>NC_133327.1:556392398-556712398 GCF_042186555.1 Aquarana catesbeiana | reverse complement strand
TGCACAACAGGCCCGCGATTTGGCTGAACTACCAAGGGCGCTATGTTTTGCTATAGATGCCATGAAAGACTCTATTCACCAGGCATCCCGCCTTGCGCTTGTGCTAGTACACATGCGTAGGACCCTGTGGTTAAAAAATTGGTCAGCCAAAGCACCTTGCAAAAGGCTTCTGACTAGTTTCCCTTTTCATGGGGATCAACTATTTGGGAATGATCTGGACAAATACATCTAAACGATTTCTAGTGGGAAGAGTACTCTTTTGCCAGTCAAAAGAAAGTATAAACGTCCTTCATTTAAACTGACTCTTTCCCCTGCACCAGCGGCATCCACCTCTAGGCAGTGGCAATGGCCTCCACCGTCAGTCCCTAGAGGAAAGCCTCAAGGTCAGGCACAGAAGAAGACCTCGGGCCAGAAATCTGCAAAGCAGAATTCTAAAGCCCCATTATGAAGAGGAGCCCCCCTCGCCAGAGTTGGGGGGAAGACTTCTGCAATACTCAGAAGTCTGGCAAGAGGAAGTTCAGGACAGATGGGTCATCTCCACGGTGTCTCTAGGATACAAGCTAGAATTTCGGGAGTTTCCATCTCGTTTTCAGAGATCAAACGTTCCCAAAGATCCAGGGAAAGGGCAATCTCTGTTTCGGGCATTAGACCGATTACTGGCTCAGGGGATGATCATACAGATCCCCACAGAAGAGCAAGGTTTGGGGTTTTATTCAAACCTCTTTATGGTACCAAAATTGAATGGAGATGTTGGACCCATTCCAGATCTAAAGAATCTAAATCAGTTCCTGAAGATCCGCTCCTTTCACATGGAGTCGATCAGGTCAGTAGTTTCTATCCTACAAGGAGGAGAACTTCTGGCGTCTATCGACATCAGGGATGCATATCTGCATGTCCTTATATTTCCCGCTCACCAAAGGTTTCTGCGGTTCGAAGTAGAACAGCAGCATTTTCAGTTTGTAGCCTTGCCTTTCGGGCTAGCTACAGCACCCCAGGTGTTTACAAAAGTGCTGGCCCCACCTCTAGCCAGGTTAAGGGGAAAACAGTCTTGGCATACCTAGACGATCTATTACTACTAGACCATTCAGTGGCTCCTTTGGAGCAAAGTGTATGCATTACAACCAGTTACCTGGTGAGTCTGGGTTGGATTCTCAACCTAGAGAAGTCTTCCTTAAAACAGCTAAAAAAGCTGGAGCATTTGGGCCTGATCATAGACACAGCCCAGAAAAAAGGTGTTCCTGCCTCAGGCAAAAATCAACTCCATAAGAGAGCTGGTTCGGATGGTCAGGTCGAAAAGAGATCCCTCCTTTCGCCTTTGCATGAGGTTGTTAGGAAAGATGGTGGCTTCATTTGAAGCGGTTTACTATGCCCAGTTCCATTCGAGACTGTCGCAAAACAGTATCTTGGAACAAAATGATTCAAGCTTTAGACTTGCCTATGTGGCTGTCCCCAAGGGTGTCCCAAAGCCTCAGTTGGTGGTTACTAACCCAGAATCTGCTAAAAGGAAAATCCTTCAGACCAGTTATCTGGAAAGTGGTAATGACAGATGCCAGCCTTTCAGGCTGGGGAGCAGTACTAGAGAAGTTAACTGTCCAAGGACAGTGGTCAAGAACCAAAAGAGCCTTGCCCATCAATATCCTAGAGATTCGGCAGTGTGTCTGGCTCTGAAGGCCTGGACTTTCGGGTTACGGGATTGTCCTGTCAGGATCCAATCCGACAATGCCACAGCTGTGGCCTATATTAATCACCAAGGGGGTACCAAGAGTCTTGCAGCGCAGACAGAGGTGAACCATATTCTAACATGGGCAGAAAGGAATGTTCCGTGCCCATCGGCAGTCTGTATTCCGAGAGTAGAGAATTGGCAGGCGGACTACCTGAGTCGCCAGCAGTTATTTCCGGGGGAATGGTCCCTTCTCCCCATCATTTTTCAGGCTGTTTTCCAAAGATGGGGGACTCTGGACGTAGATCTTTTAGCGTCCAGATTCAACATGAAGTTAGTCAACTTTGTGTCCAGGACAAGGGATCCACTCACATACGAGACAGATGCGTTGGTGACCCCGTGGGATCAGTTCTTACTGATTTATGCATTTCCCCCTATTCAGTTGTTGCCACGTCTTCTTTGCAGGGTCAAGCTGGAAAGAAAGCCAGTATGGCCCAGAAGGTCATGGTATGCAGAAATCGTAAAGATGGCAGTGGAGGATCCGTGGTCCCTTCCACTACGGCCAGACCTACTCTCACAGTGGCCGATATTCCATCCTACATTGCGAACGCTGAATTTAACGGCTTGGCTATTGAAACCCACATTCTGAAGAAACGTGGGCTTTCCGGGTCAGTTGTCTCTACCTTGATTAATGCAAGGAAGCCAGCTTCCAGAACTATATATTATAGAGTCTGGAAGGCTTATGTTTCCTGGTGTGAATCCAAGGGTTGGCACCCTCGGAGATATATCATAAGCAGAATTCTTGCCTTTCTACAATTAGGGGTAGAGATGAAGTTGGCCTTGAGTACTATTAAGGGTCAAGTCTCAGCTTTATCGATCTGATTTCAAAGACCGCTTGCTACACATTCTTTAGTCTGGGGTTTTATGCAAGGGGTGATGCGGATTAGTCCGCCAGTTAGATCACCTTTGAACCCTTGGGACTTGAACTTAGTTTTGTCAGTGCTACAAAAAAGCCATTTGAACCAATACAACATATTCCCTTAGTCCTTCTGACAAGGAAGTTGGTGTTCTTGGTTGCTATATCCTCAGCAAGGAGGGTTTTGGAATTGGCTGCTCTTTCTTGTAAAGAGCCATACTTGATTATTCATGAGGACAGAGTGGTGTTGCGCCCTCGTCCAGATTTTTTGTCAAAAGTGGTCTCAGGTTTCCACCTGAACCAAGATCTTGTCCTGCCATAGTTTTTTCCAAAACCCTGTTCCAGGGAAGAGAAGTCACTATATTGTCTTGATGTAGTGAGAGCGATCAAAGTCTATTTAAAGACTGCTCAGACCCGGAAGAATGTCTTATTTATACTGCCAGAAGGTACTAAGAAGGGACGGGCAGCGTTGAAATCCACTGTCGATAAGTGGATTCGGCAAATTATAATTCAGACTTATGATTTAAGGGGTAAGATTCCACCTTTTCAAGTCAAAGCGCACTCTACCAGGGCGGTTAGTGCTTCTTGGGCAGTGCATCACCAGGCCTCAATGGCTCAGATCTGTAAGGCCGCAACTTTGTCTTCAGTACATACATTCACCAAGTTTTATCAGGTGGATGTAAGGAGGTATTAGGATATCGCCTTTGGGCGCAGTGTGCTGCAGGCAGCAGTATAGGTCCTCAAGACTGGGGATGACCTACGAGTTAGTTATATCTCCCTCCCCTCAAATAGCATTGCTATGGGTTGTCCCACATAGTGATTACTATGGTGCTCTGTGTCCCATGATGTACGATAAAGAAAATAAGATTTTTATAACAGTTTACCTGTAAAATCCTTTTCTTGGAGTACATCATGGGACACAGAGGTCCCTCCCCTCTTTTTGGGGTTTAAGTATATTGCTTTGCTCCAAAAACTGAGGTACTCCTGGTAGGAGGAGGGGTTATATAGGGAGTGAACTTCCTGTATTGGGTATACCAGTGTCCATCACCTGAAGGTGCCTATATACCCACATAGTGATTACTATGCTGCTCTGTGTCCCATGATGTACCCCAAGAAAAGGATTTTACACAGTTAAGCTGTTATAAAAATCCTATTTTTTTACCTTTTTTATTTATTTGTTTTTCACCCTTCTGTTCTGGGCTGTTGGTTTTGCCTATGATTCTTGCGATTATCGCTAGTGGCTGCTATAGCCGCTAGCGATAATTACTGTCTTTTCCTGATAACTTCTCCTGCCCCCCCCCCGAAGAAGACAGTGTCTCAGCAGGGATTCCCCTTACAGCACAGTCTGCGTTGATGGAAGAATTGTGCAAATTTATTTTCTGCAGATTGCAGGATTTCACAGTCAGTAACAATCTTGCTTTTCCTTGTGGGTAGACCTGGTTGAATAAACCGCTGTCTTTTAGGAGATAGAGCTCCTAATTTTTTTCCCCTACTTCTTCCACCATTTTGTCCAGAGACTTTCTTCACATTCCTTATTTTCTATAATAAAAAAATTTAATCAAACACCTCTTGTACTGACTGTGGCAAGTGGATGGACCTGGGTAAAAGTTCTAGTGAGGTTTAATAAACCAGTTGATAATCTGACATACCAACATCTACTCCACACTGAGATCTTTATTTAGCATAAAGCAGTCATGAGGATCCCCCCTGATCAAAAGTATCTAAGGGTAAACCCTTTTGATCCTAAAACCCAAGGTATATAAAACTCTGCTGTTGTCCAGGCAGATATCACATGATCAACAACAGACAGTGAGATGGTTTGAATGGGCCCTACCATGTGTGACATTGATGAAGCTGTGTGCTCCAAATCTATCTGCAAATGTAAATAACCCATGTCCACTGAGTGCTATGAACACTGAGTTTCACTAAATATAAAATAAAAAAAATGTATTGGGATTACCAACAGAGTAGATGAATCAAGATAAGAGTATTGTCTGCATTTTAATTAGCGGGCAAGACCCTGCGAAAAGGAAACTATAATAGTTTGTTCATTTTTTTAGTACAGTAACACATTTTATATTCTATTTACAGTATTTTACACGCAGAAGAGTGATTTCTACACACAATAAGGTGATAAGCGCTCAAGCATAATACAGAAAATCATTAATACAGTTTAAAAAAAAAAAAAAAAAAAAAGGGGCATTCATGGGTCTTTAAGGATGTACTATTCAAATCAGCCTTACTAAGTGTCCAATATTCTGTGAGGCACAGCCCACCTTTCTTTAAAAAATAGACATTTGATACATGGCACAGAATTCTTTGAGCTTTCTAGCTTTTTTAGGATATGGCACAGCAGCTTGTTGGAAAGAAACCTCACATGGACCCGGACTAAGGGCCTGTTTACACATGCGGTTGAATGGTAAAAATAGGTGGTTGAACCATGGTTTACCTGCCCCCCCTTTAAAGCACAACTTAACTAGTTTTAATCCTTATGCTGTTAGCATTAGTAAATAGGAAGGTATTTTATATTTACTTGTTATAACCTTTTTTTATCTTTACATTTCTTCAGTTGCTTCCTGGTTTCTGTCCTAGGCCAAAATGATGTCTCACATCCCATGGGTCTTCATGGGTATTTTTCTTTCTTCTGGAGGAGGGACTTTCTTAGCTAAGCACACCCTCCTGCCTGCATGCCTAAGCTAAGGGTAGATGGATTCCAGGAAGTAATTGCTGCAGTATACATTTAATATTTATCTCTTGCAGTATCAGGACCACCAGAATGAGTTGTCACAATCAAATGTACAGCATGAGGAAACCGTTCGTCATCTAAACACCAAACTACAGGAGGTCACTGAACAGAAGGACACATCTGATGCTGTTCTAGAGCAACTGCAGGGAATGAATATTGCTCTGGAGACTGAGAGACACGAGCAACAGGTGGTCTGGCAAAGAGAAAAAGAAGAATTAGAACAAGAACTGCAGAAAACTAAACAAGAGGTAAAGCGGAATGATTTGGCATAATTGAAACATGGTAGATGACATGTTCAGATAAAAGAACAGAATGAAGAAAACTTTCTCTGGGATCAGCAGCCATGAAACCTGTGAGCTCCAAATTAGGTGCCCACAGATACAATAAGCTAGTATGCACTGTAAATAGGGGTCAGGTGGACAATTCCACCTCCTTGTTATTTATAACTAAAAGAAGAAAGTGCCAGTTCCTTCATAATTTTATTGTTTTACCATCTTTTGTCCTTGCTTTATAAATCAACTGTAAACCACCCTTTAGTTTAATAGTTATGGAATATATAATGATGTCTGGTTGTACACTGTATACTATTTATCAACTGGTTTTTCACATTAATGTTGCATAAAAACAGAGAAGAATAATAATGAATAAGGGGGAAAAAAAGGGTATAAACGCATGTCCCGACTTTACTTATCTCTGTGGGTAATGAGATGTCAGTGCCTACACATCTGCTGCATTGGTCCAGGGATTTCAAATCCCCACTCCTTTCCCCCTTCTTTCTCCTGCACTTTCAGGATGGATCTGTGCTGTCTCTAACCAAAAAGAATCACTCTGATCCTGGAAGTGCTTCTGAAAGAAGGGGTAGAAAAGTAGGGATTTGAAATCCCTGAACCGCTGCACCAGCTGGGTGGACACTGACCGCTCATCACTCACAGAAATAGGTACAGTAGGGACTGAGGGGATGGGAGGTTGTGCGGTGTTCACCTTGTCATTTTCTCTGAAAAGGCGAACTTACACTCGAAGGGAAAAAGAGCACACATAACTACCAGTGCAGTAAAAGGTGTTGGCAGATGTGAAACATATGCTTTTCAGTTGTTCCTTCGTGTGACCTTGCATAATACCAAGTAACATTGTTTGTGTATTTGAGGCTCTATGACTTATAATTTCCATGTATTTTATGTGAAGTGAAAGGAAATCTTTCTGAAGTAAGAGAAATTCCCTCTTAGCTGTCATTGCAAAAAGGTGCTTTATAGAAAAATATGTCTTACTAGGGTAACTGCTAGTACGTAAATTTAGGGTGATAGTATTCTGGGGTTATGTATACATGGAAATTCGATCCTTAGTGGTAGAATGCACGACCTCCTATCAAAGGGGCTGTCATGAGCTATATATTGATTTAAGTCATTTTAATAACCATTTACAATGATGCTGTCCGATGCCCCCACGGTTCAGTCTTTCATACAGGAGGATAGCTACCAATTCATATTGTGAGGGGGTTAGCTCGGCAGCGGGTGTGTGTGACCCCCTGGATGGGTTCACCACACAAAATCGGGCACAGCAGACAGCGTTGTAGGTGAAAAAAAACAAAGGTGCAGTTTATTTATGCTATATGGAGTGAAAAATATAATAGCAAAACAAAAGAAACATGAAAAGAAATCCTGGTCAGCTGGACCACTTACTACACACGTAGATTCCCGATCTAACAACTGGGTGCAGCCTTGTGCTGCCCCAGTCCCTATCTCTCTCTTTTTTTAGAAGTTTGCCACACAGGCGTTAACTCACCACACAGGACAGATACCATACTCCCCAGTCTACACAAACACAGAACTGGTTCCAGGATGGAGCATCTCCCCAAGCATGCTGGGGTTTTTTTTTTGTATAGGTCTTAATGAGCCCACTTACTTCAGCTGGGCTCATTAACTTTTCCCCTGCAGGACTCCCAGCACTCCCCCTAGTGGTATAAGTCAGCATAAAGCCTGAATCTAGGGCATACATATTTTCCATCCTGGATGCAACCAGGTGATTTTTGCCTGCCTGCTGTTACAATATGCAGTTAAGGTATCAAGATTAGACAATATAAGCAGTACATTGAATATTGCTATTAACAAAGTTAGCCAAAGTTCTAGGTACCTGCACTTGGTAAGGAATTTATATATAAATGTAAACATCTGTATAACCATTAACAATAACAGTTCATGCTAGTTACAAAGTAAAACCAAGACAGGTACGTTCAATGACCTGGCATCTCTTTTGGGGTAACTTTTTTTGTTTATTGTGAGTCATAAATGCAGGTGGACTGCAGGTAAGGGCAGTGCGGAGCACTGTGGAGGTGTTTTGCTGATGGTCAATGTGATACGGGTTAGGAAGGTGGTACACGGTGCTCCCACAGTCTGCATTTGTCTGCACCCCTCCCCCTAATTACAGGTGTTTCATCATTTGCCATTCTGTTCCCTCCTTTTGGTTTCTTTTTGCCAGTGTTTGACAAACAGATTTGAGCCTGGCATATAATATGTTATAGTTGCATAAAGACTGTGTTTCTGCTTATGAAGAGCCTTTATGGCAGCCAACTACTAAATCACTTTGCCTGATGTCAGATGGTCTTAGAGATTACCCGGGTGGATGACATCGCTACCTCCCTACATGTGACAGTGTTTAGGTCTGGTGATTATCTGCCCAGGTCCAAGCACTATCACATGGGGGAGGTCACATGGTCCCTCATTCCTCGAAGCCCAGCTCCATTAGAGTAACAAAATGAAGGAGACGAAGAAGGGGGGGATTGGTAAATGCAATTTGCTTTGGGGCAGGGGGGAATATTGTTCGTTCTTTCTTTCTTTCTTTCTTTCTTTCTTTCTTTCTTTCTTTCTTTCTTTCTTTCTTTCTTTCTTTCTTTCTTTCTTTCTTTCTTTCTTTCTTTCTTTCTTTCTTTCTTTCTTTCTTTCTTTCTTTCTTTCTTTCTTTCTTTCTTTCTTTCTTTCTTTCTTTCTTTCTTTCTTTCTTTCTTTCTTTCTTTTTCTCTTTTTTTTTTCTCCAAAAAGAATCTCCCCAATAGTGAGGTTACCCATACAAAAAACAGATACAATTATATACATGTGCTGGTAGAACGTCCTATAGCTAATTTATAAGGCACAGAATTATAATTCCTGTAATCATTGCATAGCCAAGGAACAATTACCACAAGGTGCAAAACACATTGAAAATCAGGTATCAGCTTTAGGTTCAGCTTTCTAGGCAGCCAGTGACAGATATATCACCTGATTCTTCTTACAATGTAGCATCATATAATAGGGACCAGTAGAGATGGGTGCCATTACAAGACTATTTTCTCTGTGCAATAGGCCAATTGGGCTGATCCGCTATTAAAAAGAATATGTGTGATGGAGTCAAGAGTAGCCTTTCTAATATTATTGCAACAATGTTTCTTTAAACAATAGGTTATCTTTATGAGGGATAAGGAGCAAGGAAATTAAACCAAGAGTGAACAACTTTATTAATTATTTGTATATGTTTTCTTGATCAGAATGAGAAATACTGGGATGAACTGTGCCAGCTGAACACACATACCCTTCAGTTGACAAGCACCTTATCTGATCTCACTGCACAGAGAGAGGGGAGCTATGAGACCATCCAGCAAATGAATGCTAAACTCAGAGAGGCGCTTGAAGAAAAGCATCAGGCATCTGCACTTGTGGAGCAGCTACAGGGAAAGATGAATGGGCTTAAGAGAGAGAACCTTCAGAATGAAGCTGAATGGCAGAGGGAGAAAGAACAGCTTGAAAGTGAACTGCAGATGTCCAAACAGGAGGTATGTTTTTAAATTTATAATATATTACCTATCATTAAAGTGATTGTAAAGACAGAAGTGTTTTTCTTTTTTTTATGGAAATAATAAACATGGCATGCTTACCTGCTCTGTGCAACAGTATTACACAGAGCAAACCTGAACCTCCCCTCCTGGGGTCCTCTGCCAGCGTTCTAGGCTGCTGCTCTTCTGTGTGCCATTGGCCATTTGCACCGGTCTGACCCTCTCGGCAACAGGTCCTGGTGTGTCGATCCACAGAACAGCGCTTTTGCGCCCTTTTAAAGCTGTTTTTTTAAGCTCCTTTGTGAGTATAATTTTTGCTGTTTTTGTGCTGCATTGAAGTTTATCAGTGGTGATGCACTGGGTTGGTGCGCCCTCTTTCTTTTCTGCTCTTCTGTGTGCACCACCATAGCTATAGCAAGCCGCTTACTATGGGGGTGCATGTGCGGGCCAACTCTCGAGCCACGCTGTGTGTATCCATAGACACATATAGCATGGTTCAGCCCTGCCCTCTGCTCTCTGAAATTGATTGACAGCAGCAGGAGCCAATGGCTCACACTGCTGCCTCTGAGTCCTGTGAATGCAGGGAGAGAAGAGAGAGCCGCTACAGATAGGTACAGTGGTGCATTGAGAGATACTGCTATTTGGACATTTTTTACCTTAATGCAGGGAATGCATTAAGGTGAAAAATGTTATTAAGCTGCAAAGTATCTCAACAAAAAAGATAAATACACTTTTGGTGCATCAAATAAAAAATGTTCAAGATCTTACACATCATTTGCTAGAAAGCATGAAAAGGCAGCCATAGCATGTGTGGAAAAGGTTAGCCAGCATCTTGTAGAGAAGGCATAAAGCATATTGAGTTATTCCCAATCCCTCATGCTGGATTGAAGGACTCATTTACAGTTTTTTCAATATGTATTAAATTTTAAATTTTAAGCACTTTGTTCACATAACTGTATAACTATCACAGAGATAATCATTCAGGTGATTATCTAATAGTTTCTTAGCTTCAAGAAACTATTAGATAATCACCTGAATGACCGTAACATACAGAGATATACAATGTAATACTGACACATAATCACACACATAGGTTGGACTTGATGGACTTGTGTCTTTTTCAACCTCACCTACTATGTAACTATGTAACTATGTTTGGCAGCTTCCTATGTGATAGCTATATTTTTTTTTTTTTTCCTTGTCAAAAGAAGTTTATTGAGTATAAAATGTTATAAAGATACATAAAGTAAGTTTACAAGGATCTATAAAGTAAGCTCATTGTTTTACAGTAGGGTTTATATAGGTAAATATCATGAAATTTCAAATATTAAACATTGGGTTCACGTAAACCTAAATTAAAGATATATATATCATTTCCTTAGTTACTTTTGTAGGTATTTAAATGATTTATACCTACTATACATATTGTTTACAAGTAGAGTGTATATAGGTCAAATAAATTCTGATAATGAGCTTTAATCGTAAGGTGGAGAAAAGGAAAGAGAAAGAAGAAAAAGGGTTGAAAGGTAGAGGTATGGTCCACAAGGTTGTCCCGCTCGTCAGTTTATTATTCTTTTTAGTTTTCTTTGAAGCCTTAGAATGGGTGTCTCTGTAAGTCATTTAATCTGTTACCATGGCAACAGGACAGAGTCATTGAAATTTGACAGGAACTGTTGTTTTATCCAAGGATGCCAAAGTTTTTCAAATTTTGGAATTTGATTTTGATCGATGGCTACCATCTTAGCATGGGACATTGTATTATTCATTCTGTGAATTGTTTCTGCTAGTACCAATGTAGGAGATTTCCATGCCTTGGCCACTGTTTGTTTTGCAGCCGTTATTAGTTGGATCACAAGTTTGAATTGAGAGAGTGTTAACCATTCCGGTTTTAGATTAAGTAAAGTTAAATATGGATCTGGTTGTATTATTTTTTTAAATATTTTAGATGCAATCACGAAGACTTCCTTCCAGAAGGTTTGGATTACTGGGCACGTCCACCATATGTGTAAATATGTGCCTATTTCTGGGCATCCTCGAAAACAAAGAGTTGAGGTATTAGGTGAATATTTTGCCACTCTAGCGGGTACAAGGTACCAGCGAGTTAGGACTTTATAATTTGTCTCCAGTGCCAAGATGTTGGGTGAAGATGACTTAGATGTGAGCCATATATTAGACCAGTCCGTGTCTTCTAAAGTTCGTCCCAGGTCCTCCTCCCACCTCTGAACGTAAGAGGGTCTATTAAGATTTGCTACTCCATATAATTGATTATAAAGTGATGAAATTGTACCTTTAGCAAATGGATCTTTTGTACAGATTGATTCAAAAATGGATAATTGGGATAATGGTGTATCCCCCTTTAGGAATGGTGTATAGAAATTTTTGATTTGGAGATATCTAAATATCTCAGAGTTTGGTAGATCATATTTTTCTCTAAGCGATGGGAATGAAAGGAATGATTTAGATGCTATGAAGTCATTTAGTGTCTGAATGCCTGATGTTGTCCAAGCTTTAAAAGAATTTGGGTAGATCCATGCCGGATAAAAGGCCGGATTTCTGATAAAAGAAAGGAGAGGATTGTGTGGAGATTGTAACTGATATTTGGTTTTTAGTTTATCCCAGAGAGATAAGAAGTGTTTAGTTATGGGATTATGAATTTTAAAGCGGTCTTTAGGATCAAGCCATAATAAATTTGATATTAATAGAGGGTCATTTTCTGAAGCCTCTATAAATACCCATAATGGGATTTCCTGTTTTGCATGGTATTTGGACAGACTGGCCAAATGTGCTGCTCTGTAGTAGTTAGTAAAATTAGGGTATCCCAGGCCTCCTTTATTTTTGGGAAGATGTAGTGTGTGTATAGGTATACGTGGTTTAGAAGAGCCCCATATAAACGAAGTTGCTTTTTTTTGTACTATTCTCAAAAAATAGGAAGGAATTGGAATAGGGAGGACTCTGAATAGATAAAGCAATTTGGGTAGAATAGTCATTTTGATTGCATTAATCTTCCCTATCCAGGATAAAGGAAGTTGCGACCATTGTTTTATTAGATTTGTGATCTGTCTTAATACAGGAGGATAATTGTTTGAGAATAAGTCAGAATGAGATGCTGTTAAATGAATTCCAAGATATGGGATTGATTTTTCTGCCCATGTGAATGGGAGTGCAGCCCTAGCCGGGATCAATTCCATGTTTGTGAGTGAAATATTAAGCACTAGGCATTTCTTAGGATTAATCATAAGGCCGGATAGGGCTGCAAATCCATCAAGAGCTGGTATTAAGTTAGGACCAGAGACCTGTGGTGATGATAGAAAAAGTAATATATCGTCTGCAAATATACATAATTTGTGTGTAATACCTCCTACTTCAATGCCAGTTATAGTTTGGTTTGTTCTGATGTATTGGGCCATGGGTTCGAGTATAAGGGCAAATAATAAGGGAGATAATGGGCAACCCTGTCGGGTACCTCTTTCGATATTAAAGGCTTCAGATTTGTATCCAGCATATTTTATATAGGCTTTGGGTTTATTATATAATGCTTTGATCCATGTTAAAAAGTGGGGTCCAAAACCCCATTTTTGTAATGAATATTGCATATATTGCCAGGATACTGTGTCAAATGCCCTCTTAATATCGAGAGATAGAAAACATAAAGGGATTTTCCGTTTTTTAGCAATATGTGCCAATAACACTGCCCTGCGTATATTATCGCCTGCCTGTCTATTTGGCATGAAGCCTACTTGATCTCTATGTATTAATTTTCCTATAATGCTATTGAGGCGTTTTGCTATTATTTTTGCTAATAATTTAATATCGAGGTTTAACAGAGAGATAGGCCTATAATTCACACAGGAAGTATCATCAGAAAGGGGTTTTGGGATCATACAAACAATTGCCATTAGTGTTTCTTGCCGAAAAGAATGTCCATCTAGAAGTTTGTTAAAAGTTTCAGTGAGAATGGGAGAGAGTATTTCTGAGAATGTTTTATAGTATAAAGCTGAGTAGCCGTCTGGGCCTGGTCTTTTGTTAAGTTTTAGGTCTTTTATGGCGTTAGCAACTTCATCTATAGTTATAGGCTCATCCAAACTGCTTTTTTGATTCTGAGATAACTCAGGTAAGGTTATTTTTGAGAAGAAGGATTCAGCTTCTGTAGGATTAAATTCATTGTTTGTCTTGTATAAAGTTGCGAGATGTGAGTGAAATTTATGGACTATTTTAACTGGATTACAAGTGTAAACATTTTTTGATCATTTCAAACGTATTGGTTTGAAAGATTTGTTAGTTGAATTTAATGCCCGAGCCAAATATGTACCTGGTTTGTTTGTATTCATGTAGAAATTGTGTTTGGAGCGTTTGAGGGATTTATCAACTGACTCAGTGAGAAATAGATCGTATTCCAATCTAGATTTTTCCAGATGAGATTTTGTACTCTGAGATGGATTATCTTGAAATGATATGTAGGCTGCATTAAAATTGAGTTCTAGTTTTTTTGCTAGATTTTTGCGTTCCCGTTTAAATAGTGCCATTTGTCTTTGTATTGTACCACGCAAGACAGGCTTATGAGCTTCCCACAGTGTTATTGGGGAGATGTCTGTTGTATTATTAATTGATATGTATTCCTTTAAAGCTTGTTCAATGGCCATCTGATGTAGTGGGTGTTTGAGCATTATGTCCGGTAAGTACCACGTTGGGTCATGCGCTTTTGGTATGGCTGAGGCTATAGTAGTATATACTGCATTATGGTCAGACCACGGAATCGGAATTATATCTGATGCAATAATTTCTGGTATCATTCCTATTGTTAGAAAAATATGATCTATTCTGGTGAAGGTTTGATGAGGGTGCGAGAAATAAGTGAATTTCTTTTTCATTGGGTTACTTTCTCTCCATGAATCTACCAGATTGTATTTGGAAAGAAGTTGAGAAAAAGGTAATCTAGAGGTTATTTTGGATGGTGTAAAAGGTGATTTATCTAGAAATGGGAGGAGGACCTGGTTCGAATCCCCACACATTATCACTGTTCCTATTTTTTGTGTATTAATCACTTGTAATATATGTGAGAGGAATGGTGTAGGTTGTTTGTTAGGAGCGTAGTAGGAAATCACCGTGATTGCTGTATCCATTATATAACCCATGAGTATCAGGTATCTACCTTCTGGGTCTTTAATTTCTGATGATAAGGTGAATGGTGTGGATCGGTGAAATGCAATTAGAGTTCCCCTTTGCTTGGTACAGGCAGAAGCCGTGTAAATTTGTTGATAAAAAGGAGAAATATATTTTGGAGTAGAATCTTTGGTGAAGTGTGTTTCTTGGAGGCATACTATGTGAGCCTTCTTGTTATGGAAAGTACGGAAGGCTTTGGTCCTTTTTTGAGGGACATTTATTCCCTGAACATTCAGGGAAAGTATATTCAGTGGTGCCATGGCAATAGATCAAATAGTTTTGACTTACTTTTTGTTATGCAGAGCTGACTGCGCAGATCAACCTGTGTGGACTGAAGAGATGAATAGATAGAAAAGAAACCAGTGAATTCTGGAGTAAAGAGTAAACAAAAAACATATGAGATTAGATGATACATTGTATAAATTATTTTTTGCAAGTAATCACAATTTACCCGTGAAAGAGAATAAATATCTCTCTCAGGGGAATAAGTGCCTTCGTCACACTCCCACATAATATGGTTGGGAGAATGAGGAGGGCTAATGGGGGTACACGGATCTTCCGCTTACAGGAGAGAAGTGCTATGTCAAAAGACATCAAAATGATGTTTCATTAATTGGAGTGCAGAATATAGTTTTTGTTGAAATTATTTATTCCAGGGTGGTTGTATATGGTAGTCTTGCCCTAGGCTAAATAATTGTTATTACCTGATAATATATAACTGAACAAGAATTTCCTTATTTCACTTATATATTCTAAGGCTATATGAATCAGAAGTAATAAGAAATATAACTGGAATGTAACATGATCCCACACAGTGTGTGACTATCAGAATGCAGTTACATTCAGTTATAAATATAGGTTTTTTATAGGGAACCATCTCTTAGTATAATAAATGAAGAGATATCAGGAATTAGGATGTCAGTCCATTGAATCTTCTTGGTCCATGGATGATGTGGCATAACGGCCTCTTTTGTGAGAATGATGATTCCCATTTTGTTCTGGAATTTTCTGGGTGCTGCCTGAAGGTGAAGGTGATGCCATTCTTCTGCGTGTGGGAGAGTTGCTGCTTGTGGGTTCTGTCAGATTTAATTTTAAAAGGGTTTGTTGTAGTTCATCTGCTGATCTGCTTCTGTAAATTGTACCTTGGTAGTTAAATCTGACTGAAAAGGGGAAGCCCCATTGATACATAATGTTGTGGCGTTGCAGTTCCATTAGTTGGGGTTTCATGGATCGTCTTTTAGTAATAGTAAGTTGGGATAGGTCAGCAAAAATTTGATAATTGTGTCCTTGAAAATTAAGTTCCTTTTTTTCTCTTGCAGCAATTAGTATTTGTTCTTTCGTTCTGTAATAATGAAATTTTGTGATTATATCATGTGGGGGTCCATCTTTCTTTTTGGCTGTGAGGGCTCTGTGTACTCTGTCCAGTTCTAAACGTTCAATAGGGATATCTGGCTTTAGTTCTTGTAATAGAGCAGTAATAGTAGATTGCAGGTCTGTCACAGTTTCAGGTATTCCCCTTATGCGCAAGTTTGAACGTCTGGCTCTATTTTCATAATCTTCGAGCTTAGTTTGAAGTATTAAATTCTCTTTTTTTAATTGTTCCAATTCTGTTATATTTTCTTGGGTTGTAATTTCAATTTCATCCATTTTTATTTCTAAGGCTGCGGTGCGGTTTCCCAGCTCTCCTATTTCTTTGGTTAGGCTTTTTGTTATTTGGTCTGAGGTTTGTTTTAAAGCCTTATGAAGCATCTTTTCAAATTGTAATAATATTACTGGGGATACTGAGGAGGCTTGTGGAGAAGTTTGTGAGAGGATTTGTTCTGTATCTGACTCAAATGGAGAGTCTTGCTGTGACATTTTCTGTCTGTGAGAGCGCCCTGATGCTGTATCTTGTGAGGTGACTGGAGCTGCTTCAGCTGCAGTGAGTGCCTGTGAGCTCTTTGTGAGGTGATTTTTATTTCTGCCACGGTTTCCTCCCAGTACCATATTTCCTGCCCAAACTTTCACAGTTTGTTCCCTGGGGCAAAAAGGTTCAAATGGATACCTTTTGAGCCTGCAGGCTCCGCTTTGTCCTTCTCTTCTCTCCTCAGCGGTGTGGAGCTCTAACAATGCATGTCTGCTCTGCTAGGCTCCGCCTCCTGCCCTCGTGATAGCTATATTTTTATACCAGGCATATAATAGACCTTTGATGTCTCCTCTGCACTTAGGCAAAGCAGATCCGGGACAAAGAGTCCATAATCCATTCCCAGCTGGCTGAAAACTAAGAGCTGTGAACCAGGGAGCTAGACACTTTCAGGTTCATTGAACTGAGAAGAAACCATGTGATGCAGTTTTTGTGTTCCAGGGCATGGAGGAGCAGGAGAGCAGGCGTCAGCCTGTTCTTATCCACCAATTGCCATTACAAGATGGAAATGTCTTTGGGGGTAAAGGAAAATTCCAGGCAGATGCATAACTGCATTAATTGGCATTGTATTAATACTATATCTATTTAAAGCCAGAGTTTAGTTAAAATAGATAAAAAAAATAGCACAAGGGACATTATTTACCAATGTGCTGCTATCTCCTAGTTTAGGTAAAATCTTCATCCTTCGATTTTCCCCACCCCAGCAGCCATAATCTTCTGGTGTGGCAGGGGGTATGAGAACTAAGGAACCTGTGACAGCGACTCGTCAAGACTGCATGACTATGCCTGCCCTTTCCATCCAGCTGCTCTATAAACAGAAGCCATACTACAGCTTCAATGAATAAAACACAAACTCTGAATAGAGGACCTTTAAATCGCCTGCCCATCTTCCATTCATAAATCACACAACTGCAAAGCATTTTATTTTAATCATACAGTACAGAACAAAGGCTTTATATTTATATACCCTGGATTAAAGGTTGGTACCTTCAGGTAATTGTACATTAGCAAAGCTGTTGAGGACATGTCCATTGGGCCTACGCCCCTATCCAGTCAAGTAAGAAACTTCCTAGTTTGGTGGACTTCCCACCCCTCCCTGGCAATAGGTACATATGCCAGTGTCCCAGGCTGGGGAGGAGAGTTCCAATCTCTTACAGTTCAGGGAACATGGTCATAAGAGTAAGCCAATCTCCTTATCTCATTATGGAGCTCAGAGTGACCAAAACGGCTATGCACCACTGCACCCCCTTTCTTTAGGGACACCCAGTCAGAGTGTAGTCAGACAATGCCACAGCAGTGGCTTACATCAGTCACCAAGCGGGCACCAAGAGTCATGCAGCCTTGAAGGAATCAAGCCTGATCGTCTCATGGATGGAAAAACACTGTGCAGCGATCTCTGCTGTCCACAACCCAGGAGTGGATAATTGGAAGGCGGATTATCTGTCGTCACTGCCTGGTCCAAGAGGAATGGGTCCTTTCACCCTGACATCTTCAGCCTGATATATCAGAGATGGGGACTCTGGACATAGATAATCTTGGCCTACAGGTCCAACAATAAGTTACCCCTGTTAGTGAACAGGACCAAGGATCCTCTAGCATTGGCATTAGATAATCTGATAATTCCCTGGACTCTCAGACACAGACATTCTCAGACATCTAGGAGATGACCCCTGGCCAATTCCAAATAGGTCAGACTTGCTATCTCAAGGCCCCCTGGTCCATCCTACTTCTCAGTCACTGGCTTTAATAGCATGGCTGTTGAAGCCCAGGTCTTGAGAAGACAGAGGGGTCATGAAATCTGTTTCCACATTTCCTAAGGTAAGCCACTTTCAGAAAGATCTACTGTCATACTTGGAAATCCTTATTTGACTGGTGTGAACACAGGCACTTCAGTCCCAGAGATTATTCTGTGCCTCTTACTCTGGCCCTCCTACAATCAGGGCTTGACCAGAACTTTGCTCTTAAAGTGTTGCTAAATCCACAACAGTAAAGTCAATATGAACATGCAGTAAAACATGCTTGTTATACTCGCTGTGGAACCTAAGGGGTTAATCCTCTGTATTGTGTAAAAAGGCTGTTTGATCCTATCTTCTCAATCCATCTGCTGACAGTACAGAGCCCTAGAAGGCATTCTGCACATTCTCAGTTTGGTGTGAATTGCTAGAGAGTTTTTTTTTTTTTTTTTGGGAGGGTTCATGGGATCAGCAATGGGCCAATCAACATTGTCCAGACAGAGGGTCAGGGGTCATGCAGCCTCATATGACAGTCAGAGGAGAATGAAAACTCCTCTTCCTACAAGCTTTAACCAGTGCTCTGATAGAAGTCACAAGACTGCTATAACTGCTGATGAGGAAAGGTATTTAGCAGTTTATAATTACTATAATAATTGCATTTGCATGTTCTGTGTACGGTGGGAGACCAGATATAGTGAATGCAGGGTCCTGGGTTTAGTAACACTTTAAAGCTGTAATAAACTGCTGCATTAAAAAAAACCAATGTGGGCCCCCGGGTGGTTTAAGCACTGCGTACTATAACCTAAGCCCTCCAGCAGCACGCTGTCACCGATTCCATCTTTACCTAGTCTTCCGGGTTCGGAGGATGCAGCTATTTGGATAGCCACGTCGTGATGACATCACTCCCACGCATGCGCGTGGGATTCTCAGCCGTGGCACATTGCTCTGGATTGACAGCACACTTATGCCCCATACACACGGTCGGACATTGATCGGACATTCCGACAACAAAATCCTAGGATTTATTTCGACGGATGTTGGCTCAAACTTGTCTTGCATACACACGGTCACACAAAGTTGTCGGAAAATCCGATCATTCTGAACGCGGTGACGTAAAATGCGTACGTCGGGACTATAAACGGGGCAGTAGCCAATAGCTTTCATCTCTTTATCTATTCTGAGCATGCGTGGCACTTTGTGCGTCGGATTTGTGTACACACGATCGGAATTTCCGACAACGGATTTTGTTGTCGGAAAATTTTATAGCCTGCTCTCAATCTTTGTGTGTCAGAAAATCCGATGGAAAATGTGTGATGGAGTCCACACACGGTCGGAATTTCCGACAACAAGGTCCTATCACACATTTTCCATCAGAAAATCCAACCCTGTGTACAGGGCATTAGTGTGCACATGCGCCGTTGACGTCATCGGCTGCTTCAAGAGTGAATATCACCTAAACACTGCAAGTTTAGAAGACATTCACTGTACTTTCAGGTAAGTGTTTACTACCACTTTAACTAGTCCTAAATAACAGGTTTGGGCCTTGTCTATTCTTTTCAAAAAACCTTCACCTTTGCTTTCCCTTTTAAAGACTCTTATTCATTTTTTTTTTTAACCTTTTTATATTGTTTTTAAATACGTATAAACATAAAATAACACAAAAACAATCCTAATTTCACATAAATAATGTGTCTTACCAGCATATACAAAAAAATAAAAACACACTATCACTATCAGCAACTCCCGACACCTGTCTTTCTGTGGGTAAAATTATCCCCTGTTTATAGGTTAAACACAAATGATTGGTCAAACTGACACCAGCTACAACTCTAAATAGACAAAAGTTTACATTTGTCAGTGGGTGCAAACTCGCTCCGTGATCATGGAATATTTTTAATTCATTGTTGAACCTATATCTCCATACCACGCCTCTCTAATATCTTGTACTTGAACTATCAAATCCTTCACTGAGGGAGCCCTAGGTGATTTTCATTTCACAGGTATCAAACTTCCCTGCATTCAAAAAGGTGAGGCAATAATGATCTTTTTATATTTTTCCACCTCTTCCAGATATGGGAAGCATGAAACTATCGGTAGAGGGTCACCTGGTATAGAACATTGTGTAATTTAACCAATTAAGCTGCGTATCTCTATTCAGAATAGTTTTATTGATGGGCACTTCCGCCCTATATGCAAAAAGGTCACTTTCAAGTCACACCACACAGTTCGTTGATACAGACGGAACATTTTTAGCCAATTTTTTGGGGGACTCTATACCATCTTGCTAAGAATTTATTGCAAGATTCCTGTGTTCTAAAACTGATGGCGCATGTGTGCGCTAATTTAGTTCTTTTCTCCTCCACACTTTCCAGCAAGGTCTTACCCAATTCCCTCTCCCAGGCCCTAATGTAATAAGGAACCGTTTGTGAGCCTAAACTCTGAAGCAAATTATAGGATGTGGAGAGCTGGCTGGTGGATGGATCTTTCAAGACACACAAGGTTCCAAAAGTAGTTAAGGATGTCACTGGTCTCGGCTTTTTATCTAAGTTATTAAAAAAGCTTGCATTTGGGTATGTTTCCAGCCGTCCATAATAGAACTACCCCATTCCTTCCTGAAAGCAGAAAGAGGTTTCAAGTCAGAGCCTTCTAGAAACTTGGAGCCCCTGATTTCTGTTTTACCTCCCCATGTATTAGAAAACGCTAACGCCTCCTGTCAGTATAACCGTAAGGTTTTGTCCAGACGTTATCTTTTCTAGAGGAACTCCTAGTTTATATTGAACACGCTGTTACTAATTTACAATCCTCATCAGTGCGTTTGCCTGGTAGTACAAATAAACTTCTGGAAGACCCAGGCCACCTTTCTCTTTAGTCCTATGTAATAGGTTGTATGAAAGTCTGGGAGAGTTTCCTCCCCAAACAAACAAAAATAAAAGTAAATACTTTTTTAAAGGTGTTTCTCGAATCAATCCACCCTTGCAGCACCCTGGGCTTTCTTGAGATCTTAAAGCGGATTTCCACCCAAAAGTGCAACTTCCACTTATTTGATTCCTCCCCCCCTCCGGTGTCACATTTGGCACCTTTCTGGGGGGAGGGGGGGGGGCCTGCTTTTGACAGGTACCTGTACCCACTTCCGGGAGACGATGCCGCGGCGCTGTCCCTCCTCCTCCCTCTTCCTCCGGGCCAATCAGAAAGCGCAGTGCACTTTGCGCATACGCAGTAGGGAAAGGCTCCACGGCCGGTTTCCCTGGGTGGAGATGGCAGCGGCAGCACCCGACAGCCGAACCTAAGATCGGCTAGGGTACTGACATTACGGGCTCCCTGGACTTGTAAGTGTCCCTATAGTAAAAGTCAGCAGCTACAGTATTTGTAAATGCTGACATTTATTTTTTTTCCCCAGGCTGGACCTCCTCTTTAATTTGTCTCTCTGCCCTGCAGAAATCACCCTGTGAATCCATCGGGAGCTCCCACTGGATGATCTCTCCTGCAAAGTAGCCTTATTGGTAACTGTCATGTCTGTCAGACATGTCCCTGAGTTAGCAGCTGTCTTGTAAGGATCCATTCTTCATTCTTTACAAGGGCAAAATAGTCTTGCACCCAATACTCCCCTTTTTCCCTGGCTTCAGTGCTCCACCACAGTGAAGACATAGTCCTCCCTTCGTTGTGCTAGAGTAGACTCCAGAGCACCCAAAGGAGATTGTTCTTCACTTTCTAGATGTGGTCAGAGCTACTAGAGTCTACTTCCAAACTACAGCTAATATCAGGAAGACGGACTCTTTTCATTTTACCCTCAGGACCTTGCAAGGGGACATCCTGCTTGAAGATCAACTATTACTAGGTGGATAAGAGCTTACACCCTAAAGGACAAAGCACCTCCTGCACAAATACCAGATTAGTAGGCATTTCCTGGGCATTCTTTCATCAAGCATCTGTTGCCCAGCTTTGTAGGTCCTCCTTGTCTTTTGCTCATAACATTCTCAAAGTTCTACCAAGTGGACATTCAATCTTCATGTTCTGCTTATGCAACTTTTGGGCGCAAAGTTCTTGCAACAGCACTCTGAAATGGGTCTGTTGGCCCTTGCTATTGTTGGGCTTGTTTGCACAGTTCTGTGTGCCTTGTTGTTGCTACCCCTTCTTGTTTATGGCTGGGGAACATCCCAGGGTATATTAATTTCAAGCTTATGTCCTGTACTGTATGATTACGATAAAAGCAATTTTGCCTTACCTGTAAATTCCATATCATGGAGTACAGTACAGAATACAGGTCACCCTCCCCTCTGTTTTTGTTACTCTGCATTGCTTGTTTCAAAACCAAGGACTCATGGAATGGAGTAGGGTTGTAGGAAGATGACCAGGGGGTGTGTCCTCAAAAGCTTTGCCAGTGTCCAGTCATTTGAAAAGTACGGTACCAGTCTATAAACTGGGGTATATGAATATGAGATATATCAATAAGTCGCGCTACAAAATGACAACTGGCAAATGCCTAAAAAAGCCTCATAAAAATATGGGGATAAATGATAATAACTGAATAAATGAATATTATAAATGAATATTATAAGAGTGCTGAGCAATACAAATACACACTTTGAGGTTAAGCCAAACTACATGCTATTAGTTAGGTGGGACACAGAAAGCAATGACTATGTCCATGTGAAAAAACGCAATATTAAAAACCAAATCAATGACAAGTGGATATCTCCAATAACTTTGAAGAAAGATATTGTGACAAATCTATAAAAAAAGAGGTATAGCGTGATACGTAAGGAAAAATAATAAAAATAATAACAATATTCCCAAAAAAAGTCCGTGGCTCAGCAATAATGTTAAAAGTCCATCCGTGTTAAATTAAATTACACAAAAATGGCTTGTCTCCAAGTGCTCTGTGAATAATAAAACAGAATCTTGCTGTGGTGAAAAGTAGAGTGCGTAGAAAGACCTCCACCTCTTGAAAAAAATGTCTGCCTCTTACCAGATGGAGATGGTCTCTTAATTACAGGAGACCCAGGGGGCGGATGGCTGCAACCCCAGCCAGGGATCTTTAAAGCAGGCACTCAGCGTCCAGGGACTCTCTCCCACCAGCCTCCGCAAATAAGGAAATATCACCATGCAAAAAACAAAGTGCTCCACATAGTATAAAACCAGCGTTTTATTAAATATATAAAATTAAAGTTGCACTTACAGGAACATGGTAATAGCAAGCATATCGAAAAAAGCCGGCCGGCTCCAAAGTAACCCGTGTCTTCCGGGTATGTGTATCGCGGTGTCGTCGGGACGTAGCTCCTCGGAGGAGCTACGTCCCGACGACACCGCGATACACATACCCGGAAGACACGGGTTACTTTGGAGCCGGCCGGTTTTTTTCGATATGCTTGCTATTACCATGTTCCTGTAAGTGCAACTTTAATTTTATATATTTAATAAAACGCTGGTTTTATACTATGTGGAGCACTTTGTTTTTTGCATGGTGATATTTCCTTATTTGCGGAGGCTGGTGGGAGAGAGTCCCTGGACGCTGAGTGCCTGCTTTAAAGATCCCTGGCTGGGGTTGCAGCCATCCGCCCCCTGGGTCTCCTGTAATTAAGAGACCATCTCCATCTGGTAAGAGGCAGACATTTTTTTCAAGAGGTGGAGGTCTTTCTACGCACTCTACTTTTCACCACAGCAAGATTCTGTTTTATTATTCACAGAGCACTTGGAGACAAGCCATTTTTGTGTAATTTAATTTAACACGGATGGACTTTTAACATTATTGCTGAGCCACGGACTTTTTTTGGGAATATTGTTATTATTTTTATTATTTTTCCTTACGTATCACGCTATACCTCTTTTTTTATAGATTTGTCACAATATCTTTCTTCCAAGTTATTGGAGATATCCACTTGTCATTGATTTGGTTTTTAATATTGCGTTTTTTCACATGGACATAGTCATTGCTTTCTGTGTCCCACCTAACTAATAGCATGTAGTTTGGCTTAACCTCAAAGTGTGTATTTGTATTGCTCAGCACTCTTATAATATTCATTTATAATATTCATTTATTCAGTTATTATCATTTATCCCCATATTTTTATGAGGCTTTTTTAGGCATTTGCCAGTTGTCATTTTGTAGCGCGACTTATTGATATATCTAATATTTATGGTTTACTACTTTTTTAGTCGCAGCTTGTATTAATTAGTGTAAGCGCAATTTTTGTTTTTACCTATATGAATATGAAGCTTGTGTCCTATCCCACATTCCAAGATGTGGCATTTACAGATATGCTAAAATGTATTTTTTAATTGCTATCAAATACTACCTATTTATACTGCAAAGCATTTAATTAGTACAGGGCACTGCTGATATTACCTTGAAAAAAAAATTACATAATTGTCTGTCCCTCATTTGCAGAGCTTTGAAACCCGTAATGAATTATGTCACTTGACCAGTGCAATGTTTCAACTAAAGATGCAAAATAAAGATGGGCAGGAGAACATGCAACACTTGGAAAGTAGGCTGAAAGAAGTGACCAAGCAGAAGGAAGAGGCCACTGCAACAGCAGAGAAAGTTCAAAACCAGCTTCATTTAGTAGAGATAGAAAAGACTGGTTGGTGCCAGGCTAGAGAACAACTAGAACAAGATCTGCAAACATCAAAAACAAAGGTATTCGTTTGTTAATAACAACCAAGTGAAATTAACCTTTAGGCCTCATGCACACTGGATGTTTTTTACAGCTACTGTTTTTGGTGTCACTTTTTTTTTCTACAGTCAATAAATCCCCTATCGTGTTATCTAATATGTCCATGCACACAAAGGCTGCTATCAACTGTTTTTGGCAGGGGCGTTTTTGGGCTGTAAAAAAAACCCCAAACGAGTGCGTTCTGAGAAGGGTTTTTCAGCTGTAAAAACGCTCTAACGTCAAAAACACCAATAAATGCTCAAAAACGCGGCTCATCTGCGTTTTTTAACGTTTTTGATCCCATTGATTTTAAAAACAAAAAAACCCTTAAAAACACTAAAAAAGCTATTGCAAAAAAAAGTTGAAAAACTCACTGCAAAGCTACTGGTGTTTTTATAACGTTATTATAACATCCAGTGTGCATGAGGCCTTAAAGTTTAACTCTGGCGAAAACTTTTTTCATTTTAGATAGGTGGGGAAGGGATACAACTTTTCAGGTTTGTATCGACAGTCTGTGTTCCTATTGAACAAGATTGATGCTAATTTGCTGACAGGAGGGGAAGTGATGGGAAATCTCTTCAGTGGCAACACAGACTGCAACACAAGGCTTAGGACATTTGTCAAATTATAACGGTCTGTGTCAACTCTCCTTTTTTTATTTGTCCTACTGTCCTTGGACAGAAAGTGACTTGTAATCTGCTCTCTAGGGTCATGGACAGCAATAAAAATGATCTATTCAAAACTAAAAATAAACGTTTTCACTAAAGTTGGGCTTTAACATTGTGATCATCTGATCAAATATGAAAGCGCTAAAGGAAAAATGTTGATAATTTCAAGGCATTTACTAAAGTAAACTGAATGTCTGTTTTCCTTCTCTATTTGAAATAGATTGAAGCACTGCTTCTCCAACACAGGCAGGAAAAACAAGATCTTCTGAATGGATTAGATGAAAGCAACAAACAGGTAACTACTTCCAAACTTTGTGTTACTGAATCATGGTCTACATTCTTGTCTGGTAAAACTTGATTTTAACCAGTTTTATTTTTTTTTATTTTACATATAGGAACCTAACACACATTTTTTTTTTTTTAAACCACAGTAAAGCTGGCCATACATTACCTTTTTTTCATTCAGCCAACCGGCTAAATGAAGAAAACTGAACTGATTCCCCCATCAACACATTTAAGGTGGATGGGAAAATCCTCCCAATTTTGTCATTGAATTCTGACAGCAGAATATGGACACCACCAGAATACACCAATCAGCGCTGCAGCCGATTACCTGCATGCGCTGATCAAGCAAAAATATACCAACAAGCCTGTTCATGAACAGGAACAGCCATACATGGATCAAAATTCATCCCTTTCTCTGCAGCCTTAGCTGCACTGCAGATGAATATACAGGAAGCCTCTGTACACAGACTTAAAGAGGAACTGCAGTCCGCTCACATAATTTGTAATAAAAATATCTTTGCCATTCTGAAGCTTCCCTCCAACCACTTTGCATATTATTTTATATAAACTGTGATTCTGTACTTGCCAAATATGCTGCAGAAATCTCCCTGCACTGAGTCTGGCTGCAACCATTTTAACTGTGGGCAGCTGAAACTGCTGCCTGTTCACTTCCTGGATTTACACAGACACGCAGAGGCACACCTCCAGCTCTGGAGCTCTCAATGGCCCTCTTATGGCAAACTCTCGCAAGAGTGAGAGAGAGAGAGCTATGCATGATGTCTAAGCCTAGGCTTTTTACCAGACAAAAACAGGAAGTGGGCTGTATAAGGTATTTACTTGGCAGAAAAGATTTTTTTCTTTATTGTACATCACGGGACACAGAGTTAGGCTAATATTCATTACCTACTGGGTTTTGGTTTTACTTCATCTCCAGGTGAATGGACACTAGTAGACCAAAGGTCTTTAGACAGGAAGTGATCCCCTATAAACCCCCCCATACAGGAAGTACTTCCTTTTTTACCAGTGTCTGCAAGGTGGATGGGCACGTTTGTTTGAGCTCTCTCGAGCACCAGGTCTTGAAGTCCCAGCACGTATCTAAAATGAATCAAGGGATTGACCGATCGGATCCATTTGAAACAAGCTTATATGCTAAGATAAATGGTACCCGAGCCCCGCAAAAGAACACGCAAGAATCCTGCGAGGTTTTGCCTCTAATGCGACCTCCGGGCGCTGGACCCTGCGTAGTGGACTCCTGGACACCACAGAGCTAAGGCATTCCTGCAGGGTGCTGTACAGGTCCAAGGGAGTGGACCCTAAAACAAAAGGGTACCCAGTCCTTGAAGGTCCCCAAGTGACAGGAACCCACTGTGATGGGTGAAGATTGGGCTCTTGGTTTCTAAGGTTGCCCTGTGCCAGGATGGGTAAGTGAAATCCCCCCTTATTTACTTATTGTGGGGTGCCCCATGTATGTAACGATCTGTCAATCTAGCTAAGGCTGGACACCTGTGTAGCGGTAACCGCAGGGGGGGGGTTTGGGCTAGCTGCTGGTGTTTGAATTGGAGTACCTTTTTTCCTGCTGTCTTTCCTTATGGAGAATTTGCGCACAGAGGTGTGGCATTGCACAGCTTGGTTTGCCATGGCGCACGTGCGTTCGTCAGAGTGCACGATCGTTCGTAGCTATTTGCTGTCATGGCGCACGCGGCTTGCCACACAGTACGTTGTGTATACACCGAGCCGTGCATGCGCCGTAGCTCTAAGGGGATTCTTTTATACTCGTCCACCGTGACCAGGCACGTGCATGCGCAGAGCTTTCCGGGGCACAGCCATCTTATTTAAACAGTAAATGGCTGACATGCGGCTCTTCCAGGGGACAGCTGTGGGACACAGAATAGGCTCTGTACCATTCACTTTAAAGCAACGCATTCCTCCTTACCTGGGTCACGTGAGTCGCCAGGTGTTTGTTGGCAGGCTAAAGTGCTTAGCGGGATTGTTGCATAGGGGCTTGGTGAGCCCTATTAAAGGGTCTCCCTTTTTGGGTATGTAAATACTAAACCCAGGTACTCCCTTTTTGTGGCTTGCAGTGTCTTCAAAAAAGTGGAGCGGGGCTAACACTACAGGGAAAGGCATACCTATGTCGTCAGTAGCTCCTGAGGAGCCTAGTTGAAAACCCTAGTGTGTTGTATCCCCTGAGAGACCGGAGGCTTCCGGGCAATCTGAGCTGCTGCTACGGTCTGGTATTGTGCTTACAGTCAACGCTGCTGCTTCACCCTTTATCACAAGGGATGAACTGTCCTCAGCCCTAGCTGGTTTAGAGCACAGGATTGCTGGCATGATTGCCTCCATCCTGCAGGGTGCCAAGAAGCGCGACAGATCCCCCTCCCCTGAGTTGGAGCAGGAATGGGTTGAGGAAGGGGAAGAACTAGATGCTAGGGACTCTGGAGATGGCCTGGCAGATGAGTCTGCTTCTGAGGAATCTGGACCAGAAGATGTCCGGTTGGTATCAGCCTCTCAGTCGCAGAGGCTTTTGATCCAGACTCTTACCGAGATGGTTAATTCTGCTTTTAAGTTACCTCCTGCAAAGGTTTTCTTCTCTGTCCTCTTTGGGGTCCCTGAAGCTGCCTCAGGCTGCACAGGCTTTCCCCTTGCACCTGCTGTTGGAACAGGTGGTGTATGCTGATTGGGAACATCCTGACAGGATTTTCGTTCCTCCTAAGAGGTTTTCCCTTTTATATCCCATGGAGGAAAAGTTTAAGAAATGCCCGCCATAGATGCGGCAGTCTCTTCCTTAAACAAGAACTTAACTTGTCCAGTGGATAAAGCACAGGGCTTGAAAGACCCTGTTGACAAGAAACTGGAGTCATTATTAAAGGCTTCCTTTTCCTTGGCAAATTCAGCTATTCAGCCAGCTGTTGCAGCAATTTGAGTCTTCCAGTCCTCAAAGGATCAGGTCAGACGACCTGACAGGCCTAATATAAACGATTTAGAAAAATTGGAACCGCGCTAGTGAGAGAACTGGTGTCCATACAAGTAACAATCTGTCCATCATTTAAGTGAAAACCAAATAAGGTGTATAGAGCAAATATATTGTATGAATCACCAAAATATAAATTTATAAAAATAAGTAGACCAACAAAGGTGCATTCTTCATGTGCAACCGTGAAAAGAATAAAAAAAGTAAGTCCATGTAAAAACAGCAAAATGAATCACCCAGGTGTTTGTTAGAGTGTAATTGTTTAGTCCACCACCACAAATAGAGAGACTGGCCGCTTACCAGAGACTCTTGACCCCCCACTACAGAGGGTCAGAGTAAGCTGTTAAAACTGATTGCTCTGGACCACCACCAAAGGACCGAACAATAGCACTGCGATGGATATCAGGGGCCTTGATATAGGATGGGTTGATTCACAGTAGCGGGACGTCAAACTCTCAGCAAAGTGGTTAAACCATAAACGGAAAAAGAGCTCCAATAGTGTAAAATCATATGGCTTTATTAAAACAACAAAAGTAGTAAACACTCACATATAAAAATTCAAAGTTGAACGACTGGAAAGAGGTCTGGAGCGCCGGCCGGATGCTCAGACAGCCCGTCCTTCTGGTAACACAACAGCGGTGGGAGGTGATGCGAACACGTCGCTCTGCCCTACGCGGCGTTTCGTAATAGAATTACGTCTTCCAGGGGCACGGGAAGGCCTGACAGGCCTAACCTGGAGGATGATCTTGCTGAAAATAGGGCAGATATTCCTCGAGTGCTGTGTTTTGTTGTAGATGGCTTAAAGGATTCTATACAGAAAGTGTCTCGTTTGGCTCTCCTGTCTGTACACATGCGCAGACTTGTGTGGCTCAAGAACTGGTCAGCCGAGCTTTCCTGTACAAAGTTATTGCCAGGGTTCCCCTTTCATGGGGAACGTTTGGTGATGATCTGGACAAATTTATCCAAAAGATTTCTGGAGGAAAGAATTCTTTACTTCCTGTAAAGAGAAGGACCAGGCGTCCCTCGTTTAAAACCTCGGGGACTTCCCCTGTTGGCAGTTCCACCGCCAACAGGGAGCTAGAGCCAGGGGCAAGCCGCAGGGCCAGGAAAAAAAACTCTGGATCCAGAACTCTTCTAAACCCGGCACCAAGCCCCCCTTTTGAGGGGACGCCCCCACTCTATCAGGTGGGGGAAAGTCTGCTCCAATTTGTGGACATTTGGAGAACAGTGGTGCAGGACAAGTGGGTCCCCTAAACGGTGTCCTGCGGTTACAAGCTGGAATTACAGAGGTTTCCCCTGGATCCTCCAAAAAGAAAATTATTGTTTCAAGCACTAGAGCAGTTGGTGCATCAGGGAGTGATCATACAGGTACCTGTACCGAAAGAGGCATAGGGTTTTATTCGAACCTGTTCAGGGTTCTAAAGCCAAATGGGGACATAAGGCCAATTTTGGACCTAAGATCCCTGAACCAACATCTGATAATCCAATCCTTCAGGTTGGAGTCAGTCCGCTCAGTAGTAGTCCCTACGGTCCTGGACGGTGGAGCTTCAGGACTGCCTCATCGGGGGTTCAGTCTGACAATGATTCTGCATTGGCCTATATCAACCACCAGGGTGGTACCAGGAGCCGTTTAACTCAGGAGGAGGTGAACCACATATTAACCTGGGCGGAGGGACATGTGCCGGTTCTATCGGCAGGCCGTTCCCCAGGAGTAGAGAACTGGAAGGCCGATTATCTCAGCCACCAGCAGATCTGCCCGGGGGAATGGTCTCTACACCCGAACGTGTTTTGGGAAATCTGCCAGCATTGGGGATGGCCGGAGGTCGAACTATTGGCATCCAGGTTCAACAACAAGCTACAGCAGTCGGACCAGATGCTCTAGTAGTTCCATGGAACCAGTTCTCCCTGGCTTATGCTTTTCCCTGATCCCTCTCCTTCCACATTTGTTGTGCAGGATTCAGAGAGAGGGGGTTGCAGTCATCCTGGTGGCACCAACCAGGCCCAGAAGGCCCTGGTTCCTAGAGATCATGAGATTGGCAATAGACAGGCCATGGACGCTTCTGCGCTGCCCCCGATCTACTGTCTCAAGGTCCTATTTTCCACCCCAATTTGCAGTCTCTAAATTTGACGGCATGGCTATTAAGCCAGGGTGTTAAAGGATTAAGGCATCTTGGGACCGGTGGTGGCTGCCCAATGAATGCCAGAAAAGCGGTCACTTGGAAGATATATTATATGATCTGGAAGCCTATATTGCTTGGTGTGAAGCCAGAAAATGTCATCCTCTGAAATACATGATTGGGAGAATTCTCTTTTTTACAGTCGGCTGTGGAAATCAGATTGGCTTTGAGTACAATCAGGGATCAGATTTCAGCTTTGTCAGTATTCTTCCAAAGGCCCTTAGCCTCCCATTTACTAATCCAAACCTTTATGCAGGGGGTAACTTGTTTGCTTCCCCCCATTAGGTCACCTATGTGTTTGGAACTTAAACCTGATACTGTCTGTGTTACAGAAACAACGGTTTGAGCCTACCAAGGAAATTCCATTAGTCTTGCTGTCACGCAAACTAGCCTTCCTGATTGCCATCACCTCGGCTAGAAAGGTGTTGGAGTTGGCGGCCCTTTTGTGCAGGGAACCATACTTGATCCTTCACCACGACAGGGTCGTGTCACGACCTGTTCCATCCTATTTACCAAAAGTGGTGTTGGCCATTCATTTGAATCAGGACATTGTTTTGCATTCTTTTTTCTCTCCGCCTCATTCAGCGGAAGAGAGACAACTACACTCCTTGGATGTAATGCGAGCAGTCAGAGTTTATTTGTCTAGATCTGTGGAGATCTGAGGATCAGACTCCTTGTTTGTTTTACCAGAAGGACCCAAGAAAGGGCAGGCAGCTTCTAAGACCTCCATTGCCCATTGGGTCCGTCAATTGATCCTTCAGGCCTACGGTCTGAAACATAAAGCTCCTGGGCATTTTGCCATCAGGTATCTGTGGCTCAGATTTGTGAGGCTGCCACCTGGTCTTCAGTGCATACGTTCACAAAATTTTATCAAGTGGATGTTCAAACAGCCGAGGATTCTGCTTTCGGCCACAGTGTACTGCGGGCTGCCGTATAAGGTCCGACAGCTATTGTTTGGCAGGGTGTCTCCCTCCCCTTAAGGCTGTTGCTCTGGGACTAAGGAATATTAGCCTAACTCCTGTGTCCCCCATGATGTATGATAAAGAAAATAGGATTTTTTTTATCATACTTACCTGTAAAATACTTTTCTTTGAGTACATCATGGGACACAGAGGTCCCTCCCCTCTTTTTTGGAAGATTCAGTGCTTGCTACAAAACTGAAGTACTTCCTGTATGGGGAGGGGTTATATAGGGGATAAAGGGGATCACTTCCTGTCTAAAGACCTTTGGTCTACCAGTGTCCATTCACCTGCAGATGAAGTATAACCCAGTAGGTAATGAATATTAGCCTAACTCTGTGTCCCATGATGTACTCAAAGAAAAGGATTTTACAGGGTATGACGAAAAAATCCTATTTTTACTATCCAAAGTTAAAACAACAAGGGCAGAGGATTTAATAGATGGAAAGATGAAAAAATTACTGAAGGTCCACTTTAAGCATAGTAAACAAAGTTTGCGCATCTTCAGTTATGAATGAACGCAGTGAGTGATCGGTACCAATCACTCACTGTGTTCATTCAGTAAAGGAAGGGATCAATAAATATGATACTGCCCTACTGCTCCCTCCTAGCTTCTAGCTATGCCTTAACCACAGTGCTTAGCATACAATTTGATGTGTAGCTACAAGAATGGAGTATTGTTTACTTTACTGTGTTAATCGACTTTGTACAGTTTTAGCACTATAGATTTTGTTACAGTTTAAAATTGACAATATTTCCCTGGATGGTGATATAGCTGCAATATACATTCCAACTGACGCACTTCTTCCCGCTATAGCTACAGAAAATGTGCACAACAAGTTTACTACACTTCTGCTACAGAGGTACAGCAAGAAATAACTTTAGCATCTGGGTTATAGCAGCTCATGTATCCAGACATGCAAATTCCCACAGCTTCTGCATCCTTTTCCGTAAGTGGGATCTCCTCACTTCAGCAATGGAGGATCACAGGTGCAAAAGGCTCAAATAACATGCTCTGCTAACAGTCTACAGGAAATACAGAATACCACTCAGGGTGATAGCTACTGCCTTGTCCTTGAGCAATGTTTTATTATAACATCTCTTCTGACTCTAGCTCCCTCTCAGGTGCGGAATACGCGGTCTGTCCAACAAAAGCATATTTTTCTGTCACTATGTCTGAGGTCTTAGGACCTTCTAGAACCTTTGGCTTCCCGAGGTCAAAAATATTATACTTTTCCCCTCCTCCGTGACACTTTTCCTGAATCAGAGTGGAAACTTCAAACCTGTTTGGGGATGAAATGGAGGAAAATGATAGGGACAGTCGCACTATAGTGGAAGCTGCAAAGGAGTTTACAACCGCTGCATTCTATGAGCCTCAAACTTTGGCTTCTCGCCAAATGCTCTCTACTGTTGACACATTGACATGGGGCACACTAGTGTTTGCCTAATAGCACCTGACTCTTCACAGCCAAAACAAGCCTCTATAGGTACTAAAAATGCAGATGAAGTAAAAAAAGACTTAACTTTAGCCACTTGCCGACCGCATAACTTACATATACAGTGGCATGGTGGCACTGCTGAGCCGGATCACGGACACTTCCCGGTAGGGGGTGTGCATGCGGACTCAATGTCCACCGCCGATCATCCAGCACAGAGTCAGAACGGCAGTCTGTTTATGTAAACAAGGCAGATCGCCTTTCTGACAGGTGGGAAGGCATGGATCCTGTGTTTCTGCAAAGCAGGAACTAGGATCTATGTCCTCCCCTAGTAAAAGCTCCTCCCACAGCACACTAACACACTGGCTAGGAACACAGTTGACCCTTTGATCGCCCCTGATGTTTAACCCCTTCCCAGCCAGTGTCATTAGTACAGTGCATATTTTTAGCACTGATCCCCAAAAAGTGTTGTTGCGGTGACCAGTCGGACACTAACTATCGCAGTCCCACTATAAGTCACAGATTGCTGCCATTACTAGTAAAAAATTTTAAAAAAAGTTTGTAAACGCTATAACTTTTTTGCGCAAACCAATTGATATACGTTTATTGGGATTTTTATTCACCAAAAAATATTGGCCTAAATTGATAAATAAATTTGATATTTTTTTTTCTATTTTTTTTATTGGATATGTTTTATAGCAGAAAGTAAAAAATACTGTTTTTTTTTCCAAAATTGACAGTCTTTTTTTGTTTATAGCGCAAAAACTAAAAAATGCAGAGGTGATAAAATACCACCAAAAGAAAGCTCTATTTGTGGGGAAAAAAGAAAGTATGTTTTATTTGGGTACAGCGTTGCATGACCGTGCAATGGTCAGTTAAAGTAACTCATGTTATCGCAAAAAAATGGCCTGGTCAGGAAGGGGGGTCAATCTTCCGGAGGTCAAGTGGTTAATTACAATCTTGAACATCTCACCTTCAGGGCACTGGAAAAAGCTGAGCCTGACCCCCAGTGTATCTGTAGGACTCTGCCCACTCCATGAGACTCCAGTTTTCTGCTAGTGACCTTAGGTGATGGACCCTTTCTCCTGACGGAGAAGATTTTTTTTTTGTATTGTTCACAAGATTTCTGATCGTGTGTACACAATTCCAACGCACAAAATTTCACGCATGCTCGGAATCAAGCAGAAGAGCCACACTGGCTATTGAACTTCATTTTTCTCGGCTCGTCGTTTGTGTTGTACATAACTGCGTTCTTGACTTTTGGAATTTCCGACAACATTTGTGCGACCATGTGTATGCAAGACAAGTTTGAGCCAACATCCGTCGGAAATAAATCACAGGATTTAGTTGTCGGAATGTCCAATCGTGTGTACGCGGCATAAGTGTTCACAAAAGTCATTCCCCCACTGCATGCACTTGTGCAGACCCAGAGAATTCATGTAGATTGATGACCTTTTCCTAAAGGACTCCTCCGCCACAACATTGTCAATGTTCAAAGGACCATTCAGTTCTTTCCAACCTTTGGCTGGTTAATAAACTTTCCAAAGTCTCTTTAGCCATCACACCATCTGGAAATCTTGCGTCTCATCTTGGACAATCCAAGCTAGAATCTGTTTTTCTGTAGATAAAATTTGCCTCCCAATGTTCCCACACAGAGACTCCTCAGATCCTAGAGGCATCTGTGGTTCGTCTTTGCATCTGGGTTTATTGATAGCCTCCTTCGAGAGGCTGTACCTTTTCCCAAGTTTCACTCCAGGACTCTTTAACTTGACATCCTCATGGCATGGAACAAATAAAAAATTCATTCTCTGGACTTTCCTATGCTTCTATCCAGCCAGACAAAGGAACTGAATTTTCCAATCCCTGGTTATAATTTACAGCTTATTAGATGCTTACCAACTTACATTTCCATTGTTCAAATGTCAACTTTTTATGCTATACCATTTTGATGTGTAATCCCTGTTGGTTCATCAGTTGAGACTGTGTGGTCTATTTATATGAAAGAGAGAAAGGAAGGTTTTTCAGAAAAAAACTTGCCCATCAGATTCTGGGCTTCATTTTCCTTTTATTTGGACATACTTTTTCCCCAGGTTTTTTTTAAACAGGCTGTTATGATCTTTTGCAGCTTTTGGTTGTGGCAACATTTCAAGAAGAAGTATCATCATTAAAGCAAGAAAAGCGATCTCTAGAGGAACAGTGTCATTCCATTACCAGACTTCTGAAAGAAGCCACTGACAAGGTAAAATGAATAAATGCACATTGAATAAAGCCCTGTTGTGTGTGTGTGTGTGTGTGTGTGTGTGTGTGTATATATATATATATATATATATATATATATATATATATATATATATATATATATAATTATTATCTCACAAAAGTAAGTACACCCCTCATATGTTTGTAAATATTTTGATATATCTTTTCATGTGACAACCCTGAAGCAATGACACTTTGCTACAATGTAAAGTAGTGAGTGTACATCTTGTATAACAGTGTAAATTTGTTGTCCCCTCAAAATAACTCAACACACAGCCAATAATGTCTAAACTGCTGGCAACAAAAGTGGGTACACCCCTAAGTGAAAAATGTCCAAATTCAGCCCAATTAGTTATTTTCCCTCCCCGGTGTCATGTGACTCGTTAGTGTTACAAGGTCTCAGGTGTGAATGGGGAGCAGGTGTGTTAAATTTGGTGTTATTGCTCTCACTCTCTCATACTGGTCACTTGAGGTTCAACATAGCACCTCATGACAAAGAACCCTGAGGATCTGAAAAAAAGAATTGTTGCTCTACATAAAAATGGCATAGGCTATCAGAAGATTGCCAAGACCCTGAAACTGAGCTGCAGCACATTGGCCAAGACCATACAGCAGTTAAACGGGACAGGTTCCAGTCAAAACAGGCCTCACCATGGTCGACCAAAGCAGTTGAGTCCACGTGCTCAGCGTCATATCCAGAGGTTGTCTTTGGGAAATAGGCGTATGAGTGCTGCCAGCATTGCTGCAGAGGTTGAAGGGGTGGGGGGTCAGCCTGTCAGTGCTCAGACCGTACGCCGCACACTGCATCAAATTGGTCTGCATGGCTGTTGTCCTAGAAGGAAGCCTCTTCTAAAGATGATACACAAGAAAGCCTGCAAACAGTTTGCTGAAGACAAGCAGACTAAGCACATGGATTACTGGAACCATGTCCTGTGGTCTGATGAGACCAAGGTAAACGTATTTGGTTCAGATGGTGTTAAGCATGTGTCGCGACAACCAAGTAAGGAGTACAAAGACAGTCTTGCCTACAGTCAAGCATGGTGGTGGGAGTGTCATGATCTGGGGCTGCATGAGTGCTGCCAGCACTGGGGAGCTACAGTTCATTGAGGGAACCATGAATGCCGACATATACTGTGACATGCTGAAGCAGAGCATGATTGACCCCAAACACACCTCTAAAACAACCACTGCCTTGCTAAAGAAGCTGAGGGTAAAGGTGATGCACTGGCCAAGAATGTCTCCAGACCTCAACTCTATTGAGCATCCTCAAACGGAAGGTGGAGGAGCTCAAGGTCCCTAACATCCACCAGCTCTGTGATGTCATCATGGAGGAGTGGAAGAGGACTCCAGTGGCAACCTGTGAAGCTCTGGTGAACTCCATGCCCAAGAGGGTTAAGGCAGTGCTGGAAAATAATGGTGGCCACACAAAATATTGACACTTTGGGCCCAATTTGGACATTTTCACTTAGGGGTGTACCCACTTTTGTTGCCAACGGTTTAGATAGTAATAGCTGTGTGTTGAGTTATTTTTGAGGGGACAGCAAATTTACACTGTTATACAAGCTGTAAACTCACTACTTTACATTGTAGCAAAGTGTCATTTCTTCAGTGTTGTCACATGAAAAGATATAATGAAATAATTACAAAAATGTTAGGGGTGTACTAACTTTTGTGAGATACTGTTTATATGTATGTAATTAAGGCCGTTAAGAAGTTTTAAAAATGGTACGGATATTACAGGGTGTAATGAATCAAAGTACAAAATAACTGCCAATTGTCTATAGTAAAGACAGGGTTTTTCTACAATCTTCAGACTATATTTAATTTGTAATAATTAAACAGGTGAATCAAGCTGAAGAGCTGAAAGTTGAGCTGAAAGAAGCTCAGGAGGATTGTCATACTCTAAAGAAAACACAGGATGAACTAAGAGCAAAACTGGAGGTATCCCAGGATCAGGTAAAGTTATGGTTTAATGTACATATTCAATTACACCTGAGATATTTGATTATGTTCAATGAGACAAGAACAAAGATGATGTGTAGCAGTCCATCCGAAAACCCTGAAATTAAATATATTTGGATGTTGACAAGCCCTTAAACTAGCCAAAAATGGTTGCGTCATTAATGACCAGCCTTAGGGGTGTTTGTAATTGTTGAAGAGATAAATGTGTTGGACTTCTGCATCAGTATTGTTTTTTTGGTGTACCATGTATATGTTGTGTATAAGTGTTCATGGTTTGTCATTCCGAAGCTATTAGAAGCCAACAGCAAGCTGACCCTTGCACAATCACAGCAAATACGGGAAGTCCAGCAGTGGAAGGAGAAGGTGAGCAGTTATGTTCCTAAGGAGCAGTTGTCGCATATACAGAGCAGACTGTCAGAAGAACAGCAGAAGGTCCAGCAGCTCCAAGAGAGGTTGAGATTTCACGCAGAGCAAACCAACCGACAACTGGCCATGCAACAGGTACATTAGAGATGCATACAATATGTATAGCTCACTACATACCCTTAGCATATTTAGGAAATGTAGAATATAGTTCTTTTTCAGGACCCTATATAATAAAACCACACTTTTATATTTTGCTGTACAGATAAATACACAGATATGATGCACAAATATTTACAAACCAGTGACTGGTCACGCTACTCTGCTATTGAGTAAGCTAAGGGGTGTCTTGAAGTTCCTTATTGGTGGAACTTGATGCACATGCCTTTTTTCCAACCTAGCTATGTAACATAGGACTGGTAATAGGCTACTTCCATAGGAGTCAGGACACTATATACTAACACATCTCCCTTAATCCATTTTGTGTTCCATAGTCCTCTTTTATTTGTCATGTTTTGGAGGTAAAGCACAGGTTTACTTGAAAGTAATTGTAAAGGCTGTTTTTTTCATAACTGTGTTATACTTACCTGCTCTGTGCAAAATTTTGTACAGAGCGGCCCGGAACCCCCTTTCCAGGAGTCACCCGCTAGCACTATTGGTGCCTCCTCTTCTCTGTGTTATATCAAAGCAAGACACTTGCTATGAGGGCACACATGCAGGCTCATTCCCGAGCCGGGCTGTGTGCATCCATAGAGACACACACAAAGCGTGGCGGGGCCCTGCCCCCTGTTCCCTCCTAACATGATTTTACTGATAGCCAGCAGGAGTCAATGGCACTCTCTGCTCTTAGCCAAGAACGTGAGGGCATGGAGAGGGGTGAGAAGAACTGAAGCTGGGTACAGCACTGGATTGATACAGGTAAGTTTTAGGGAGCAGGGCTGGGGGACACTGCTATTGCAAGGTTTTCATCCTAATGCAGAGAATGCATTAAGGTAAAAATCTTTAGTCTTTACAACCACTTTAATCATTTCAGCTCTTTGGACGTACTGTGTACGTCCAAAGGGTGAACCTTTAATCACAACCTGATGGCTGTGGCAGTAGCCATCAGCTTGTGCTGGTTTGTTTAGCTGGCTCCCAGCTTGAAAGTGAAAGTAATTTGGCAGCTTCATAGCTGCCGATCACTTTCACAGAGCTGGCAGCGATGTGCCGCCCCTTCCTCCTGTGGTTACCAAACTCTCCCGCTCTTACCTTAATCTCACATGTAAACAATGAAACCGGAAGTGACAGCACTTCCAGTTTCACATGCACCATTTTCTGGCCAGTATAGCCAGTGGACACATCTAACCAAGCCGATCTGTGCTTCCTAAGATGTTGTGAAGGGCAGGGGAGACATTGGGGTCTATCAGATCCCTAATGTCTCCATAAAGAGTATCTGTCACCAGCCCAGTGCTCACATAGGAGTTTATTAACCCCTTGTGACAGCAATCAAGTACAAATAAAAATGATATATTTTTCCTGAAAATATGCATTTATTAAACAGTTGCGCAAATATCATGTGACATACAAATTTGCAACTATCACCTTTTTTTCTACAGGGCCTCTGCTGCTTTCAGAACATTTATAATGATCTGGGGGTTTAAGTTATTTTACTGCCAAAAATTAAGTCTTTTTTTCATGTATGGGAAAAATAAAAATAAAATGCTCTGGAGCTGAACTGGTTACAACAACATGCAGAAGATTAAAATGTTTTAATATTTTATTTACAAATAAGCAGCTATCAGAATGGGCAAGGGAAATATAAAGGCAGGTTAGCAGTGTGAATGCTTGCAAGCTTTACACAACAGTACCCAGATTGCATGATAATAGCACTTGTACATTTGAATGCCAGCTTTTAATGGCTTGCTCCTTTCACTGCATTGAAGCTAGCAATAGGGAACCATGTGTATACACACACATTAATTTATAATGTCTCTGCAGGAGGAACATGAGAGGCTGCTGCGGAGGATGGAGGAACGGATGCAGGAAGTAGAAATTAATCTAAAGAATTTGCGGGTCATGTTGCGGGAAAAAGTGGACCAGCTTAAGGAACAAGTAGGTGTAGCAGTGCAGTGGGAGGTGCATTCTGGGAATGTGCAAGTTTTACTGCACTGTTTCTGCACTGGTTTTACAACTGCAGTTTTTTTTTTTTTTTGTTTTTTTTTTTTTTTACAATTGGAACATGACAGAATATCTAGCTGTTTTCCCCTTTTACGGTCACAGTTCTGTCACTAAGTTCTGTTTTTGGAATTCATTCATAAAAGGCTATAAATTAAGTTTCTGCTGTAAAAGTTTTATTGTCTTCCGAAAAATCAAAACCATGGGAAATCTCTTTTTGACCCAAGTAGTCCATCCCACTGTGCAGTGCATGTGAGGACATCTGTTTTTTTTTCCCCTTGGCAATGCAATATTGCTGTTCAGTTTGTATGAAACACTGGAGCATGTTCTGAAATTTCCAGATTATTCAATCTATTTAAAGTGCAAAGCTAGTCTTCTAGGGTAACCAGTCATTTCTACTCCATTCATGTAAGCATATTAAAGGGACATGTGTACAATACATTTTGCATGATTAACTTTCGTGGTCTGACATTAAAATAGTGTGGATTCAAAAATAAGTTCACCTTTTGAACATGTATTTGGGTTGTAACATGTTCAACACCTCCCCACCCCCCTTGCCGCTTTCCTGTGACAGCGTGTGGGGGTTCCTCTACCCCACAGCTGTCATATTTTAAAATTGGCATGGCTATGCGGGGCTCCACCTGCACAGCTGCATCATTCATTCACAGAGATCTGTGATTGAATAAAGTAAAGTCCAGTTTGCCACTGCAGCAGAAAAATTTGTAGTTTAAATGGATTGCGAGCGTGCTGATCAGCGAGCTTGTAGTCCATTTACATTCCCTCCAGCTTTCAATCTGAAAGCCCTATGCAGGTTTGGGCAGGAAGCCTGACACTGGTAAAAATCTGCCAAATGCCTGAAAGGTGCTCAGCACATGGCACTCAAACTCAAAACCATGATATCGCCAGTACTTAGTAGCCTGATAGAATGTTAAACTAAAAATATAGCAGTACTGTATATGTATGTGCTCAGATGCAACTACAAATATATAGGCATACAATATGTGCAAACTGGGAAGTAGTGGAGTGGGTAACCCATTAACTAAACATAGTCAGCTGTCACTAGTATGGCATGCTGCTGCCTGCCATAGAGGTGGAGCTCCATCTGTGCAACAAAAACCAAAAGAGGAAGGGAAGAGACAGTGCAAGGATCATAGTGCAGCGTCCTTATCAAAATCATTATTGAATTCTCCTCACAAAGTGAAAACATCATGAATGGAGAGCACTAGAATGCAGGCTTCTGCGCACACGCTCCAGTGGTGATGTCATCTGGGGGCAAGAATGATCGAGGCTGAGGATACCTTCATCTTCTCCACCCCCACATCAGACTAGTTTACATGACAGTGCAGGCGCTGCTCATTTATCTTCTCATTCTGGCCGAGGCACCTGGAAGTGGTTCAGCAGCTTCTATCCCAATTCCATTCTAGTGCTCTCCATTCATAGCAGTCCACTCAGCCAGCATTTACCACACTCTGCTCAGTAAAGACCGAGAACGGAGTGATCAGCAATCTTTGACCGCTCAGTTCTCAGTCCTGGAGGCGATGCTGCATCCACCTAGGTGAGTATGATTGATTTTTATTTTGAAATCCCACATTTACCTTTTTAATATGTGCACATGGTAGAACAACTCCAGAACACAGTGGAGTTAGTCCCATCATACTGTATATAAATGCAATGTGCTAATAAGAAGCACTCTTCAAAAATTTCTGGGTAACAACCCCCTTTTTTACTTGTTAGGCCCTATTGCCATTGCATGCACCTTGCTTTTGCACTACATATTTATTATTATTTTGCAACATGATTATTGCACAATAGAAAGTGAAAATGCTGCGCTAAACCCAAACCTAAAACAAAAGCAGCTAGCACACAAACAAACCAAGTTCAAAGAGAAATAACAAAAAAATGCAGTGCTAAAATATTAAACATGTGGTAAGAGCATATGAAGTGAACACCTTTGCGGATGTGAAAACATATAAGCATCAAATGATAGACAAATGTCCTGTGTGCAATATGAAACAGCAAAACAATTAAAAAATAATGAAAAATAGTGAAAAAAGGTCCATGTGAGGAATAGTGACTCTTCAAATTAGGAAAATATTAATGTGGGCATCAAATAGTGTCCAGTATGAAATATGTAAACAGCAAAGTAAATTGAAGTTCATATGCGAGGTGTTGGAGGGATATCTCTTCAGTTTGGAGGATGCCGGTATACATCAAAAGGCGTATAAATATTCAATATGGAATGAGAGGGTACCCTTACCGGATTCGTAGAACGCACGTACCATATGGCAGTAAGTCAGAAAGGCATAGGGAGATTCTCCCGTAGTTTCCAGACCCGGTGGTGTCTTTGTAAGCCGCAAGCCCTGATGGATGATGGTAGACGTGAGCAGGAGTGGAACGACTGTCACTCAAATCCCCAATTTCCAAGGAGGGATGATCCAGGAGTGGTGATTCAGCATGGAAAAGAAAAAAAAGGGGGCTCCACATGGTGTAGGTCAAATAAATGGGATTTTATTGAGGTAAATCACCATACATAGATAAAAAGTGATCACTGGAAGATAAAAATGGCAATGTGGGAAGCTAAAAATGCTAGCCCTACACGTTTCGAATGAATAGTGTTCAACAGGGGCAGGGACATGCCCCTGTTGAAGACTATTCAGTCAAAACGCGGCCTACAAAGACACCACCAGGTCTGGATACTACGGGAAATTCTCCCTATGCTTTTCTGACGTACTGCCATATGGTACGTGCGTCCTACGAATCCGGTAAGGGTACCCTCTCATTCCATATTGAATATTTATACGCCTTTTGATGTATACCGGCATCCTCCAAACTGAAGAGATATCCCTCCAACACCTCGCATATGAACTTCAATTTACTTTGCTGTTTCATATTTCATACTGGACACCATTTGATGCCCATATTTATATTTTCCTAATTTGAAGAGTCACTATTCCTCACATGGACCTTTTTTCACTAATTTTCATTATTTTTTAATTGTTTTGCTGTTCCATGTTGCACATAGGACATTTGTCTATCATTTGATGCTTATGTTTTCACATCCGCAAAGTTGTTCACTTCATATGCTCTTACCACATGTTTAATATTTTAGCGCTGCATTTTTTTGTTGTTATGATTACTGTACACTCTGGAAGGGTTTTTGTTACATAATGTGTTTAGTATTACACATTTTATTTCTACTATTTTTGAAATTTATGGTTCATGCAGTATATAGCTCTTGAACATATACTGTATATATTTTAGGTGTTGATGGATCCCATTCTAGTGTACATATTAACATATTGTTCTGTTACAAACTGGTGTAGATACCTCTACTAATCCAGCAAAAACTTTATTAATTTCTGTATTTTTAACAGCTGGAGAAGAATGCAAAAGCAGATATCTTGCTGAAGGACTTGTATGTGGAAAATGCCCAGCTGATGAAGGCTCTACAGGTGACTGAGCACAGACAGAAGAGTGTAGAGAAGAAGAACTATCTCCTGGAGGAGAAGATTGCAGCATTGAACAAAGTCATTAGGAAAATTGCACCTGCCTCTCTGGCAGTTTGATGCTGGATCTGCACTGAGACTGATAGGAACTGATGATTTAGTAGTCAGTGACTTGGTGTCACCCCACCACCAGCCTTTGTCAGTATATGGCATCTCAGGGTGACTTTTACAGCAGCACCTTAGTGCCCAGACATGAGATGGTGTTTGACAGAGACAGCCAAAGGAATCTTCCGCCAAGTTTCCTTTTTAGTGGAATTCAGCAGGTATGCCTGGTGCATGCCTTATGTGGGTAGAACAATGGTAATTAAAATGCTTCCTATGAGATTGGCTGCCCAAAATTATAGGTTACAGAGCACCCACAACAATATAAACATATGTAATTGGCACTCTTTTACCTATTATCTCATGTCAGAGGGTCATTTTACTTCCAGTTGTACAGAGCAGTCTATAAAGTGCAAAATAAAAAAATAAAGTAATGTATGATGTTCTAAACATATTTACTAATAACTCGACAATCCCGTAAGTTAGGTAAAACACCTGAAGGGGAACTTTATCCAATATAAGTAGTGTCATATGCTGCCAACGGCAATCTGTTGAAGAACAGACAGTACCCCTTACTTATGATGCCTGTTTTCTGTCTACAACCCAGCCAGCTGCAGTTTTTATACCATCTACATTTTGTCATTGTATAATCTTTGGAGTTTAGACTTTATAAAGATGGGTTCAGTATGGTTCAACTTGCTGTAGATCTTCCTTATGATTTGTTGGTATTTCAAAATGGGCACCAGAAGTAATGCATTAATGGTCTTTCCAGGACACGGGAGGCAAAAATAATGCATTAAAGCTATCTTGCACTTGAACCCATGTTTAGTGGATGATAAAAAGAACTAAACTGGGTTCACACAGATCGGCATTCAGCGGCAAAGGTATTTTTTTTTTTCTTCAAGCTCGCTGGGTAATCAGCTGATCCATTATATAGTACAAGGCTTTCACTGCAGCCCTATTAAGCGTTTCTCTTTTGACCACAACAGTAATGCTTACATTGCCAGTCTGCTATTTTTGTATGTATGTGCTGGAACACATTATGCATGTGACTGGCTTACCAACAAAAGGACCAAATATTACTTAGATTGTGTGACAGTTACATGAAGCTGCTGAGATCTGGAGAACAATTTACTGTTACAGTATATTACCTGTTAGTGGCTGTTGTGCAGTCTGTTGGAAAATATTCTGTATATAGTTTTTTATGTGGCTGTTGCTCTACAACCTGAAATTACTGAAAGTGTGTAAAAAATCAAAGTACAAAATGCCTTATTTCACAGCAACCAACTATCATTAATGCTTCTTTAACACCACTAAACTGTATTCTGATTGGTTACTATAGGTTAGTCCATCTTGCACATCATTACAGCACAGTAAAGTACAAGGACTTTTTCAGCATTTTTTTGTGGGCATTGATAATGCATGGCACAGGTGGCTCATCCTGTATGTATAAGATGTTATATTTAAAAATGCGTCTGATATTGTTTTAAGCAGTATGTACACTGTCATTGCCATCATTTCCTGAAAATGCTGCTTGCCTAGCTTTTATGCTAAGGCCCCTTTCACACAGGCGGCTGTTCTGCAGCTTTAAAAAGCATGTTTTGTTATTTAAAAATTCAGAGAATCCTGGCACAGCGTTCACTTGCAGTTGTACATTGCAATTAGCTGCGTTTACATGTGGCTGCGTTGGAACATTCTTGCCATTTCTGATGTGCTTCCTGTTGTTTTTCTTTCCTTGTTGCCACTACTATCTGCAGGAGAAATAGAACACTGCAAGTACCTGCAGTTATGTGCAGATAGCTGCAATAAATCGGTCCTGGACGCAGTCAAATTTATTTTTTCTATCAGCACCAAACCCCATGTAACGAAACCGTTGCTAAATGCAGTGTGTGAATGGGGCCATAGGAAAGCATTGTGTTAGTTTAGCTGCGGTAGATAACGTGATTTATCCACAGCTAAAAGCTGAATTCTATCTGTCCGTGTGAAAGGGGCCTAATACTTCATCTTTAGTACTCAGGAGTCACTTACCCTCTAGTTAGTAAAAAAAAAAATAGCTTTGTGACTTTTCTCTTACTTACATTTGTAACATTATTGCTTTGTGACTCAGGGGTAGGTGGCTCCATCTGCTCCAATAAATGGCATTTTCAGAATCGGGCCAGAATGACAACATTTCTCCAAACAACAGCATTGCTTATTGACAGCAAAAGGCATTAAGCAAGTATTGGGGGTGCAATTCTATGTCTCTTTTTTTACACTGCTTAGAGTTAATACAGGAAAGTGATTAACCTTTTTATCATGGTTAAACACAAGCCATCAAATACCTGGATAACACTTTTTTTTTTTATTGAACAAGATATGTGAAACCTGCACTTAGAAAGCGATCCAATTGCTTTTTTGTTAGAAGCATCAATGCAGAATCTTTTTTTTTTTTTTTTTTATGATTGAATACTGATGCCCTCTACTAGACCTGGGCATTTTGCTTTACAGGCTCCAAGCATAGAAGCAATTTCAAAGCACTGTTATAATGCATTTAAAATGTGATTGACACCAGTATTGGCTGTAAACTCTGACGTGATGGGGAACTAATGTCTCAAACTTCCCATCAGACTTTTCCCCCTGTCAGCATCATTGGTTGCTAGGAGGCTGTTGCTGTACAGCCAACAGCATCATTAACAACCAGTAACAGGTGGGAAAGGGGTAGCATTAGCAAATATGAAGATTTCTACACAGCATACAGACTGGCGCTCTGCCTGTCTCTGTACGCCAACATACAGCCGATCATAATTACCTCCACTTTCATTATCTACGAACGAGGTAATTTTTTTTTAATTTGGTGCAGTAACTAACAATAACTACCTGAATGTGCCACAAAGTTTACTAAACTTTCAGAAACTGATAGGAGGACATTTTCAAAGGCCATACTGTCAGTAAAGTGGAGCAGATGCTTTATTGAATTATCCTATAGGTGTTTAGATGCTAAATTGTGCTGTTTTGTGTGGCACAAATAACCACCAAGATTGTGTATGATTTTTTTTTTTAAATTAGTGTTAACAACTTTAACCTTTACAGTTCCGTCGGCAAAAAGGCTTGTGGTTTTATGGTACTGACAGGGTGGATGCACTAAACCAAATTCTATTGCACTGATACAGGTACAGTAAGGGAGGGTGGTAACACTATACCAAAAGGTCACTGATAATATTGAACCTCCCAATAAATTAAATGAAACAGGATAAATCTATGAATTGTCCATAGTGAAAAAAGTATATAGTTAAAAACTATATATACCTGCTGCCCTTGTAGTCACTAAACCATGAGGTGGCTAGTCCCGAACCAACATCCAATAGAAGATGGGTTGTTTTGGAATATCTGGCCCTTTGCCCACATCAGGCCATCCAGGGCATAGCTACAGAGACAGGATGGCAGATGAGCAATAATTGTGATCTTTATAATCCGCAATTTTGTACAGGTGCCACCCAGTAAAGGTGAATGGCAGCTGTTAAAATATTTTTTATTTGTTTAACACTTACCTCTTTTTCTTTCCGTTTTTTCTTTTTAAAATTTTACCCTTCACATCGATTTCATTTTAAAATGGCAAGTATTAATGCATAGTGCATTTTTTTAAAATTCAAAACCTAAAAGAAATTGGAGAGCACACCACTCCCTCATAAGACGGTGGGATTTTAAAGGATGTGTATAGAGCAGTCACCGAGGTAAGCACAACAACGAAATAGTAAAAATAGTTATATTTATTACAAAAGTTAATTAGTTTAAAAGTTTACAATAATTTGGTCACAGAATTAGACCAATAATCAAGACCGCAATAACATTTGGTCATAACTTAATCGACCATAATTGATACTCAATACACAGGAAACAACAGATGCTTGTATATGCAGAAAGCTAACGCGTTTCACAGACTTGTCTGCTTCTTCAAGGCAACTCGGCACGAATCTATGACATTGTATAGATAATAGGAAAAATATTAATACCAACAACAATTTATTTACGTTTGTAAAAAATTATATCGATATGAGTGCTCACCAAACTTATGGTATTGATACCTCAACGATCGTTGCACCAAGAGAGCGGAGATGACACACACAAAATGTGAATGTCATGACTCCTTGTAGCATTATTGTATGTACTTCAGCAGGAACAGGATGAGGGTAACAGTATTTAGCTCAGATTACTTGAAGACATTGCATTTATATGAATTGTAACATTACCCCAAAACTTAGATTCAAGGTTTGAGTGGACTGTCCTGGGTGGAATTACTTACTGGCTTCTAATGGGTAAATCAGGATTTGGATATTTTTACCTGTAATCCTCTTAGTGGTTAAGTGAGGGCTGCTTTACTGCTCCTGTTGTACTGTCCATAATGTAGCATGAATAAATGATCTAGTATCATGGGTAAGACTGTCTTGTACCCCAAGTGTTAAATATACCAGACGTGGTACTAGTAGTAGTTGGCTGGAATACATGCAAGAATGCCATTGCACTTTTGCCAGAAAGATCTCCCAGTATCCCTGCAATAGTTTGGAAAGTATTAAGGACTGGGATTCATGGCTATGTCTGTTCTGTTTGTGCTCAGTTCACTGCAGGAGAAGTACACAACCGTTGGTGGACGTATGACTGCTTCCATCAGTGTACTTGGCCATTTAAAGGTGCTATAAATATAATATTACAAGACATGCATACAAAAATTGTGTCCTATTAAGAGGGATATTAATTCTCCATACATTGATAGGCTGCTCTGAACAGAAAATGGACTTGGCCATCAAGTGAACACACCTGAAAGCACTTGTATGTGTGAACAAAAAAATATATCCCCTATATCTCATGCTATTTGTACTTTATGAAAAGGGACATTGTCTAAACATCTGTAAATTAGCATATGTTGATCCCTGAGCAGTGCTTTGTGTATTTTATCTACATTCTGTATAGTTTTGTAAATTAAATGTCTGTTTCTATTTATACAGCACAGATACCAAAGTGAGAAATGTGGCATTGACATGACTGTGGACAATGTATGAAAAAAATGTACAGTTTAATGGAAATTTTGTTTTTTGTTATCATTATAAAGATCACTTTTTGAGTAGCTTCTGTGCAACTCTTTTGTTTATTAGCTTAGTGGATGTAAATGGCTTGTTGGATTCTTTAGATAGGTAGAAACTGATGTGTGTGTAATTTTTATTTTACACATACACAGCCAGATTTTAATCACCAAAACCTTGTGAACAACCTGCTACCATCATTTCCATGTAGATATACCTATAAACCACTGCTGATAGGTTGCTTTGACCCATGTGATTGTTTTTGCAATTAAAGGTTGGTTTAAAGTGTTTCATATCATCATGTTCCTGGCCAGGAATAGAGATGGCTTACTTTTTCTATTGTTATTTGGTTCCACTTGTGTAGACTGCCCTGGGTCTACACACACGTCTTAATGTAAAATAGATTGTACATAGTAGTACAAAGGCGGTAGGCAAGCAATCCCCCCCCCCCCAAGCTGCACCTAACTTACTATATATATATATTATACTATGTGATGGGGCAAAACCAAATCGGGAGTTTACCTGCACAATTTTATTAAAAAATTGCTGTTTTAGCCCTCGCATAAGGCAAAAGTTGAATTGTGTTCTGTTGAGAACTTACTGGGACACCTATTAAAAAAATACTTTTAGTGACATTATTCAAAGACATTATATTGGGTAAAATATGGCATCTTAATTTTCAGGCATAAAGCTGAACTCGGGGCACAAAAAATTTTAGATGCGTAATTCTCAATAACCACAAAGGATATTCACTTTGGGAGCACAAAATGCCTTGCAAAACCAGATATTCTCTTGTAAACATAGCAGTGACATCATCGCTGTGCTCTACATAGCCTGTGCATAGAGCAGAGCTGTGGGAGGGACCGAGCAGGCCTCACCGACTACAGGGTGCCTGCAGAAAACTGCAGGAGGGGCAGAGACAAGACCAGTCACCCTGAACAAGAAGAGAACAGCAGTGACCAGTCTTTTCTTTCTCGAACATCACGGGACACAGAGCCTCAGTAATAACTGATGGGTTATATAGGTATCACTAGGTGATTGTACACTGGCACACCCTATCCAGGAAGTTCAACACCCTATATAATCCCTCCCCTCACAGGGATACCTCAGTTTTTACGCCTGTGTCTTAGGTGATGGACGTGTAAAGATGTCCTGTGCTGAGCTCCAAAGGGTATATCCTATACTGGGGCAAGCCAGGCGAACCGGATCCATTTCAAAGTGTCTTTTCTAAACCGAATTGGATGGTCCCCGGGCCTCATGTCCGAAGAAACGAGGTTTTACCTGTAACGCTTCCTCTTTTTAGAAAGCTGGACCCCGCATATCAGAAAATGGTTTTCTATGGCCGGGTGCTTTGCAGGCCCAGAACTGTGGATCCCCCTTATCCATAGGGGGCCCCAGTCTCTGAAGGTTTTTTCAAACGGAGTCCACCGTGAGAGGTGAAGATTGGGTCTGTACAACAGAACCCTGCGGCTGGATAAGGTAAGGGAGATTCCACAGAATTTTTTAATTCTAGTAGGTTTTCTCCTTTAACCACTTGACCACTGGGCACTTAAACCCCCTTCCTAACCAGACCAATTTTCAGCTTTCGGTGCTCTCACACTTTGAATGACAATTACTCAGTCATACAATACTGTACCCATATGAAATTTTTGTCCTTTTTTTCACACAAATAGAGCTTTCTTTTGGTGGTATTTAATCACCGTTGGGTTTTTTATTTTTTGCGCTATAAAAGAAAAAAGAGTGAAAATTTGGTAAAAAAATGAATTTTTTTTTGTTTCTGTTATAAAATTTAGCAAATTAGTAATTTTTCTTCGTAAATTTTGGCCAAAATTTATACTGCTACATATCTTTGGTAAAAATAAGTACAACTTGGTGTATATTATTTGGTCTTTGTGAATGTTGGAGAGTCCAAATGCTATGGTGCCAATATCTGAAAATTGATCACACCTGAAGTACTGACGGCCTATCTAATTTCTTGAGACCCTAACATGCCAGAAAAGTACAAATACCCCCCAAATGATCCCTATTTGGAAAGAAGACATTCCAAGGTATTTAGAAAGATGCATGGTGAGTTTTTTTGAAATTGCCATCTTTTCCCACAATTCTTTGCAAAATCAAGATTTTTTTTTTTTTCACAAAATTGTCATATTAGAAGGTTATTTCTCACACACAGCATATGCATACCACAAATTACACCCCAAAACACATTCTGCTATTACTCCCGAGTATGGTGATACCACATGTGTGAGACTTTTACACAGCGTGGCCACATACAGAGGCCCAACATGCACGGAGCACCTCCAGGCGTTCTGGAGCACCCAGGCCAATTCTTATATTTCTCTCCTACATGTAAAAATAATAATTTATTTGCTAGAAAATTACATAGAACCCCAAAACATTATATATATATTTTTTTTAGCAAAGACCCTAGAGAATACAATGGCGGTTGTTGCAACTTTTTATCTCGCACGGTATTTGCGCAGCAATTTTTCGAACGCGTTTTTTTTGGAAAAAAAACAGTTTTGTGCTTTAAAAAAAAATAAAACAGTAAAGTTAGTCCAATGTTTTTGCATAATGTGAAAGATGAAGTTACGCCGAGTAAATAGATACCTAACATGTCACCCTTCAAAATTGCACACTCTCGTGCAATGGTGCCAAACGTCGCTACTTAAAAATCTCCATAGGTGACGCTTTAAAATTTTTTACTGGTTACATGTTTTGAGTTACAGAGGAGGTCTAGGGCCAAAATCATTGCTCTCGCTCCAACGTTCGCAGTGATACCTCACATGTGTGGTTTGAACACCGTTTTCATATGTGGGCGGGACTTACGTATATGTTTGCTTCTGCATGCGAGAACACGGACATGGGCGCTTTAAACATTTTTTTTTTTTTTTTTTTTTTTTAATTTTACTTTATTTATTTTAGTTTGACACTTTTTCCCCCCCAAAAAAATTTTTGATCACTTTTATTTCTATTACAAGGAATGTAAACATCCTTGTAATAGGAATATGGCATGACAGGTCCTCTTTACAGTGACATATGGGGTCAATAAGACCTCACATCTCACCTCTAGGCTGGGAAGCCTGAAATAAAAAAAAAAAACGATCTTGGCTTCGATTGTAGCGGTGAGTCGGTAGAAGCACCGGAGGGTGGCGGGAAGGGGGGGGCGTCCCCTCTCGCCTCCCGTAAGAACGATCAAGCAGTGTAACAGCCACTATGATCATTCTTATGGTGTAGGAAATCGCCGTCTGAAAAAGCTGATATCTGAATGATGCCTGTAGCTGCACCCATCATTCAGATATCCCCGCTCAAAGTCAAGGACGTCATATGACTGTGGGCGGGAACTGGTTAAAAATTGCGGGGTATTGCGGAGTAGTGCAGGGTATATTGCAGAGTATTGCTGGGCATATTGCAGAGTATTGTGGGGTATATTGCAGAGTAGTGCCGTGTATATTGCAGAGTAGTGCCGTGTATAATGCAGAGTATTGCGGGGTATAATGCAGAGTATTGCGGGGTATAATGCAGAGTATTGCGGGGTATTATGCAGAGTATTGCGGGGTATTATGCAGAGTATTGCGGGGTATTATGCAGAGTATTGCAGGGTATTATGCAGAGTATTGCGAGGTATATTGCAGGGATGGCTGAGCATGGAGGGATGGATGGATGTGACTGCAATTGTCACTGAGCACCGCTGTGGGCACTACACATACAGCCCACAGCGGTGCTGCCATCCAATCCCTCCCCCTCTCCCCTCGCACTGTACCGATCGGTACAGAGAGGGGCGGGAGGAACCGGCGTCATGACATGACGCCGGTCTGTTGACATGTGATCGCTCCGTCATTTGACGGAGCGATCACATGGTAAACGGCCGCGATCAGCGGCCGTTTATAGTGATCCATGATGCGCCGGGTCCTCTGGACCCGGCGGTCACGGAAGTTCTCGGGTGCGCGCCCCAGGGGGCGCGCGAGAGCAGTATTCTGGGAGGACGTCCCACAGACGTCCACCCAGAACTAGCCGACCACGCTGCAGCCGTCTTTCGGCTATGGCCCGGTCGGCAAGTGGTTAAGGTAAATGCATGCTATGCCTATTGTCACCACCGGGGGCTGCCAAGAGCACATACCTTCTCATGCTGATGTCTGTCTCAAGTGTTCTCACGCTGCACAAGCTCCTCCAGCCGTCTCCAGGTAGGATGGGATGAGGGGCTCTCCTCAGGGATATCTCCCCCCAGACTAGGGGGAGGCCGCTGGTGGTCTGTGAGGTGGTTGTACACCGCACTTTCACCGCTGCCGCCACCACTGACACGTGCAGGCCCCATCACTACCGGACTCTCTCCTTCCTCCCCCAGCCTTCCCTCCATGCTGTCCCGGAGGGTCGGCTCGCGCTGGAAGCGCGCGGTTTTCGAAAAATGAAGGGGGGGGCGGGGCGTCAGCACACTGTCCAGCGTGCTCAGATGCCCACAGGTGCTGGCTGCAGACTATTAAAGGCACAAGTTACAGGTGCACTAAGCCTTTGGAGGGACACAGAGCTGACGGTCGCATGTAAGGTGGAACACAGGCATTCTCCTAGGCAGCATTTACTAAGGTAACGCCAGACTGGGCATTTGGTAGCAGGGCTTTTAGCCGGACTACATCGCTCAGCAGTCAGTGTTCATTTTGTGATACCTCCACCTTGTTGCTTTGCACTATGGGTAGAAGAGGTTCAAATACCCCAAGAACCAGAGGCTCTAGGGGATCTCATTCAGGTTCTGAGGACCCCCTTTCTGCAGCATCCTCCCCCCCTGAGGGGCCAGGGACAGCTAGCCAGGGAGAGCCATTGGGGTCAGGGGCTACACCTGCTTTTGGCACTTCAGCCGCTGTATACATTACACAGGAGGTTTTTTCCTCAACCATTAATGGATTAGAGGAAAGATTAATGGCCGTGATCACATCTTCACTCAGTGGAAGAAAACGCACTAGGCCTTCCTCAGTTTCCCAAGACCCTCAGGCAGAGGAGCTCTGGGATAAAGGAGAATCCCTTTCAGAGGATCAGGATGGGACGGATGATTCCTCTTCGGAGGAATCAGGTGGAGAGGGACCCTCTTCGGCTTCCCAAGAGGAGAAAGTCTTAGTACAGATCCTTACTGGATTGGTCCGCTCCACATTTAAGTTGCCCATATCTGAATCAGTTAAAGAACCCTCTTCTTCTTTGGGGTCACTGAAACCTCCTCAAACAGCACATGCTTTTCCTGTTCATAATTTGCTTGAAAAGCTCCTTTATTTTGAGTGGGATCACCCAGATAAACGTTTTTTTCCGCCGAAAAAGTTTTCAACACTTTATCCTATGGAAGAAAAATTTATTAAAATGTGGGGAATACTGGCCATTGATGCCGCCATTTCCTCCGTAAATAATAGTCTGACTTGTCCTGTAGACAATTCTCAGATGCTCAGGGATCCTGTGGATAAAAAGATGGAATCCCTATTGAAGGATGTTTTCTCCTTAGCAGGTTCAGTGGCTCAACCTGCAGTAGCAGCGATTGGAGTCTGTCAATACTTAAGAGACCATGTTAAGCAGGTCATCAAAGTTTTACCTGAACAGCAGGCCCAGGGGTTGGCTAACCTTCCAGCGGCCTTATGTTATGTTGTTGACGCCATCAGAGATTCTATCATGCAAACCTCTCGTCTTTCACTGGGGTTGGTGCATATACGTAGAATCCTATGGTTGAAAAATTGGTCAGCCGAAGCACCATGTAAGAAGCTGCTGGCTGGGTTTCCATTTCGTGGTGAAAGGTTGTTTGGAGAAGACTTGGATAACTATATCAAGAGAATCTCTTGTGGGAAAAGCACTCTCTTACCTGTTAAGAAGAAGAGTAAGCATCCCTCTTTCAAACGGACTCTTTCCCCAGCGCCTGGGGCTTCAGCCTCCAGGCAGTCTTGACGGCCTCCTCCGTCTGGGTCAAGAAACAAGAGTCAACCCCAGGGACAAAAGAAGTCCTGGGGGAAGAAGCCTACTAGGCAAGACACTAAGACCTCTTTATGAAGGGGCGCCCCCGCTCGCTCGAGTGGGGGGAAGACTGCTACAGTTCTCAAGGCTCTGGCAGGAGGACTTCCAGGACAGATGGGTAATCTCCACGGTAACCTTAGGGTACAAGCTGGAGTTTAAAGAATTTCCCTCTCCTCGTTTCCTCAGATCAAGTGTCCCCAGAGATCTAGAGAAAAAGCAGTCTCTCCTTCTAGCGTTAGAGCGACTTTTGTCGCAGGAGGTCATTATGGTGGTTCCCACGAGGGATCAAGGATTGGGCTTCTATTCCAACCTTTTTACGGTCCAAAAACCAAATGGGGATGTCAGACCCATTCTGGATTTAAGGGATCTGAACCGATTCCTAAGGATTCAGTCCTTCCGCATGGAATCAATTCGGACAGTAGTCTCTATCCTGCAGGGAGGAGAATTTGTGGCATTGATAGACATCAGAGATGCATATCTGCATGTGCCCATTTTTACTGCTCATCAGAAGTTTCTGCACTTCGAGATAGGAGGGCGCCATTTCCAGTTTGTGGCTCTGCCTTTTGGGATAGCCACTGCACCTCGAGTGTTCACAAAGATCTTGGCTCCTCCTCTGGCCAGATTAAGGGCTCAGGGTATAGCTGTCATAGCATACCCAGACGACCTGCTCTTGATAGACCGGTCGGTAGCCTCCTTGAACGGGAACTTGAGGACCACAGTCAAGTATCTGGAACACCTAGGTTGGATCCTCAACCTAGAAAAATCTTTCCTAAAACCAGTAAGAAGACTGGAGTATTTGGGTCTGATCATAGATACAAGCCAGGAGAAAATATTTCTACCTCAGGCAAAGATCACTGCTTTAAGGGAGCTGATTCTGGCAGTCAGGACCAAAAAGGGTCCTTCTGTCCGCCTTTGTATGAGGCTGCTAGGAAAGATGGTGTCTTCATTCGAAGCAGTTCCTTATGCTCAGTTTCATTCAAGACTGCTGCAACACAGTATTCTGTCGGCCTGGAACAAGAAGGTTCAGGCATTAGACTTTCCGATGCACCTGTCTCATGCTGTGCATCAGAGCCTCAATTGGTGGCTAATACCCGAAAACCTGCAGAAGGGGAAATCCTTTCTACCGGTTACCTGGACGGTGGTAACAACAGATGCCAGTCTGTCGGGTTGGGGAGCAGTTCTGGAACAGTCTGTGGTTCAAGGGGTATGGTCCAAGACCGAGAGGACCTTACCTATCAACATTCTGGAGATCCGTGCGGTATATCTAGCCCTAAAGGCCTGGACTATTGGGCTACAGGGTTGCCCGGTCAGGATCCAGTCCGACAATGTCACAGCAGTGGCTTATGTCAATCATCAGGGAGGCACCAGGAGCCGAGCTGCTCAAAAAGAGGTCAACCAGATCTTACTCTGGGCAGAGAAGCATGTGTCATGCATATCGGCAGTTTTCATTCCAGGGATAGAGAACTGGCAGAAGGACTATTTAAGTCGCCAGCAGTTACTTCCAGGGGAATGGTCTCTGCATCCCGACGTCTTTTGGGCCATATGCCAAAGATGGGGGGTTCCAGATGTAGATCTTTTTGCATCCCGATTCAACAAAAAGATAGACAGATTTGTGGCAAGGACAAAAGATCCTCTTGCATGCGGGACGGATGCGTTGGTGATTCCGTGGCATTGGTTCTCACTGATTTATGCATTCCCACCTATTCTGCTACTGCCACGACTCCTTCGCAGGATCAGGCAGGAAAGGAAGTCAGTACTTCTGGTGGCCCCCCGCTTGGCCCAGAAGGACTTGGTATGCGGAAATAGTAAGGGTGACGGTGGGTTCCCCGTGGACCCTACCGGTACGCCCAGACCTTTTATCTCAAGATCCAGTGTTCCATCCTGCCTTACAAACGCTAAATTTGACGGTTTGGCTATTGAATCCCACGTTCTGAAGAGTCGTGGGCTTTCAGGTCCTGTGATATCTACCTTGATCAATGCAAGGAAGCCAGCTTCCAGAATGATTTATCATAGAGTCTGGAAAGCTTATGTATCCTGGTGTGAATCCAGGGGTTGGCATCCCAGAAAATATGTGATAGGTAGAATTCTTGATTTTCTACAATTGGGATTAGAGATGAAGCTGGCCTTGAATACCATCAAGGGCCAGGTCTCGGACTTATCAGTATTATTGCAACGGCCACTTGCTTCGCATTCTTTGGTCCGAAACTTTATGCAGGGGGTGATGCGTCTTAATCCTCCAGTTAAGGCGCCCCTAAACCCCTGGGACTTGAACTTGGTTCTGTCTGTGTTACAGAAACAGCCTTTTGAACCAATACGTCAGATTCCTTTGGTCTTGTTGACAAGGAAGTTAATTTTTCTGGTAGCCATCTATTCTGCTTGAAGAGTATCAGAATTAGCAGCTCTTTCCTGTAAAGAGCCTTATTTGATTGTACACAAGGATAGAGTGGTATTGCGCCCTCATCCTAGTTTTTTACTGAAGGTGGTTTCAGATTTTCATCTAAACCAAGACATTGTTCTGCCTTCCTTTTTTCCAGATCCCTGTTCTCCGGAAGAAAGATCACTACATTCTTTGGATGTAGTAAAAGCAGTCAAGGCCTATCTGGAAGCAACTGCTCAAATTCGCAAAACGGATGTTTTGTTCGTGCTGCCAGAGGGTCCCAATAGAGGACAGGCAGCGTCAAAAGCTACCATTTCTAAATGGATTTGACAATTGATTATTCAAGCTTACGGTTTGAAACAGAAGATTCCTCCGTTTCAGATCAAGGCACATTCCACAAGGGCTATTGGTGCTTCTTGGGCAGTGCATCACCAGGCCTCTATGGCTCAAATCTGCAAGGCCGCAACCTGGTCTTCAGTCCATACATTCACCAGATTTTATCAGGTGGAGGTGAGAAGGCATGAGGATATCGCCTTTGGGCGTAGTGTGCTGCAGGCAGCGGTACAGGGTCCTCAGGTCTGATTGCACCCTACTTGGTTGTGTTTCCCCCCCCCTCAGGTGGCATTGCTCTGGGACATCCCATCAGTTATTACTGAGGCTCTGTGTCCCGTGATGTTTGAGAAAGAAAATAGGATTTTTTTTTATAACAGCTTACCTGTAAAATCCTTTTCTTTCGATGGACATCACGGGACACAGAGGTCCCGCCCCTCTTCTAATACACTTATATTGCTTTGCTAGAAAACTGAGGTATCCCTGTGAGGGGAGGGATTATATAGGGGGTTGAACTTCCTGGTTAGGGTGTGCCAGTGTCCAATCACCTAGTGATACCTATATAACCCATCAGTTATTACTGAGGCTCTGTGTCCTGTGATGTCCATCGAAAGAAAAGGATTTTACAGGTAAGCTGTTAGAAAAATCCTATTTTTTTTTTTTTTTTTTTACAGGAAGCCAATGTTTAACATTTGATTGCTGCACAGATCTGGAAGAAATACACAAAGATTCAAGAATACACTTGACTGATGTATTTAGACAATATTTGCTTATCTTGGAGTTCACCTTTAAACCCTCATAGATCAGCTACCCCTGTCAGAGTACCCCAATAGATCAGTAGATTCAATCCCAGTGCCTGATCAATATATCCCTGAAGACAGGCAGGCAGGAGAAACATTTTCAGGGGGCGAGGCATACACATGACATCATTGACTGCTGCTCAGTGGGGTCCAGCGCTGCTGACAATCCAGGCCATTTGTTGAGCAGCCTTCAGTAAATTTAGTGGACCATAGCGCTTGAGTGAGAGGCGGAGCCAAGGACAATTTGTGGGAGGCAGAGCTGAGCACTCCAGTGGCTATTACTTTTATAATTTATTTTTAGAACTATAAACTAAAGTACATTTCGTGAACATATGTAAAATTACATGTTTATATTTTAGTGTAGCACAATTTTTAATAGGAGTCAGGGACTTCACATTCACACCCGAGTGATTTATGAATGCATGCAAAATCGCATGGTCTTAACACTCATTTATGAAACGTGCAGAAAAAGGGGTTTGTGCGTGAGATGCAATTCATTGTTAATGACACCTCAAATGCAGCAAAGCTTCCTCTGGCTGAGTCAGAGGTTGTGACATCATCAGTCCAACTCAGCCAATCAGAGGAAGCTTTGTATTCACTGCTAGAATACATCACTTTCTCTGAATGGCGTAGTGCCGAACAGATAGACTCTATTGTGTTCCACGTAAGAGACTGAAGGTCTCGTCTCTGTATGCTGCAGTTTATACCGCACATCCAGCGGCTTCACGTTAGTGAGGGACATAGTTTGTTTGGGCCACCTTGGCCCAAGTAAACGATGTAAAGTGTTTTAAAAGCTGAAGTTTAGCTTTAAGTGCACCATAGATCCTGCGTAATAGATGGAGCCAAGGACAAAGTGTGAGAGGCAGAGCCGAGCACTCCAGTGGCCATCTTTGTTATGGTAAAAAGACCTATTTACTTCTATCTGATGTGGACTGCTGGGAATTTAGAGCAGTAATAGACACCTTAGATCAGTGGTTCTCAACTCCTGTCCTCAGGACCCACTAACAGGCCAGGTTTATTACAAGATAACAAATGCATCACAGGTGATAGAATTTGCTGCCCAGTGATTGCAGTATTCTAGTCTGCATCTCCAAAAGGTAATATTTAAAATCTGGCCTGTTAGGCCCCATTCACACTAGCGCGTTTTTTGATGCATTTTGCATTTTGCAGAAATGCACGGGAATTTTTTAACATGGGTTCCTATGGCACATGTTCACATCAATGCTTTTTTGTATCTCTGCGTTTTTGGAAAGGGTCGGGGACTTTTTTTCATGCAAAAAGCAGCGTTTTGCATGTAATGGTTTTCAATGGACAAGCATCAAAAACGCAAGTGCACCGTTTTTGCAGCGTTTTTGATGCGTTTTTGGTGCGTTTTTGCCGTTTTTTTTTTTTTTGTAATTTTTTTTTAAGACTGTAAAAAAAAATGAAAAAAAAAAAAAAAAACGCAAAACGCAAATCGCGGCAAAAACGCGGCTCAAAAACGTGGCAAGCATGAAAAAAAAAACCTCCAAAAACGCTCAAAAGCAACATGCATAGGTGTGAATCGAGCCTTAGTGGGTCCTGAGGACAGGTGTTGAGGACCACTGCCTTAGATGGACCCGTAATGGCTTTTGGGCTGATTATACATGTATGAATGCAGATTTTGCTTTCAGTTTCAAAGCTGCTAACACAGCATTGAGGGGGCAGCGCTGAGCACCTCAGTGGCCATCTTTATTATGGTAAAGTGACCCCTTCATGTATTTTCTGAGTGTACATAATGTATGATTTTGCATTCGTTCACAAAACGCTTAGGCAAGAATGAGGCCTGCTGAGTATGCTAGCTACTGAAGATCCTAGTGTCTGTAACCCTGGAAGAGAATGGCAATTCCACTCCATAATGAGAACTTGTGCGTTCCTGCACGTCATGTTTAGGGCAGCCCATTAACTACTTGCTGTCCATAGTATATCCTCAGGTTTCAGTAGTTATACCAGGAAGATGCCTGTAGCTACAGGCATCATCCTGGTATGGATCTTTTCAGCTGGTGATTCCCTTTGTATCAGAAGTAATTAGCCCCTTGATCGCTTCTGCAGGTGACGGAAGAGGGTCCCACCCCCCTCTCGGGCTCTACCGTCCCATCGTGGAGCCTGGGAGCGATGCGGCCGGCAGTGAAAAGAGAGAGGAACTGACCTTGTTCCTCTCTCTCTGTAACCCTGGAGCAATGAGTATTTCTCTCCATAACGAGGACCGGTCACGGCCCATGCTGTCACAAGGGATGTTGTTCATCCCTTGTGATAGCAATAAAGTTAATCCAAAAAAAAAATATTAAAAAAAAAAAATGTTAAGTGCCCCCATCCCACCGTGCTTACGCGCAAATGCAAACACATACCTTACACATACGCATATGTAAACGGTGATCGCTAACCTGCTGGTATATTACTGGGCGGCCATGTTGGTCACAGTTAGGTGGTGGTTTGAACAGTCTAGGGCCAATGCAGCTGTCTGTTTGGAGGCAGCTATTGTGGGTTCCCTGAGGGAGCTAGGCAATCTGGCATATCGGGGAGTCTCCTCCAGCCCTGCCCTCCCAGGTCCCACTAAAGTTACTTTGCGGATATGGGGAGTGACCAGAAGGTGAAGGCGGTTTCTGTCTCCCAATCAGTGCTCCCCCTATTGTCCGTTATGGGGGAACCCAGCTCTCCCCCATTTTAGGACAATCCCTGACCCACAACTCTGGGCCCGCTATGACATTAAACTCCTGAAGGATATTGTTTCCGCCGGGCCCTTGTCCCCTTCCAGGACCTGGTGGGGAGACGCGGCCTTCCTGCGGGGATGATGTTTTGCTACTAACAGTTACGACACGCATTCCGTGCACAGTTGCCGACCTCGAGACTGATGTGGTCGAGGAATTACTGGCCCAGGAATCCCTGGATAAACCCCTCTCTGAGCTGTACTTGACATTACTCTGGACAGATTCACCCAAGATGGACACACTGTGGGACAAATGGAGGGCTGACATTCCGACCCTAGATAGAGAGACTTGGGAGGAATGCTTTGAAAATAGTTCCCAGCTAGTTATATCATCCAGGGATAAATTAATACAAACCAAATTCCTGCACAGGATTTACTTCACGCCTCAGCGACTGCACAGAATTTACCCACAGCGGTCCCCGAACTGCCCACGATGTCAATCTCCAGACAGCAACTCTATCCACATGTTTTGGGCCTGTCCTAGACTCTTCCGCTATTGTTGAATTTATTAATATACGTCTCCAGTTGGAGATACCCTTGACGGCAGAATTGGCACTGCTGGGTAGACAAGATGATGACCAAAGACCGAGGTACACTAAACTACTGCTTTCATTGCTGCTCTTTTATGCCAAGAAGGAAATCCTACTCAAATGGACTTCCTCCCTGCCTCCTACATTGAGGTCATGGGAGAACTCGATTAATGCCATTTTGCCAATGTACAAACTGACCTATAGGAGTAGAGGTTGTCCTCAGAAATTTATGAAGGTATAGCAGCCATGGACTGACCCCATGTGAAAATGTGTAATGCCTGTTCTTGGTCCTTGTCTTGCCTGCACGTGGTGAATTATATATGGTTGTGCTCTGTGCACCTCCCCCACCATGTGGCTGGCAGCTCCTCTTGTCCCTGCCCTGAGTAATGTATACCTACGATGTCCTATTGTTATCTTGAATGATGAGTATTGCATCTTTGTTGTTCTTCCATCTAAGTATCCACTGCAATAATTTCATGTCTTGCAATGTATTGCGTTCCATTTTTTTCAAATAAAGACCAACCTTGTTGTTTAAAAAAAAAAAAAAAAAACAGTGATCGCAAGACACATGAGGCATTGTCACAAATGTCAGAGAGCGCAATAATTCTAGCACCAGACCTCCTGTGCAACTCTAAACTGGTAACCTGTAAAAGCATTTTAAGCTTTGCCTATGGAGATTTTTAAGCACCGGCGTTAGCCACCATTCCATGGGCAGATGCAATTTTAAAGCGTGACATTTTGGGTATCTATTTACTTGGCGTAACATCTTTCGCATTATACAAAAAAATTGGGCTAACTTTATGGTTTTGTTTTTGAATTCATTAAAAAGTATTATTTCCAAAAAAAATTGCGTTTATAAAATATAGGGCCTCTGCAAAAAAAAAATTATATAATTTATTTATTGAGGGGTTCCAAGTAAGTTTCTAGCAAAAGAAAGAAAAAAAAAAAAAAAAAAAAAAAAAAGGTTGATTTTTACATGTAGGTGGGGAGCACAGTGCCAGAAATGACCCGGATATGAAGAGGTTAATTTAATTCGGCCCAATTGGGTACCATGGGGTTTTGGCGCACACAAATGTACAAGCATTAGCATGACACATGAGGCTGCATTAGGAAATGCCCTTACATGTTAGCCAATGTGTCCATGCACACATAGGCTTTTTTAGAAGAGTTTAAAAGGCAGAAAAAAAAAAACCCAGTGCATCCAGGAGCAGCGGCATTTTGCCAGAAAAAAACACTTGACGCTTGTAAACGTGTCTAAACACTCGGTGAATTTAGAGCTTGAGCATTCTTTTCCAACGGCTAGAATAAATTATTCTGACCAATGGAACAAATTAACGCTCAAATGCTTGCTGCAGGTAAGTGCGGTTAAACACTTTTACAAGCGTCAATCCTTTTTATGTCAAAATACCACTGCCAGGAAGGACGTTTATGAGAGCGAGAGTGAGGTACCGTGTGCATGAGGCCTTATACTGCCTCTCTACATCGCTGGGTCATCCTCAAACAATATACCCAATATCCAGCTGCCACCATCTTGTATACTTACATCATCCAGGGACTGCTTTCTCTTCCTTGTTTTTGTATTCATTCCCCCTGATGGCACGCATGCGGCATGGTGCGTCATCAGGGATACAGCTGCAGGAACCAGGAGGACACCCTGATGATGCCCAGCAGGTCATGTAATGCGCTGAACAGTACCCCAAGGCTTCCTGGGATGCTGATCAGTATCCCAGGAGAGTCTTACCAGTACCAATTAAGAAAAAAAAAAAAAACAGAGTTAGGTACCTGGTAAATCTTTTTCTAAGAAGTCTACCAGGACAGCATCCGAGAGATAGGCTCCTCCTCCCTAAAACAGGAAACACATTAGTCCACCATTATAAATTTCACAGTCTTACCTGTGTGCCTCAGTTATGTTAAAGCACCGAAGGAATTCCCTGTAAGCTGCAAGCTCCCCCGCTGTACCTGGTTTTTGTCATTTCAAGGGTGGGAACTAGTGCTGCCCTGGAAGACTTCTTAGAAAAAGAGTTACCAGATACCCAACTCTGTTTTCTCGAATCGTCTTCCAGGGCAGCATCCGAGAGGATGTATCAAGCAATACTTACTAGAGTGGGGTTAGAGACTGGAGCACTTTGCGACCAAATGCTTGGTCTTGGTCAGACAGCTGGTCTATCCGGTAGTGCTTTGCAAAGTACTGAAGCTCGACCATGTCGCTGCCCTGCAGATCTGCTCCGGAGTTGCCCCTGCTTTTTCTGCGGCCGAGGTTGCCCAGGCTCTAGTTGTGTGCGCTCTGATTTCACTATGTGGAGTGAGATTCTGTGCCTTATAGGTAATCTGTATGGCCATCCTTATCCATCTGCTGATGGTACTTTTTGAAGCTTGTTTCCCTGTGTTGATTCCTGCATAGGAGGACGAAGAGGGAGGTCGTTCTACGCCATTCCTTTGTTCTTTCGAGATACGTTATGAGCGTGTTCCTTACATCTAGTTTACTGTAAATGTCCCTTTTCCTACTGTCCATTGTTGTTGGAAGTGAGGGTAAGACGATGTTTTGGGTCCTGTGGAATGTAGAAGAGACCTTGGGTAGAAAGGCGGGATCTGGAGAGAGAATTATCTTGTCCAGATGTATTAGACAGTATGGTTCTATTGTTGACAGAGCTTGGATTTCACTCACTCTTCTGGCGGATACTAGGGCCAGAAGGAGCGCAGTTTTTAGCGTGAGGTTTTTGTCTGAGCTATCCTCGATAGGTTCAAACAGAGGGGAGAGAAAGCCCTTAAGTACCGTGCCCATGTCCCAGGTGGGAGTTCTGTACATTTTGGCTGGTTTAGATCTTTTAAGTGCTATGAGGAATCGTCTTATCAGTGGGTCCCCCGCTAGTCTAGTATCCATGACCGAGGAAAGTGCTGCAACTTGTACCTTCAGGGTACTAGGTGATATGTTTTTGTCTGCACCATCTTGTAGGAAGTCCAAAACTATTGAAATTATCCCACCGTTGGAGGTTGGTCTGTCTTTGTACCAAGAAACAAATTTTTTCCTTATTTTCTCATAGATAGCTCTCGTTACCAGCTTTCTGCTGTTTAAGATGGTGTTGATTACTCTGTCTGACAGGCCTTTGTTCTGGAGTTTTACCCTCTCAGTAACCAAGCCAAGAGCTTCAGGATTTTGTGGTTCGGGTGGTTGACTGGGCCTTGTGACAGTAGATCTGGGCGGTCCGTCAGTGTCAGCTGAGGTTGTATGCTGAGGTTTTTCAAGTGACTGAACCATGCTCTCTGGGGCCAGTGTGGTGCTATTAGTATCACCGTTGTTTTCTCTGCCTTGATTTTTTGGATTACCTTTGGGATTATGGCAGTTGGAGGGAATGCATAGCACAGATGCCACTTCCAGTTTTGGTTGAAAGCATCCACCCCGCTGTTGCCATCTGTAGGGTCCAGGGAGAAGAATATCGGAGATTTTGCATTTGCCCTGGAAGCGAATAGGTCTACTTCGGGTATTCCCCACTTTTGAGTGATTTGAGTGAAGGTTGTTTGGTTTAGTGACCATTCCGTTTGTTTTATCGTTTTCCGGCTCAGGAAATCTGCTAATGTATTGTCTGTTCCTTTCAGATGAATACCGGATATCGATCTTGTGTTCGCTTCTGCCCATAGTAGGATTGATTGCGTCAGCCTCATCAATTTTTGGGATTTTGTACCACCTTTTCTGTTTAGGTATGCGACGGTCATGGCGTTGTCTGATTGTACTTTTACATCTCTCCCCTGTAATGCTGGCTTGAAAGCTTTTAGCGCTTCCCCCACAGCTTTCAGCTCTCTCAAGTTTGAGGAGGCTTGTGACCATTTGGATGTCCATTTCCCTTGTGAGTACAGCCCTTCCATGTGGGCTCCCCATCCCAGGGCGCTTGCATCGGTGGTGATCCTGACAGGATTGACTTGAGCCCATCTGCGCCTCTCGATGACCCGAAGTGGGTTCAGCCACCAGTAGAGTGTTTGTTTGACTGTGGCTGGGACGAGAATGGACTTGTCTAGGGATGCTTGCCTGCCACCCCACTGGGACAGAATGTAGTTCTGTAAGGGTCGCATGTGAATTTGCGCCCAGGTAATGGCTGGAATGGAAGACGTCATCAGTCCTAGTATGGACATTCCGTGCCTGATTGTTGTGGAATGATTCTTTAGCAGGGAGGTAATTGCTTGTGTAATTTTTTCGTCCTTTTCCTTTGTTAGGAAAATTTTTGACAGTCTGGAGTCCAGCACATATCCCAAGTATACCACTCTCTGGCTTGGGATAATTTGAGATTTTTCTGCGTTTACAATCCATCCCAGGTTTTGCAGATAGGTCATGCTTGTGCGCAGATTGTTTTCTAAGATTACTGCCGAGTCCGCAAAGAACAGTAGGTCGTCTAAGTATGGTATTATTCCAATACCCTGCTGTCTCAGACCTTTTAGTGCTTCCGCCATTATTTTTGAGAATATTCTTGGTGCTGAAGAGATTCCGAAGGGGAGAGCTGTGTACTGTAGGTGCAGAGTAGCTGCTGGCCCCTGAATTGCGAACCTCAGGAACTTTTGGTGATCCTCCCTTATGGGGACATGTAGGTAGGCATCCTGTAAGTCTAGTGTTGCCACGAATGTCTCCCGCGGTAGGATGTTCCTGATCGAATAGATAGATTCCATTCTGAATCTCTTGTATTTTATCCCTCGGTTGAGAGGTTTGAGGTTTAGTATCAGCCTTAGTTTGCCTGATGGTTTTCTTTTTGCGAAGATGTGTGAGTAGAAGCCCTTTTGTTCCTCCTCTTGAGGAACGTGACGAATCACCTTCTGATCCAGCAGTTTCGGCAGGGATTCTAAAAACACTTTTGCTTGATCGCTGTCCTTTGGTAGCATGGTTGCTAGGTATTTGGTTGGGGGGCGGGTGGAGAATTCTATTGCGTAGCCGTCCGTTCTGGTGCGCAATATGAATCTGTTTTCTGTTATCTCCTCCCATTGGTGGGAGAAAGTCGCCAATCTGCCCCCCACCTGAAGGCAGTCATTGTTTTTTGTTCTTTTGGTTAGTATGCTTGAAGATGAATTCACCTTTGCCTTTCTTGTTTTGTTGACCCCAGTGCTTTTTTGCCCCTGGCTTGTTAAATTTCTTGAAATGCCGAAAGGGCGCCTTCCCTTGTTTCTTCTTGATTTGAGGGAACCCCTTATTTTTTGCTGCAGTCCTATCCAGGACTGTTTCTAGTTCAGGTCCAAATAGTAGGTCTCCAGTGAATGGGATCCCACATAATCAGTTCTTGGAAGGGGCATCCCCCCCCCCCAAGATTTCAACCACAGAGCTCTGCGGGCCGAGTTCAGTAGTGCCGTGGTCCTAGAGCAGTGTTTCTCAACTCCAGTCCTCAAGGCGCACCAACAGGTCTTCCACTATTTTGCACAGGTGATTTGATCAGTTTCACTGCCTTAGTAATTACCACAGCCGTTTCATCTGAGGGAAATCCTGAAAACATGACCTGTTGGTGCGCCTTGAGGACTGGAGTTGAGAAACACTGTCCTAGAGGATATTCTGACAGTTTCTGCTGAAGCATCTGCTAAGAAGGCTGCCGCTCTAGTTAGTGTGGGGATGGTTTTTATTAGTTCTTCCCTGGGCGTGTTGTTTTCCAGTAGTTCTTGCAGCTGGGTTAACCAGATTAGCAAGGTTTGGGCTGTGCAGGTGGAAGCAATAGCCGGATTTAGGTTTGCCGCCCCTGCTTCCCATGCCCTTTTCAGGAGGGCTTCTATTTTCTTGTCCATGGGGTCGCTTAGGGTCAAATGCCAAGTCAGATTTGTTCGTAATTTTTGCCAGAGAGGCATCCACCTTGGGGCATTTAGCCCAGGTTTTGATGTCTGCTTCCGCAAACGGGTATCTGCGTTTGATTGTGGCGGGTATAAAAAGTTTTTTCTCTGGGTCTTCCCATTCCTTTTTGACTATGTCTTTAAGGGTTTGGTGTACAGGGAACGTTCTTGGCTTCTTGGGCTGTAGCCCCTTGTACATCCTGTCATGTATAGTGAGTTCTGCGGTTTTCTGTTCTTTAATGCCTAGAGTGTCAGTGATGGCTTTAAGAAGACTGTCCGTATCCTCTGAGGGAAACAGGTTGCAGTCTGTAGTGTCATCTTCCTCCTCTGAGTCTGAACAGATACTGTCTTCCGATTCAGATTGCTCGGATTCATCTGAATCCACCTCTTGTTCTGCCTGTACCTTGTTATCCCTCGGAATGTATGTTCCGCTGGTAGATGGGATACTGGCCTGAGCGACACTTAATGGTGTTTCTAATTTTTCAATAAAAGAATTGAGCAGGTCTTTTAAAAATCCCTGTGATTCTTTGGCCACCATTTTGTCTATGCATTTCTGACACAGGGGCTTTTTCCAATCTGGGGAAAGCCTGTGGCTGCATGAGGCACATGTTTTGCCTTTCACCTTCCCTCAGGGGTCTTTGCCTAGAAGCAAGCATAGTGAACAAAAAATCCCCGCGAGACAGGTGGTCAAAGACTGCCTGTAGGTAGGCAGTCTTGTAGAGAGGTTAAGACCGAGATAATTCAAGAGTATTCTGGCTTACCTTGGAGCTGTCCTGACTTGCAGGATCTGCAGGGCAGGGCAGGGTGGGGAAGCGTCAGACATGATCAGCCACCAGAATCCTCTGCTTAGAGGGCCTTTTTAAATGCTTCCTGCATAAGCTCCGGCCCCGCCCCCCGCTGACCCCGTGCAGGTTGGTGGACACACCTGCACATGCCGCTACATTGTAGTATATTCCTCCATGATACTGGTAGGGAGGGTCGCATCAAAAATTAATTTGTATTCTTTTTTTTTTTTTTTTTTTTAATTCCTGCCCCTGGATGTCCCGCTCTATCTCCTCCTGGAGATAGGCTACGGGAAAATGGCCGCCACCCAGAAACAGAACCTCCTCCCGGCGCCATCTTGGTACACCCCCAGGCTCCATGTAGCAGCCTGTGTAGCGGCAAGGACGCCACTGCGCCGCACGGAGAGCGGGCGCCGGCCCGGATCAGTAGCCTGGCTAGGGGTAACGGCCGCGGCCACCAGGGACCTGGATGGAAGGAAAAAACTCACCTACCTGATCTGGCGGCGGTCATCTAGTGCATCTGATGTATCCCCCCTGGCGGGCCCCAGCGGAAAGCCAGTGAGGGGGGTGCTCTGTTAAGCAAGCACAGAATGGCAGGCCCTAGAGCAGCAGCCTGGGGGGATGACTGCAGACCCCTCAGTAGGGGCGAAATCTCAGGCTTGAGCAAAGTTGCTCAGTGCTGCGCCTGCTCGCCCTCCCAAGGCCCATTGGGCTGTATGGGATGCTGGCAGGGGGTCTCCTGCAACAAGCACAGAGACAAGTGACAAAATAACAAACGTTTTTGCAGCTCCTGTGGGTCCGGAGGAAACACAAAACAACTGAGGCACACAGGTAAGACTGTGAAATTTATAATGGTGGACTAATGTGTTTCCTGTTTTAGGGAGGAGGAGCCTATCTCTCGGATGCTGCCCTGGAAGACGATTCGAGAAAAAGTTTTAATGAAAGAATGTAGAAAAAATAAAAAATAAAAACAGGGGGAAAAAAAAAAAAAAGTCCAGTTGTGAAGCAGTGAAGAGGTGAAGCCGAGATTTCAGGCAGGTAAAGGCAGGTGGTAAAGTGGCCAATTCTTTTCTAAGTATAGTGTGGGCAGCTGAAAATGTAGTAGAGAGCAGTACACCCCATAGGGACCTATAATGGCCCAATAACATACCAAATAATATGCCAGAGAAGTAATTAGCTGTGCTCGGAGCAAGCCAAATGTAAAAACACAAGAACTGAGGGTATACCGTGGTGCATACCTTAAAATCGGTGGTAGGCAACCTCGGCACTCCAGCTGTGGTGAAACTACAAATCCCATCATGCCTCTGCCTCTAGGAGTCATGCCTGTGATTGTCAGGGTCTTGCAATGCCTCATGGGACTTGTAGTTTCATCACAGCTGGAGGTCTGAGGTCGTCTACCACTGCCTTAAATAATGTGGATTATGTGTTTCCTGTACTGGGTGGGAGGAACCCCTCTCTCTCGTAGCCGACCTGGAAGATGACTTAGGAAAAAGGTTTAGGCTTTAGAACCCCTTTAAAGTAGTTGTAAACCTAGTTACATCACTTGTACCTACAGGTATGCCTACACTAAGGCTTAACTGTAGGTACTGTAAATATCTACTAAACCTGCAGGGTTCAAGAGATATTTGAACAGTGTATGGGTGTCCCTCACGCTACTCTGAGTAATAGGTGGATGAGTGAAAATAATACGTGAAAAGAATCTGCAGCAAAACCGAATGGTGTACACAGCACCTAACAATGAATAAGATAAATAAAGTGATCTCGCGCAGACTAGCAAATATACAAATTCCAAAAAGTGCAATGTGCAATCAAAAGGAAGTGAAAACTTCATATACAAGTTGAAAAAACTGTGCAACAATAGGTTACAACAAGGGACATGAAAATATAGACAATTGAAGACAACTATCCACTAAATAGGCAAAAACGCAAACCCCCCCCAATACTGGGCAACAAAATCGCAACAAGGGACATGAAAATATAAACAATTGAAGACAACTATCCACTAAATAGGCAAAACCCCCCCCCCAATACTGTGCAAAGTCGCATGTGCATTACAATACATGAGGTGAGAGTTCTGGGAGAATGATTGTTCGGGAATGAATCTGTGCACGCTCTCATGAACATTCATCACCCTTATACTCTCCATAGAAGACGAGTATTATCTCTCTGTCCCTCCAAAGTGAACTATTTTATGTGCCCCATACACGCATTTTGCTGGCGTTTTTTGCACATGCGATTCATTATACTTTTTAATATTTTTCATACATTGACTTTTAGGTTTGACTTATTTCATATTTGCCATTAGTGTTATTCAATCTTGCACATGCGACTTTGTTGCACAGTATTGGGGTTTTTTTTTTTCACTTTTTGCCTATTTAGTGGATATTTGTCTTCAATTGTCTATATTTTCATGTCCCTTGTTGTAACCTATTGTTGCACAGTTACTTCAACTTATATATGAAGTTTTCACTTCCTTTTGATTGCACTTTTTGGAATTTTTATATTTGCTAGTCTGCGCAAGATCACTTTATTTAGCTTATTCAAGAGATATTTACCATATTACGCTTGCGCCGAAGACATCAGTGCATGCGCACTGAAGAAACAGCTCACTTGTGCCGTTTCTTCAGCAATCGTGCCGTGACCGGCGGCTCCCGTGCACGGGAATGACGTCATCGCAGCTCCGGCCAATCAAAGCGCTGGAGCCCACAAACCCAGAATGAACTCCGGGAGACAGGTCGCCGGTAACAGCGGTGTGCGGGGCCGCTGCAACATCTTAGATCCAAGGTATTTCATAATGAGCTAGTATGTGATGCATACTAGCTCATTATGCCTTTGTCTTACAGGTTTGTTTGTTTTTTTGGGGGGTTTACAACCACCTTAAGTACAGAAGTGGAGCCTGCATGACTGCAAGACTGAAGCAAAAAAGCTGGAGATTCCGCATTAAATGTTAATACTGATGAAGCAGACTTGAGCACGTTCTATTACAAATGTGGACAAGCACAATCCACTTTTACACAAGCAAATAGTTAATTCTGGAGTGGAATGCTATCCATGAACTTCATCAGTACATAACTTACACAATGCATTTTTTTTAGGCGAGGGAATATATTTTTTTTGACTGGTAGTATCCTATGGCAGCAACAAGTTTGAAAGGTTGTTTTGGAAAGTTGACTTTTAAAAGAAAGAAGAAAATGAACACCAATCCCAAATTGATTTTTATCAAAGTACAAATCCATATTTACAAACTATATAATACAGGACAAATTACTAGAAAAAAAATGCAAATTTCTAGGATAACACATGCTCTAGAACACCTTGTCGGATCAGCTGCTCACATTTCCATCTTGGCAGAAAATGCTGAGGGGGAGAAAAAAAAAAAAAAGGAACCATTAAATGACATGATCAAGAACCAGCATCCAACATACAGTATAGGAAAATGTACTTGACTGTATAGCTACAAAAACCATACGTGATACAGGCCATATGTAGTGTGTGTGTGTGTTCATATCTAAAGACTAAGACTAAAACTAAACTGGAATTTGACTAAAAAAAATTAACACTGGTCTGTAGTGCATGTTCATACCTCAATACCATAAATAACAACACATTACAATTTCCAAACTCATTATATACTGCTGGAGTGAAAAATCTAGAGAACTTTTAACTAATGCATTACAATTTAATTACACCCATTAGATTTTAGTCGACTAAAATGTACTGGAGATTTAGTTGACTAAATACGACAAACAATTGCAGAAGACTAAAATGCCATTTTAGTCCTAAGACTAAAACAAAATCGAAATTTGCTGCCAAAATTAACACTGGTATGACTGGATCCGACTTTGCCCTGCGACTTTAATGAACGGGGATCAGACTTTGAACCCTGAGAATACCAGGCACTGTCTGTTATGAATCTTTAGGGGGAACTCCATGCAAAATGTAAAAACAAAAAAAACAAAAACACGCACACAGCATGGGTTCCCCCTCCAAAAGCATACCAGGCCCTTTGGTCTGGGATGGTTTTTAAGGGGAACCCCCCCCCCACTCCAAAAAAAACTGCGTGGGGGTCCCCTCCAGAATCCATACCAGACCTTTTTTGAATACACAGCCCGGCAAATCAGGAAAGGGGGTGGGAACGAGCGGGCAGCCCCCTCACTCCTGAACCGTACCAGGCCGCATGCCCTCACCATGGGGGGGGGCCTGCGTCCCCCAACCCAAAGCACCTTGTCCCCATGTTGATGAAGACAAGGGACTCTTCCAGACAACCCTGGCCATTGGTTATCAGGGGGCTTATCAGATCCCCAGATCCCTCTTTCTCACTCTGTTGTTCTTCTGATGTTGACTCGACGCTCTCTTCCACTCTAATGCTGGATGCGCAGTGCGGCAGGGCCCCCCCGCCCCAAAGCACCCACCCCCCATGTTGAGGCCTGCGGCCTGGTATGGTTTGAGGGGGGGGGGGGCCTCGCTCCCACCCCCTTTTCTGACCTGCCGGCTTGCTCGGATAAGGGTCTGGGTATGGATTTTGGGGGGGACCCCCACGCAGTTTTTTGAGCGCTGGGGTTCCCCCTAAAATCCATACCAGACCAAAGGGCCTGGTATGCTCTTGGAGGGGGAACCCATGTCTTTTTTTTTTTTTTTTTTTAAATATTTGGCGTGGAGTTCCCCTTCAAAGTAGTGCAGGGAGGACTTTCAAAGTCGGACAGACTTGTGTCGGACCAGCTAAGACGGCTCCCATAGGGAAACATTGATTTTCACACGTCATGCAACATGAGCTTTCAATGTCGGAGCGTTTGTCCTACCAGTGTAAATCCGGCCTTAATCAGTACAGTTTGTGTGAAAATACAAATACACTATAACACATTACATCACTTCCAAATTTAGTAACCTATTCCTTTGACATGGAAACTAGCATAAAAAAAGGACGGACGATCATTCTTCCGATAATCTCATTGTGTGTACTAAGCTTATCTTATAGGTTACTGTTTGTCTCCCACAACTGGTATAACCAATCCTTTTTCATTTCACCGCATTTCTGAAGAGGCTGCTTTTTGCCACCACTAAAGGACGCTCCAGAGAAATAGGGACCTTAGGCTGAAAGAGCAGCCTGTTACACTGCACAATGCAAAAAAAAAAAAAAAAATGAAAAAAAAAAAAAAGGACTACACAGATTTACAGCCATTAACAGGAAATCATCTCATGAGAGACATAAAAGTAACAGACTACTGGCTCTGGGCAGTTATTTAGGTATTTGTAAAATACATTCATCCACGTCCTTATGGAAGTGATCTGGGAACCCCTTGTGCTCAGTTGTGTTTGCAGAAGTATTCTCAAACACAACCTTCAGACTCCTTCTGGTCTTTCATACACTGTATAATGCTTGGTGTCTCCAACTGTTTCTCACATTTACTAATCAAATGTAAAAGGCCTTTGATTGCGATACATATATGCTTATGGCTTCTCTTTAACCCTTTTACTAGCCAGGTCAGTAGGCCAAACTGACTGCATTCCCTTCTGCTATAAGCTCAGGATCGCTTCAGTGACCATGAACTTTTGGCAGAAGGGTACCCCAAACTCTTCAGATTAAATGAATAGCTGTGACCAGCAGCTGAGAAGCTAAATGCCCAGAGAAATTCACTAAAATTCTCATGTTTACCAATCTTACGGTTTCCTAAATGAACACCAGAGTGATCAGTACTGAAGAGACAGCACTAAAAAACAAGTTTACCATCTGTTGCATTTTTGAATGAACACACAAGAGTACTCCAATATTCAGCCTTAGTGAGTGCAGGGTTACAGAGATCGAGGACTGAAGCTTTTTGTTGCAAAACGAATTCTTCCCCAAAGCCCATTGACAATACAGTTTTAAAAAAGAAAATCAAAAACACACCCCCACACAAATTAAACACATTGTGGTAATATATGTTACATGTATTGGTATATTGCACTCCATTCACACCAGCAGGTGAACGAAAAGGGTGCATTTGCACTGCATTGTTACAGCTCATTGAAGTGCTTAATTTATCTTACAGTACATTTAACTATTTGTGGCAGTATGTTATGCGCTGCATTGCATTAAAATGTTACCTGCATCATTTTATTACAACACACAGGGCACATGCAGACTGGGGTTACCACAATACATTGGTCCAAAGCCAATCTCCAGATTTTTGGCACATGTTCTTATTTACAGTTTTGCACACCTTCAATTACCACTGCTTCGCAAAAAGGCTCAATTTAAAAATGTACAAATATTTATTCTATATAAATTTCTCCCTCTTATGTTTTTCAGGAAGATTTCTCTTCACTTCCCGACCTTTAGATTTAGGCTTCATGCACAATGGATGTTTTTATAGCTGCTTCTAGGGGTGTCTGGCATTTTTTTCCCTGCCTCAATCTTCCCAGCATGTTAGCTTATGTGTCCATGCACACACAAGTTTTTAGCAACGTTTGGCCGCAGGAAAATAAAAACCCCACTGCCAGTGCATCCAGGAGGCGCATTTAGCACTTCAGCGTTTATTTCAGTAGCCAGAATTAAAAAAAAAAAAACACTAAATGCGTGTGTGCATTTGCTTGAGGCCTTAAAGTGGATGTAAACCCGATTCATGAAATTTGAACTGAGCACATATCTGTAGGGTTTTCTTATCTCTCGTCAAATCACTGAGTCCCATGCGTTTCTTCTGTTCTGTAGCTCTGTTAACAGCATGATAACTTCTGACAAGTTATCCAAAAAGAGATAAAAGCAGCCTGAAGTTTTTGTGTCTGGGAGGTTGCTATAAATAGATTAGGAGAGAGCTTGCCTTCTCACAGCAGAGCTCTGTACATTACAGCGATACCTCGGTTTGCGAGTAACGCGGTACATGAACGTTTCGCAAGAGGTCCTGGAGTGCTGGTGGCTCCCAGCGCTTCCTGGAGAACTTGGAGACACTCCCAGCTGGGTGGGGCGGCGTAACGTGCGTCGGAGCACCTGAGGGTGTCAACAGTTCCCGAGTGTCTGAGGGTCACCAGCGCCCGTGCACCTCTGGCCAAATACAGTACTGCATACACCAGCAGTGGTTGTGAAACAAATCATCTAAGTTTCCATTATTTATTATGGGGAAACTCGTTTTGATATACGAGTGCTTTGGATTACAAGCATGCTTCTGGAACGAATTATGCTTGTAATCAAAGAGTATTACTGTACTTCCTTTCTTTGCCAATGTGGAGTTGGGGGGTGTCTGCCTTTCCTCCAATCAGCTGTCTTAGCTGTATGCCAATAATACACTCCCAGTGCTGAACAGGAAGAGAAAATCTGTAACAGGATGTGCACTTCCTAAAAGATATAAAAAGATGAAGACAGCAGATATACATGTAAAACTTATGTAGGGAGATTTGTTTCATCCCACTGTATCATCTGGGGCTGTTCACTTTACTGGGTATATGTGAAGGTCTACATCCACTTTAAAAGAGAGGATTGTCTCCCATGAGGGGTTTTCTAGGCAGCAAAAAATATTTAAAAAAATATCGTAATTGAAATTTTATTTATAACAAAGTATCAAAAATTGCTGCTTTGGACATAGTCAAAACATGAGCTATGGTACACAAATAATAACGTCACTGACATGACAGTATACAATGATCAAACACCATGGAGAAAAATGGTACACGAGTCTTGTATGTGAAATCTGACGCATTTCGACCCCAACGGGTCTTCAGAGGTTTTTGTAAACTCTGAAAATGTTAACATATATTGAAATTCTTAATTAAAAGATAAGAAAAACAGTAATAGGTATTTTCGTATATTTACCGATCACATTGTATTAAGCCATATTAAGTAGCCTCTGTGTGAAAACCCCTTGCTCGATCCCAACGTCTCTAAATGGTCGGCACAGTCAATAAAGGAGCCTGCTGCTCATGCGTGCCTTACGAGCAGTCACACTAATGGTAATCCCAAAGGTTCAAGGAGGCTGAGGAGAGGAATGAGCAATATTATGTGTAATGAATAGACAGCTCAAGGGGATAATTCAAGAATTTTCCTATGTGTTTATATATTATCTATACACTATAAGTGTGCTGGGTATCAAATATTGCAACTAGATGGTCTGAATCAGAGAGACAGGAAAGGAAGAAAAAGAAGATGGGGAAGAAAACCAAGGTGAGGAATAACTGGTGGGGAAAGGAAAAAGAAGGTATGGGTGGGATGGGAAAAAAAAAATAAAAAATAAAAAGGGGGAAGGAAAGGGGAGCTGTGGTGTAAAAGTGAGGGAAAATAAGGGAGAGAAGAAAAAAGACACAGACCAGATCTAGTAGCAGTGGATTGAATATAAGGTTAAGAAAACATGTGAAGGATGAGGGTAAATGACTGTATGAATATGAAGAGACCAGGTGAGGATGAAAAGGAAAGTGAAAATGGAAGTGAGTGCGAATGAGTGTGCAGATGGGGGAAAAAAAAAAAAAAAAAAAAAACAAAAAAAAACGGCAAGCCGTGACCGACCACACCAACAATGAACAATGAGCCTCATACAACAAAAACACCCAGGGAAACGTGAATCTGGAGAAATGTGAAAGTGGAAAAGTGCATAGGGTAGATAAATTACAATTAATTTACCTTGGTGAATGTAAGGATAATAATTCCAATTAAGGAGAAAGGAGCACCCGTGGGTGTTCCACCTTAGTGTGTGCATGGGACGATCTACAACATCAAAAATTATATCAGTGAGTGAATTATCCATAATATAAAGTATGAATTCATTGTAGTTTATCTACCCTATGCACTTTTCCACTTTTCTCCAGATTCATGTTCTCTTGGGTGTTTTTGTTGTTGTATGAGGCTCATTGTTCATTGTTGGTGTGGTCGGTTACGGCTTGTTTTTTTTTTTTTTTTTTTTTCATCTGCACACTCATTCGCACTGTCACTTCCATTTTCACTTTCCTTTTCATACTCACCTGGTCTATTCATATTCAGACAGTCATTAAACCTCATCCTTTACATTTTGTCTTAACCTTATATTCAATCCACTGCTACTAGCTCTGGTCTGTGTCTTCTTTTTCTTCTCCCCTTTTTTCCTTCCCTTATTTTCCCTCACTTTTACACCACAGCTCCCCTTTCCTTCCCCCTTTTTTTTTTCCCCCCATCCCACCCCATACCTTCTTTCCCCTTTCCCCACTAGTTATTTTCTCACCTTGGTTTTCTTCCCCATCTTCTTTTTCTTCCTTTCCTGTCTCTACCATTCAAACCATCTAGTTGCAATATTTGATACCCAGCACACTTATAGTGTATAGATAATATATAAACACATAGGAAAATTCTTTAATTATCCTCTTGAGCTGTCTATTCATTACACATAATACCTCTACCACAGGCATTGCTCATGCCTCTCCTCAGCCTCCCTGAACCTTTAGGATTACCGGTAGTGTGACTCCTCGTAAGGCACGCATGAGCAGCAGGCTCCCTTATTGACTGTGCCGACCATTTAGCTCATGTTTTGACTATGTCCAGAGCAACAATTTTTGATACTTTGTTATAAATAAAATTTCAATTACGATATTTTTTTAGTATATTTTTTGCTGCCTAGAAAACCCCTCATGGGGGACAATCCTCTTGATATTCTCATTCGGGGTGTGCAGCTATTTTTGTCTTCCCTCACATGAGTGTCTTCTATTCAATTACATCCACTTTAATGGGAGGCAGGAAAATCTTACTAATAAATGGGAAACCCCCTATTTAAGTAGCGGTCACAGGAACTAGTATTTTGTTGGAAGATTTTCCCGCAGTTCCTGGCAACTCCATTTTGGATTTCACTCCCAATGACATTGGTTATCAGGACAATTTCAGAGTAAACCTCCTTAACGGTGACAAAGACAGCAATGAAAACCTGACAGGGGTTTTAAACCCATCGCCACTCTCTTTCTAAAATGTGTATAATAAAAAAAATACCACTATAAGACTGAGTACAAGTACCGATACTTTTTTTCAAGTACTCGCCGATACCCGATACTTTTTTTTATGTCATGTGACAGTGGCACGTGTGTCACTAGTTTTTTTGTTTTTACAATTTTATTTTGTTTTTTCAATGCTTTCTTTCTTTTTTTTTTTTAAATCATTTTTTTTTTTTTTTATTGCAATTCTTTTTTTTTTTTTTTAAATTATTATTAGCCTTGTTGGGGGGCTTTGGTAAGATATCAGGGGTCTTAATAGACCCCTGACATCTCCCCTTTGAGACAGGGAAAGGGACTGAGGACACGTTTCCCAGTCCCCTTCTCAGCAGCCTCAGCTGCACTCAAAATGAATGGAGAGGAGACAGAGGCTCCTCTCCATTCATAAACTGCGGCATCGTAAACACAGGTTACGATGTTTCAGTTATGTGAATGGACAGTCAGTTATCACTGACTGTTCATTCAGGAAAGGAAGAAGCCAGATTTACTGGCTCCTACCTCCGCTCTCCATCCTGAAAGATCGAGGGGGCAAAGGAAAGGGGGGAGCGGGGCAGCAGCACAGAGGGGGGCAGAGGGGGCCAGCGGCGCAGAGGGGGACAGAGGGGGCCAGCGGCGCAGAGGGGGACAGAGGGGGCCAGCGGCGCAGAGGGGGACAGAGGGGGCCAGCGGCGCAGAGGGGGCAGAGGGGGCCAGCGGCGCAGAGGGGGCAGAGGGGGCCAGCGGCGCAGAGGGGGCAGAGGGGGCCAGCGGCGCAGAGGGGGCCAGCGGCGCAGAGGGGGCCAGGGGGGCAGAGGGGGCCAGCGGCGCAGAGGGGGCAGAGGGGGCCAGCGGCGCAGAGGGGGCAGAGGTGGCCAGCGGCGCAGAGGGGGCCAGCGGCGCAGAGGGGGCAGAGGGGGCCAGCGGCGCAGAGGGGGCAGAGGGGGCCAGCGGCGCAGAGGGGGCCAGCGGCGCAGAGGGGGCCAGCGGCGCAGAGGGGGCCAGCGGCGCAGAGGGGGCCAGCGGCGCAGAGGGGGCAGAGGGGGCCAGCGGCGCAGAGGGGGCAGAGGGGGCCAGCGGCGCAGAGGGGGCAGAGGGGGCCAGCGGCACAGAGGGGGCAGAGGGGGCCAGCGGCGCAGAGGGGGCAGAGGGGGCCAGCGGCACAGAGGGGGCCAGCGGCACAGAGGGGGCCAGCGGCACAGAGGGGGCAGAGGGGGCCAGCGGCACAGAGGGGGCAGAGGGGGCCAGCGGCACAGAGGGGGCAGAGGGGGCCAGCGGCACAGAGGGGGCAGAGGGGGCCAGCGGCACAGAGGGGGCAGAGGGGGCCAGCGGCACAGAGGGGGCAGAGGGGGCCAGCGGCACAGAGGGGGCAGAGGGGGCCAGCGGCACAGAGGGGGCAGAGGGGGCCAGCGGCACAGAGGGGGCAGAGGGGGCCAGCGGCACAGAGGGGGCAGAGGGGGCCAGGGGCAGAGGGGGCCAGCGGCACAGAGGGCCAGCGGCACAGAGGGGGCAGAGGGGGCCAGCGGCACAGAGGGGGCAGAGGGGGCCAGCGGCACAGAGGGGGCAGAGGGGGCCAGCGGCACAGAGGGGGCAGAGGGGGCCAGCGGCACAGAGGGGGCAGAGGGGGCCAGCGGCACAGAGGGGGCAGAGGGGGCCAGCGGCACAGAGGGGGCCAGCGGCACAGAGGGGGCAGAGGGGGCCAGCGGCACAGAGGGGGCAGAGGGGGCCAGCGGCACAGAGGGGGCCAGCGGCACAGAGGGGGCAGAGGGGGCCAGCGGCACAGAGGGGGCAGAGGGGGCCAGCGGCACAGAGGGGGCAGAGGGGGCCAGCGGCACAGAGGGGGCAGAGGGGGCCAGCGGCACAGAGGGGGCAGAGGGGGCCAGCGGCACAGAGGGGGCAGAGGGGGCCAGCGGCACAGAGGGGACAGCAGAACTGAGGAGAACGGAGGGGGCAGAGGAGAAGAACGGAGGGGGCAGAGGAGAAGAACGGAGGGGGCAGAGGAGAAGAACGGAGGGGGCAGAGGAGAAGAACGGAGGGGGCAGAGGAGAAGAACGGAGAACAGCAGAATGGGGGGGGGGGGTAGGCAGAGGAGGAGAACAGAGGGGGACAGCAGCACGGAGGGGGACAGCAGCAGAACAGAGGGGGACTAAAGGAGGATACAGGGACAGTCAGCGGTGATCGGTGCGGCTTTGGGGGCAGTTACAAGCACTGATCACCGCTGTGTAGATTTCACTAAAGCAGCTGATAAGGGGGGGGGGGGGGGGGGAGTGGAGAAACGACTGTCAGGCTTTATTGAAATCGGTGCTTGTAACTCCCCCTCCACTGTCTAGGTATCAGGTGAAGCATCAGAGCATTTGCCCGAGTACAAGTACTTGGGCAAATGCTCGGTATCGGTATAACCCGGTGCTTGTAACTCCCCCTCCACTGTCTAGGTATCAGGTGAAGCATCAGAGCATTTGCCCGAGTACAAGTACTTGGGCAAATGCTCGGTATCGGTATAACCCCCCCCCCCAAAAAAAAAAAAAAAACCCACACACAAAAACGGCCTTTAGGTAAACTTGAAGCAGCATTTTTATAAGTTGTCCAGCTTATTCTATGCATTCCTACCTGGCTATTTTTCTTTAGCAAAATTGTTGTGCCATCTTCAATTTCAAATTCACCATAATCTCTTAAGCAGCGCACCTAGAGAAGAGACAAATAAAGCTGAACCAAATAATTACACTGATAACTATAGGGTAATGTTATAATACACAAACAGCAGGATTGCACCAAGAGTTGATGTCCAATCAAGTCACTAACCAATGTTTGCAAGTATAAATGTATTTCTGACTCAAATGTTGTGCCAACTAGTGAACAGAAGCAGAAGAAAACCATAGCCTTTTCATTTAGCTCTATAAAATAAGTAAATACAAAACGTGTAAAATTTCTGATATTTAGGCCCATCTTTATCCTGTGATTAACCTCAGCATTGCCAAACTGGAAAACTCTCACATCAGCCAAATTACTAGCAACTCTAGTATGTTTCCATAACTTTAAAAACAAAAACAAAAAAAAGGATTTCCAATGCTCATTTGAACAGGTTTTTTTTTATAAGTGATATACACAGACAATCTTTAAAATAGAAGCCAATTTTTCCCCCCCCCCAGACAAAAGCACAGAGGTAAAAACTGCTGTTGAGTTATTACCTTTTGTACCACCGGCCTCTCCTTTTAAATTTAAAGCTCCCAAAAGCAACCCTATTGAATCAAATTGTATTGCAAAACACCGGCGCTATACAAATCCTGTACAAGAACAATAATTCCCCAACCGTGCACACACACTAGAATTACATGAATTCATTTTCTCCATCATTTCTCACAATGATTTTTATCTATGTACCTCTATGTATAGGCTTTTAGGAGGCTTCATATCTTGTGTTATGTCCAGACCTTCTTCGCCTCCCAGAGACCTCATATAGGTTGCCAGGGATTTCTTATACTGATTAAACCAGTCAGTCTATTCGAAAGGGAGAGAACAAGAGTTTTATGTGCAATAAGCTGAAGACAGTTTCCTGTTAAAGTACCACAACACACCAAGTCATTTAGCTCCCCAGATCAGTTCACCAAAAGAGTATTTACAGTGTCCTATTTCTCAGAGGGTCCAAAAAGCAGGACTGGAATAGAATGTGGTGCTGCGCTAATCCCAATGAGATAGGCGTATATTGGCTCTGTACTAGTGAGTATCTTATAGTACACCCAAATTTAATCTTTGCAACTGTAACAGAGCAGTGGAAAAATAACCTAATGTGACAGTTGTATAATTATGTGCTGATGGTGTGTATGATCAAATAATCGTAATATAGATACACGATAAGTGCTAATAAATATAGCGTGCAAAGTGATCAGTGCTTGAACATCATGGTAGCAAACATAAATATATAAGTGAATAAATATAGCATAAATAAATATAGCAGCTGGCTCAAACTATCGCCAGTCGCCAACTGGCTTAATTAAATATAAATCAACACATTCACAAGTGCATATATAACCAAAGTGTTAAAAGTGCATACAGTGAAGGTTAAATGAGGCTAAGTGCTTGAAAGTTCATTAATATGCATGCAAATCTTGCGTGCAAAGTATTATCAGGTGCAGTGCTTCGTACGGCAAAAAAACAATCAAAGTCCATAAAAGTGTAATCACTTCCGTGCTGAACATGGGTGACAATGGTGGTTAATCTTCATGCAACAACGTGCACATTGGTGGGCAGTGGCCCCTTACCTGAGGGTAATGGGGTAATCACGTTTAGCCATTTAGAGGCATGGCAGCCTTTGTAGAGACCATGGGTATAATCTGCTGTGAAGGATGGTAGAAATATGGTCCTATCCTGATCACTTCTCTTGTAGGGGCGTCTGGTCCTTTCAAGTAGTGTCCCGGGGTCACCCAGATAGATTAAGAAAGGAAGCCCACAATAGTGTAATATTGTATGGAAGCGTACCACTTTTATTACAATATAAAATTCTGTACTCACATAAAACGTATAAAACCGGGTGGAGATCCGACGAGCGGCGAGCTCGTAATGCAATAACTGTCAGAGAGTGCCTGTCCCGTCCCTACGCGTGACGTCACGATCACGTGACTTCTTCAGGGGATACAGGGAGGCACCATCGATGTCTTTAAATAACTCCCCATAGACTATAATGGGCGGCCATTTTCCCGGAGCCGCCAGGAAGTATTCCGGCGGCCATTTTGCCTGGGACTGGTGGGCGCAGCTGGGATGTCAGTCGGCCAGTCACAGTGACAGGGGCGGGCGCCTCACAGTAGCAGCCACGCCTCATCTGGCCAGCCCACATACACATCCCTTGTAACTGTCATCAGAGGGGGAAATAGGCATAAAATACCGGCCAACCAAGTGACCGATCGTCTGTGTATGGCGGTGGATATCTCATCAGCCTACACAGATCGATAATCGGGCAGGGGACATGGAGCTTCAGACATGTTTTACAATTAGGACATATTAAAACAGGTTAAGGTAGAAGATACAGATATGTAAATACATTAAATGGCTGTATTGTATGTCCATAAAAAATATATATATAGAAAAACGTATATTTTATTAAAAAATATTAAAAAATTAAAAAGATAAAAACGGAATGGGGAATTAAAATGATTGTATATATAAAATATATACAAAACCGCACGGTCTGGGACAGGCATCTAGACACACTAGAACAATATAAAAATGGATACAAACTAACATATGCATAGTCTCATCATACAAAAGCTAATACCAGGTAAAAATATAATGACTACTGGTGTTGTGTGGACGTATGTGGCAGAGAGAGGTAATCCATACATTGATACACCTAGGGATATAGAAAGAGCGGTGGGTGTGTATAGCAAATGCTTCTCTATTTGGCAGTGGTGGGATTCCCTACGTTATGTGGTCTCCACCACGCGCCTACATGCCAGCATTGAACCCTATGTGAGGCACTGGCGGGGGGGACACAAGGTTAGGACTTTGAGCCAAATGGAGTCCAGGTGGATTTTCACCATGGACACCTTCTCGCCAAGAGGCCTCAACATAGAATTTGACTTAAATTGTTTCCCGAGTAATTTTTAAATGGTAAATTTTAATTTGTCCACTTTGATGAGTTTTTTATATCCCCTCTACACACGCCGCCAGCATCCCCATACAGTGCTGGCATGTAGGCGCATGTACCTCTCTCTGCCACATACGTCCACACAACACCAGTAGTCATTATATTTTTACTTGGTATTAGCACTTTTGTATGATGAGACTATGCATATGTTAGTTTGTATCCATTTTTATATTGTTCTAGTGTGTCTAGATGCCTGTCCCAGACCGTGCGGTTTTGTATATATACAATCATTTTAATTCCCCATTCCGTTTTTATCTTTTTAATTTTTTTATATTTTTTAATAAAATATACGTTTTTCTATATATATATTTTTTTTTATGGACATACAATACAGCCATTTAATGTATTTACATATCTGTATCTTCTACCTTAACCTGTTTTAATATGTCCTAATTGTAAAACATGTCTGAAGCTCCATGTCCCCTGCCCGATTATCGATCTGTGTAGGCTGATGAGATATCCACCGCCATACACAGACGATCGGTCACTTGGTTGGCCGGTATTTTATGCTCATTTCCCCCTCTGCTGACAGTTACAAGGGATGTGTATGTGGGCTGGCCAGATGAGGCGTGGCTGCTACTGTGAGGCGCCCGCCCCTGTCACTGTGACTGGCCGACTGACATCCCAGCTGCGCCCACCAGTCCCAGGCAAAATGGCCGCCGGAATACTTCCTGGCGGCTCCGGGAAAATGGCCGCCCATTATAGTCTATGGGGAGCTATTTAAAGACATCGATAGTGCCTCCCTGCATCCCCTGAAGAAGTCACGTGACCGTGACGTCACGCGTAGGGACAGGACAGGCACTCTCTGACAGTTATTGCATTACGAGCTCGCCGCTCATCGGATCTCCACCCGGTTTTATACGTTTTATGTGAGTACAGAATTTTATATTTTAATAAAAGTGGTACGCTTCCATACAATACTACACTATTGTGGGCTTCCTTTCTTAATCTATCTGGGTGACCCCGGGACACTACTTGAAAGGACCAGACGCCCCTACAAGAGAAGTGATCAGGATAGGACCATATTTCTACCATCCTTCACAGCAGATTATACCCATGGTCTCTACAAAGGCTGCCATGCCTCTAAATGGCTAAACGTGATTACCCCATTACCCTCAGGTAAGGGGCCACTGCCCACCTATGTGCACGTTGTTGCATGAAGATTAACCACCATTGTCACCCATGTTCAGCACGGAAGTGATTACACGTTTTATGGACTTTGATTGATTGTTTTTTTGCCGTACGAAGCACTGCACCTGATAATACTTTGCACGCAAGATTTGCATGCATATTAATGAACTTTCAAGCACTTAGCCTCATTTAACCTTCACTGTATGCACTTTTAACACTTTAGTTATATATGCACTTGTGAATGTGTTGATTTATATTTAATTAAGCCAGTTGGCGACTGGCGATAGTTTGAGCCAGCTGCTATATTTATTTATGCTATATTTATTCACTTATATATTTATGTTTGCTACCATGATGTTCAAGCACTGATCACTTTGCACGCTATATTTATTAGCACTTATCGTGTATCTATATTACGATTATTTGATCATACACACCATCAGCACATAATTATACAACTGTCACATTAGGTTATTTTTCCACTGCTCTGTTACAGTTGCAAAGATTAAATTTGGGTGTACTATAAGATACTCACTAGTACAGAGCCAATATACGCCTATCTCATTGGGATTAGCGCAGCACCACATTCTATTCCATTTCTTTTTAAACCGGGGACAGGCTGTACCCCCATTCGGTGTAGGCTGCTTTTCCTTCTTTTATTGAGATTGGGTTTCCCTCCTCCTTTCTCCCTAACCCCGTTCACGATAGCGCAGGAATACCCCATAATTATTTCAAAAAGCAGGACTGCCTGTGTTGCCATGTTAGTTCTTTTTCCGGGGTTTTTTTTTTTTTTTTTTTTTTTTACAAAAAAGTCTGGATGCCAATGGCAACATCGGAATCTGTTATTTCAGGCACTTTGATAATTATGTAAAACCAACATTTCATATTCCTGATATGTGGCTGCTGTACCATGTGCTTGAATGAGAAAGTATCCTGTTCTCTTCGTATTGCTTCAGATGTGTGAAATCCCTGGTGTTCCTGCCAGTCCCTTGCTTTCCAATAAAAGCTGACCACACTAGGCATGAGAGCACAGCATGGTAAGTTATCTGGCTTTACTGCAAACTCAGCCTGCTCTCCTCCAATGATCAGACTTGTCCTTAAACACCTCCCCCCTGCACAGTCATTCACTGGGAACATCAGTGTGCTGCTTTTTCTCCTCCCCTCAGCTCGTGCCACTGAGAACAGAAGGAATGTGAACACTTATTATTATTTATAATAATAATAATTATTTAAAAATAAAACCAGTATTTATAACTTTTTCTTTAAATTTTATACACGTTTTGCCTTTCATTTCTATTTTAAACTGAATGGGTTGTTTTACAAGGTAAGAAAGCAGGAGTAGTTATGGCGCTGCCCTTATGGAGATAGAAAAGGATTTATTTCCTTATAATGAACAACAGCTCTATGTGTTACCTGGTATACATAATTCTTAGAGTATTACTTCTAAAGGTGGTTATTATAAACCTGTGTGTGCCAAAAAAAAAAAAATTAAAAAAGTGAATATTTTTATATTTAAAATCTGTGACTGGTAAATATTTTTATATTTAAAATCTGTGACTGGTGCTAGATTCTTACTAATAAAGGTGAAATTGCAACATAGGGTGCTTCAATCATTCAACAAAGTGCATTGTGCAAAATCAATAAGTGCCATAAAGTGACCAGTGCTAAATAATTCAAATTCATACAAAATTATACAAATTATCCAACATAAATAGTGACTGATGTGTTGTAACCAGTATTATTGGATAGGAAAAGTTCCGTTTGTGAGAAAAAAGTTCTTTTTGGAGTGTTTTGAGGTGTTCAATCTCTGAGGATCAAATTTCTGTAGGAAAACTTCTTATCCAGGTGCTAGTTCTTTAATTAGTGCCTTATCTGCATGCTCTGACAATGCTTGCACTCACCGGATTTTCTTTCCCCTGCAGGGGTATAGGCAGTCACAGTGTCTGCCACTGTGTAGCAATCAAGGATGTCCCCCAAACTTTACTTGCATGTTGTGGTGTGGTATTTACATGTGAAGGAAAGAAGGGATACCCATCGCGTAAAACCGTAAGAGAACTTTTATTAAAGCTTAATAAATATTTGTACCCACATTTCAAATGAAAAACCGAGCATAAGAAAAAGGTATCAAAATCCCTTTGTTAGAGGTGCTGCAAGATGTCTGTAGCCCGCCCTACCCGCATTTCGTCGTCAGACTTTTACTGGGGCGTTCATCTTGCTACACCTCCTGAGTTTAAATAGTGTGGCCCGTAATAGGTGCAATTACTAATGAATCGGCGGCCATTTTTGTAAAGGTTTTGGGGACCGAAGCCTAATGGAATTGTCCAATTAAGTTGTTATTGCGGACATTTGCTTGGGGATATTGTGGACCAAAGCCTGGGTAGCGCGCATGCGCTTTGGTGTTAATGAGAGAACGTGAGGTCCGAGCTGTCAGCAAAGGACGTCACCGTTAACGCTCGGCCGCATGCTTTCTTTTCCCACTTCCTATTGGAATCTAAGCCAGCATCCGGGTCGGTGACCCCCCCCAAGACACTAATTGTTTTTTTTTGGAAAAATTTATAAATATGCACATACTGGTCCCACTATTAACCTGTATTCTAACGGCTCAACATATACTTTCCAGAGATTAACATTTTTAATATTGCAACAAAAATGAAAAATAAAAATAAATATAATACATCAAAAAATGTGAAAATATATTATATATATATATATATATATATATATATATATATATATATATATATATATATATATATATATATATATATATATATATATAACAAAGGGGAGCTAAGGGAAAGGTGTCCTTATACCACTTTTGCATCATTGTTTATTTATGTGTGTATATTGTATCTGGTGTTTACATATTATTTTATTTTGGTGTAAAACTTTGGTTGTTAGTGCTGGTTCACACTAGACGCGGCACGACTTGCAGGTCGCCTCACCAAGGCGACCTGCACACGACTGCCGGGGCGACTTGCAAGATGACTTCTGTATAGAACTCTATGCAAGTCGCCCCCAAAGTAGTACAGGAACTTTTCTTCTAAGTCGGAGCGACTTGCGTCGTTCTGATTAGAACGGTTCCATTGTACAGAACGGGAGGCGACTTGTCAGGCGGCTAGGTCGCCTGACAAGTCGCCCCCGTGTGAACCGAGCCTTAGAGAGAGGCCCTCGGTGTGTGCCCTATGGCTAAAAACGATGATAGGTTCTACATTGAATAAGGGAAAAAGGTAATATATTACATATGATTATATATATATATATATATATATATATATATATATATATATATATATATATATATATATATATATATATATATATATATATATATATATATATATATATATATATATATATATAGTGGGGGGCTTCATATTCTATCCTGTATATGTACTCCTAAGTGGCCTTAATTTAAATTGGAGTAAGAGTTGGTTTTCTTATGGAGAAAAGAGTTGGAAAAATTTTTTTTCTTGGAAAGTCAGGATGCATGTTTCAGATCTCAAACGATAAAAGTAAAAATTGAAAAATATATAAATAAAATTAAATTGAAATTAAAAATCCTAAAAATGCTAGAATGCTAAAAATTAAGAATTGTTTGTGGTTCTAGAAATTTGTAAGGAAACAATTTAGATCCACATCTATGTTCATTCCTGCCGGTTGGAGGGTGTCCAGCAGGAAGATCCATTTGGTCTCATTTTGTGAGATTTTGATTTTTTTTGTTCTCTCCCCTCCAATGTCCTTTAATTTTATAGATCCCATAGAATACCATACATGACAGATCTTTATTGTGGTAGTCTTTAAAATGTCTTGAGACGCTGTGTTTATGATATCCATTTTTGATGTTTGTTATGTGTTCCCTGATTCTAACGTGTAACTGTCTTGTCGTCCTGCCCACGTATTGTATGTGGCACGGGCACTCCAGTACATAGGTCACATGGGTACTGTTGCAGGTTATGAGCTCTTTGATGTATTCTTTACCATTGTTTGCTGATCTGAATGTTATTTTCCTATTTTTTTTTTTTGCTGCTTTTACAGGGTAGGCATTTTCCGCACTTGAAAAAACCTTTCAGGTTTTTTATTATTTTGATCTGTTTTGGTGGATCCAGAGCGTTATGCACCAATTTGTTTCTGAATGGAGGGGCTTTTCTATAGTTGAAACTGGGCTTTTTTGGTAGTATAGAGTTTAGAATTTTATCCGATTGTAAAATAGGCCAGTGTTCCTTGATTATGGATTCTGTAATTTTATATTGTCTATTATAACCCGTTAAGAAGGCCATGCCTATATTTTTGTCCTTTTTCTTGATGTTACCAACTGGTTTTCCTTCTATTAGTGTATTTCTGTCCATTCTTCTCACCTTCTCCTTTAGGTTTATTAGCTCCTGTTGTATCCTTTTTCAACAAACCTATTGATTATAATGTCTGCTTGTTCTTCATAATCATTTCCATTGCTACAGTTTCTGTGTATCCGCATTAGTTGTCCCTTTGGAATGTTCCCAATCCATTGTGGATGATGACAGCTGCTGGTTGGCATGTACCCATTCCTGTCGGTGCTCTTAAAGAAGGTCCTAGTGTTTAGATATCCATTATTTTTGTAAATCTGTAGGTCTAGATAGTTAATACTTTGTTTGTTCCAACTACCCGAAAAGGAAATTCCGTATGCATTACAATTAATTTCATCAAAAAAGGCTTGTAATTCTTCCTCCATGCCCCTCCACACAATAACTATGTCGTCTATATATCGACTGTATAGTTTCAGGTTTTTTCTCCTTGTGCTAAAAATTTGTTCTTCCTCCCATCTGTTGAGAAATATATTTGCTAAGCTCGGGGCACACTTTGCCCCCATGGCCACTCCCTTGGTTTGGGTATAATAATCCCCTTTATGCCAAAAATGTTAATCTCTGGAAAGTATATGTTGAACCGTTAGAATACAGGTTAATAGTGGGACCAGTATGTGCATATTTATACATTTTTCCAAAAAAAAAACAAACAATTAGCAGTGTCTTACCGACCCGGATGCTGGTTTAGATTCCAATAGGAAGTGGGAAAAGAAAGAATGCGGCTGAGCGTTAACGGTGACGTCCTTTGCTGACAGCTTGGACCTCACGTTCCCTCATTAACACCAAAGCGCATGCGTGCTACCCAGGCTTCGGTCCACAATATCCCCAAGCAAATGGCCGCAATAACGACTTAATGGACGATTCCATTAGGCTTCGGTCCCCAAAACCTTTACAAAAATGGCCGCCAATTCATTAGTAATTGCACCTATTACGGGCCACACTATTTAAACTCAGGAGTGTAGCAAGATGAACGCCCCAGTAGAAGTCTGACGACGAAACGCACGTAGGGCGAGCTACGGACGTCTTGCAGCACCTCTAACAAAGGGATTTTGATACCTTTTTCTTATGCTCGGTTTTTCATTTGAAATGTGAGTACAAATATTTATTAAGCTTTAATAAAAGTTCTTACGGTTTTACGCGATGGGTATCCCTTCTTTCCTTCACATGTAAATACCACACAACAACATGCAAGTAAAGTTTGGGGGACATCCTTGATTGCTACACAGTGGGAGACACTGACTGCCTATACCCCTGCAGGGGAAAGAAAATCCAGTGAGTGCAACCACTGTCAGAGCATGCAGATAAGGCACTAATTAAAGAACCAGCACCTGGATAAGAAGTTTTCCTACAGAAATTTGATCCTCAGAGATTGAACACCTCAAAACACTCCAAAAAGAACTTTTTTCTCACAAACGGAAATTTTCCTATCCAATAATACTGGTTACAACACATCAGTCACTATTTATGTTGGATAATTTGTATAATTTTGTATGAATTTGAATGCTTTAGCACTGGTCACTTTATGGCACTTATTGATTTTGCACAATGCACTTTGTTGAATAATTGAAGCACCCTATGTTGCAATTTCACCTTTATTAGTAAGAATCTAGCACCAGTCACAGATTTGAAATATAAAAATATTTACCAGTCACAGATTTTAAATATAAAAATATTCACTTTTTTTTTTGGCACACACAGGTTTATAATAACCACCTTTAGAAGTAATACTCTAAGAATTATGTATACCAGGTAACACATAGAGCTATTGTTCATTATAAGGAAATAAATCCTTTTCTATCTCCATAAGGGCAGCGCCATAACTACTCCTGCTTGCTTACCATTTTCTAATACATTCCACTTAGGTGGCATTGTATCTTTAGATGCAGCAGCCATACCCATAGCAAAACACCTAACCATTGCACGGATTTATTCCACACATCTATCATTGTTTTACAAGGTGATCATTTACATATACGTTAAACCACTGGAACAGTAAATTTCCAAACTAGGGATGCACCGAAATTTCGGCCACCGAAACTGGCCTTTTCGGCAAAATGCAGAAAAGGAAATCACGCCCCTGGTGCAGCTCAGTACGAGGTTGTCGTTTCTGGAGCGTCCCCGTCCAGTCCAGTCCTCTCCTCCCCTTCCTCCTCCACGAGGCCGCTGAAAGCAAAACAGTGCTCTATCTATGGAGGAAAGCTGTCAGAACACAGCATTAAGGAGCAGCTTGTCGGTATGATCAGGGGGAGGAGCATTATCAGTGTGCAGGACTTGTTGTTTGACATGCTGTTAGAAACAGTGAGGTTCACAATACACAACTCAACAGGCCTGACAGAAGATATCAACTCACTTCTGCAGTTTCCTCCATCCCAGCAGGGCTGGCAATACAAGTATGTTTACTTACAGATACATCATCCAAGCCAGAGCACAGAACACATGCAACCACCATCTACACAAACCCATGTCGAGTATTCTTAGAGTAACAGCTAGACCTTTCAGCTGGGTATATCTGAACCAAAAATCCTCCGGGCCAGTAGGAAATGTCTGAATTTCACTCTGTATGTACTTGTCTTTTCACCAAAAGCTGATCCAACGATCAGCTTTTGTTGAACAGTCCTGCTGGAAAACCAGCATTTGATCATTTGTAACCAATGGCTGCAGCGCTCAGTGCATTCTGATGGGGGAGGTCGAATCCTAGGTATCAGAATACAGTAGTGCAGTAGGAGAAATCCCTGCATCCACATTGCAGTATCCCTCCGTGTTCCCATGAGATAAGCTAGTTTTGAATGTGTTCTCAGAAAACACACACACAAACCGCAGCATAGTTTATTATAGGTGTGCAAAAAAAAAAAATCCAACAAACCTCTTCTGCTGACATTTGAAACCTGAGGGCATTTGGTAGCACACTGCCATACTCCCAGCGAAGAGCTTGAATCCGAAGCAGGCGGTCATAACTGAAAAATTGAAAACCATACAACTGAATAATGCACGTTGGGGTGACAGAAATGACAGAAACCTGCATCACTCCTCCCAAATAGCAAATCTTTTCAGGCTAGCACATTAGAAACTGCATCTGTGTTTTAATATATTTAAATACTTTCATTTTAATTCAAACAAAACACACGATTTGATTGGAGAGACAGTGGTCTGGGGTACTGGGGCGTGAAGGCTACTCCATCCTACTGAAGAAGCCCAATCAGGTGGCGACACGCGTATAGGAGGGAGGGGCCCAGCCCATAGCGTCACGGTGCCACGCCGACCCAAGCAGAGTGGTGAGCCAGGTGACAAAGCAATCATAGGAGTTTTATTTTGCATTTCCTGTAAGTGTGTTTTTAATGGGGCTATCTTAATAAAAATGATTGTAGCAGAGAACACTAGATGCTTTTTGTTGCATGTGGTTTGAGTGAGAAAGTGCTGTGCATCAGGAGTGCTTTACCCCAAGAGGAAATCTTATTGAGAGTACGACAGGAGAGGCATAGGAGAGCCTGGATTACTGGCTGTGAGGAGATCTCTATCCCAGGAGGGAAAGGACACCCAAGTTAAGGTGATTTGTGAGGTGAGCGGTGAATTCACCTGGTGGTGGTTGTTCAGTGGAATACTGGATATTGAAGAGCACTGTGGTGGATTGTTTATTGAAAGACATATATCTTTTCTAAAATATTTATTACCGTAAATACTTGAGTATAGGCCAACCCGAATATAAGCCGAGACACCTAATTTTACCACAAAAAAAACTGGGAAAACTTATTGGACGCGAGTATAAGCCTAGGGTTGGAAATGCAGCCTGCCAGTGCCCATCATGTACAACCTATCAGTGCCCATGCAATGCAGCCTGCCAGTGCCCATCATGTACAGCCTATAAGTGCCTGGTAATGACATGTCACGCTGTGTGTCCGAGCTGGATCTGAATCACTGTGCAGCCGCGGTAATGATGTCCCGCCTCCTATGACACAAGGCACAATGATTCCTACCATTGGATCAGTGTGCCGGCTATCACAAGATGCGGTCTAAAAGGCGGGACATCGTTACAGCGGCTGTACGGCGATTCAGAGCTGACACAGCATGGTGGGGACTGAAAGGGGCGGATACACGTGTGGCACCCAGCGGGACGGCCCCGACCCCTTTCAGCTGCATTTTTGGGACATTTTTTTCTTAAGTGGGACATTCACTCCAGTAAAAGCCTGAGGGGGGAAGGGGGGGGGGGGTTTAGCCAAAAAAAAAAAAAAAAAAAGCTGAAAAACTTGTATATACGGCATTTCCAACAAATCTTGTTTGTGTCACACTGGACATAGTATTGGTTTTGCTCAACAGCGCTGCACTATATATAAAACACAGTATATTCATTTAGTGGGGTAGAATCACTAATAAGTGTACAGCAGCTATTGAATATTTTTTCTTTTGTTAATAGGAACATATTACTGCAGGTAGCGCTGATTGCACATATTAGTAGTATTTACACTGCTTTAAAATGTGGATAAAATATTTAATATATAGTGGGTATAGAAAACAATCACCCCCTTTAAAATAATCACATTTTGTTGTTTTGGAGCCTGAAATGAAGACAGACACAGTTTGTTTTATCCAGCTGTATTTACTCAGTGCAATTTATAACATTCAAGTGAAAGATAAAACAACACCAACATGTCATTAAAAAATAAAAAAATTCAAAAACCGAATCACTGAGCTGGAAAAAGGATCACCCCATTGTGTCAGTATTTTGTTGAACCACCTTTTGCTTTAATTACAGCCCTTAGTCTGTTGGGATATGTCTCTACTAACTTTGCACATCTAGACTTTGCAATATTTGCCAACTCCGCTTAGCAGAACTGCTCAAGTTCCGGTAAATTTGACGCTGACTGTTTATGGACTGCAGTCTTAAACCTCATTGAAAATCTGTGGAATGACTTGAAGTCTGGGCTCTGACTAGGCCATGCAAGGACAATCATCTTTTTCTCCAATAACGGTGTGGTCTTTTTGTTGTGTGCTTTGGGTCATTGTCATGTTGGAAGGTAAACCTTCTTCCCATTGACAACTTCTGGCACAGGGCAGCAGATTTTCCTCAAGAATTTGATGGTACTTTGCCCCGTCAGTCTTTCCTTCTATCCTGACAAGTACTCCTGTACCTGCTGCAGTGAAACACTCCCATAACAGGATATTACCACCTCTAAGCTTTACTGTAGAAATGATGTTATTTGGATGGGAAGCCGTGTTGGATTTCTTCCAGACATATGTTTTGGTGTGGAGGCCAGATCATTTAATTTTAGTCTCATCTGGCCACTACACATTTTTCCATGTGGCCTCAGAATCTTGAAGGTGCGTTTTGGCAAAGCTAAGTCGTGACTGCATGTGGCCTTTAAGGAGTGGCTTTTTTCTTTCAACCCTCCCATACACAACCCGCATTTTTGTAAAATATGTGATATAGTGGTCATAGGCACACAAATGGCCATGGTCATAAATTCCTGCAACTGCTTCAGAGTTGCTGTAGGCCTCTTGGTAGCGTCTCTGACAAATTTCCTCCTGGCTCTTTCATTCAGGTTGGAGAGACGTCCTGATCCAAGAAGGGTCTGTGTTTTACCAAACACCTTCCACTTTTTAATAATAGACTTCACTGTGCTTCTAGGCATTTTGATAAAGTCTTTGAAAAAAATGTTGTAGCCATCTCCTGACTTATGCCTGTCTACAACCTTATCCCGGAGATCCTGGTGACAGTGCCTTGCCACCCATAGTTTTCTTCAGTTGCACTACCAGGGACTGAAATGCTCCAGAAAAGTGCTTTACATGCTGAGTTAATCAAAAATGACCACAAGCTGATCACAGTTGAAAATCAAATGTCTGTGTGTGCCATCGATAAGGTGATTAGTTACACCTGATTGAGTTTACCAGTCATTTTTAGAAGGAGGGTGATCCTTTTTTCCATTATTTCGTTTTGTTTTTTTACATTGACATGTTGGTGTTATAGCTTTCACATGGATGTTATAAGTTGCACTGAGTAAATAAAGCTGGATAGCACAAAAACTGTGTTTCTTCATTTCAGGCTGCAAATAAACAAAATGTGATTTTAAAAAGGGGGCGATTGTTTCTATACTTAAAGTTGCCACCTCATCCCTTTAAATTACACAGGTTCTGAGGCTAATTAAATGCAGATAAGGCACCAAGTATAATTACCACCTTAACCAGCCACAGAACCTGTGTAATTAATATGTGTTCGGGTTTAAAGGGATGAGGTGGCAACCATATCTATACCCACTGTATATCTACATTCATGCCCAAACTCTGGGTGCTGCAAGAAAAGCATGACTATAAAATACAGTTCTGGTGCAAAACAAAAAACTGATTTTTAAACTGCAGTATTTATTAAGTGTAGAAAACTGACAACATATCTCAACAGAAGGCCTGAAGATGCCTTTGATACACCCATAGCAGAGTCCTCAAATCCTGATCATACTGTCAATGTAGGCCTTGATTTCAGCTCCAATTAAACCAAAGCCCTGTGCCCCACCAGAGCTAAACTGTAAACCAAGTGATTCACAGCTTAATGCAACAACCTCTTCTGGTCACTCAGGCTTTGGTATTGTGTTTTGGATTGTCAGGAGTTTAAAAAAAAAAAGGGGAGGGGGGGAGAGTATCAATCAAACCCTGTGGATCACCATGTGCACAGGAGACCTTTTAGTTTCTGCTCTTAAGCCATACTGTTCTATATATTAAATAAATGTTATGTGTACACTTTAAGGGCAGCTTCTGTTGCAATTTACAAGAAAAAAAAATAGTGTACATAAGCAATGTGTAATGGTAATGTCCATCTTGCCTTATGCTAGCCAAACACACAGATTTCCCCATCCAAACTAAACTTCGTGGACAAAGCAATCTCTGCCTGAATACCCAAACAGCAATCGCATCTGAAAGGATGCAGTCACTGTTCAGCTGATAATTTTCTACCCATCTTCTTCGATTTTTTTTAACCACTTCCATACTGGGCCATAGTAAAATGACGCTGGCAGGAACATCTCCTCCGTCTGGTGGACATCATATGACGTCCGCCGCTCCTGTGCGCCCCCAGGGGCACGCAACACGGCGATTGGGGATGAGGCAAGTTCCTCGGGACACACAGCCCACCCCCCGACGAGGGTAAAGAGCCCATAAAAATGTCTCAACCTACCACATGACCGGCTGTGTCCAATGCAGCCAATCATGTGTTGTGCACGGTCTCGCCTCTTGTGCGCACCCCGGGGGCGTGCAGCGTGGCGATCGGGGAAAAGGCATGTCCGTCGGACACAGCCCATCCCCGATCATGGTAAAGAGACAATGAAATTGGCTCTTACCACGTGACCGGCTGTGTCCAATCACAGCCAGTTACAAACGTCAACAAACGTCTGTAGTGCCATTTCCAGGTTCTCCTTCTCAGTGTGTGAGGAGGAGACCTGGAAGAAAAATGTACAGTGATGTGCCCGATTGCCCCTCAAATAAAGAGGACCCGTCACTAGTCCATCAGAGTACCCGAGTCCCTATCTGCAGCCCAGAGTACCCGTCTGCAGCCCATCAGAGTACCTACAGTGCCTTGAAAAAGTATTCATACTGCTTGAAAATTTTCCACATTTTGTCATGTTACAATCAAAAACGTAAATGTATTTTATTGGGATTTTATGTGATAGACCAACACAAAGAGGCATATAATTGTGAAGTGGAAGGAAAATTATAAATGGTTTAACAATTTCTACAGATAAATATCTGAAAAAAGTGTGGCGTGCAATCCTATGTAGAACCACTTTGTAGCTCTGGCTGTATGTTTAGGGTCGTTGTCCTGCTGGAAGGTGAACCCCCTCTCCCCAGTCTTAAGTCTTTTGCAGACTCTAACAGGTTTTCTTCTAAGATTGCCCTGTATTTGGCTCCATTCATCTTCCCATCAACTCTGATCAGCTTCCCTGTCCCTGCTGAAGAAAAACATCCCCACAACATGATGCTACCACCACCATGTGGGGATGGTGTGTTCAGGGTGATGTGCAGTGTTAGTTTTCCAGCACAGATAGCGTTTTGCCTTTAGGCTAAAAAGTTCAAATTAGGGTCTCATCTGACCAGAGCACCTTCTTCCACATGTTTGCTGTGTCCCCCACATGGTTTCTCACAAACTGCAAACAAGACTTCTTATGGCTTTCTTTTTGCCACTCTTCCATAAAGGCCAGATTTGCAGAGTGCACAACTAATAGTTGTCCTGTGGACAGATTCTCCCACCTGGGCTGTGGATCTCTGCAGCTCCTCCACAGTTACCATGGGCCTCTTGGCTTCTTCTCTGACTAACCACTTGCTTACTGGGCACTTAAACCCCCCTCCTGCCCAGACCAATTTTCAGCTTTCAATGCTGTCACACTTTAAATGACAATTGCGCGGTCATGCAATGCTATACCCAAAAGAATTTTTGAAAAAAGGAAAAGGAAGATACGTGAAGATACACGTTTCATAGTTTGTTATAAAATTTTGCAAACGGGTTTTTCTCCTCATTGATATGCGCTGATGAGGCTGCATTGCTGGGCACTGATAGGCACAGATAAGGCAGCACTGATGGGCCCTGATGGGTGGCACTGGTTGGTGACATTGATAGGCACAGATGACTCCACAGCTGCTCTCCTAGATCGGGACCGATGTCCCTCTGACAGCTGCCGGTGATCATTTTTTTCTCTCCTCACGCTATCAACGCGAGAAGAAAAAATAGCCGATTGCCGGCTCTGTTAACATCACATGATCAGCTGTTGGCTGACAGCTGATCACGTGGTAAGGGGTCGGGATCGACCCCTTACTCCGATCAGGCGAGTCTCAGACTCGCTGATCACAGAGAGCGCTGTGCACGCCCTGCAGCAGGCCACTCAAGTATGGGAGGAGGTCTATTGACGCCCTCCCGGCAAAGTAGGTCCGCCCTGTAGCAGCCATTCGGCGATAGCACGGACGGGAAGGGGTTAATGCTGTGTTTGCCTGACCTGTCAGTTTAGGTGGGCGGCCATGTCTTGGTAGGTTTGCAGTTATGCCATACTCTTTCCATTTTCTGATAATGGATTGAACAATGCTCCGTGAAATGTTCAAAGCTTGGGATGCGGTTTTTTAATAACCTAGCCCTGCTTTAAACTTCTCCACAACCTTATCCCTGACCTGTCTGGTGTGTTCCTAGGCCTTTATGATGCTGTTTGTTCACTAAGGTTCTCTAACAAACCTCTGAGGGCTTCACAGATCAGCTGTATTTATACTGAGATTAAATTACACATAGGTGGACTCTATTTACTAATTAGGAGACTTCTGAAGGCAATTGGTTCCACTAGATTTATGTTAGAGGTATCAGAGTAAAGGGGCTGAATACAAATGCACACCACACTTTTCACATATTTGTAAAAAATGTTGAAAACCATTTATCATTTTCCGTCCACTTCATAATTATGTGCCACTTTGTGTTGGTCTATCACATAAAATACCAATAAAATACATTTCCGTTTTTGATAACAATGACAACATGTGGAAAATTTCAAGGGGTAAGAATACTATTTCAAGGCACTGTATCTGCAGGCAATCAGAAATCCTGAGTACCTACTTGCAGCCCTTGCCTTAAAGATATACGCTGGGGTGTGTGCTTTTCAAAATGGTGTATTCCACTGTCCTGGTGCTCCAGGACCCTCCAAAGTGTGATAGGTAATTAGGAAATGAGATGTGTAATTCATGCTCCTGGAACACCTGATGGTGCTCACTGCATATTGGGCCTCTGTATGTGGCCAGGCTGTATAAGTCTTAAACATGTGGTATCGCCATACTCAGGAGTAGCAGAATGTATTTTGGGGTGTAATTTTTGCTATGTACATGCTACATTGACAACTTTGTGTAAGAAAAATAACCTGACAATTTTGTGGCAAAAAATAAAAAATAATTTCTTACATATTCCCAAGAATTGTGGGGAAAATTTTTTTTTACAAAAAACACTCACCATGCCTCTTACCTTGGACTGTCTACTTTCCAAAAATGGGTAATTTAGGGGGGTATTTGTACTGTCCTGACATTTCAGGGCCTCAAGAAATTAGACAGGTCGTCGGTACATAAGGTGTAATCAATTTTTAATGATTTGCACCATAGCTTGAAAACTTTCACACAGACCAAATAAAACACACTTAATATTTTTACCAAATATATGTAACAGTATAAATCGTGGCCCAAATTTATGAACAAAAATTACTTATTTGCAAAATTTTATAATGGTAACAAAAAATAAATAAAAACCAAGTTAGACTTACCGGTAACTTGTTTTCCAGACGTCTTTCAGGACAGCACCTGAGAGATAGTGACTCCTCCCACCGGACCATAGGAAACACCTTCCTTCCTCCAGAACTTTAAAAGGGAGGCACCTCCCTACTATACCTCAGTTGTAGAAGAGAACCTCCAACCCCGGATGGAACACAAACACATAGGTTAGTCACAGCATAGTATATCAAACACAATAGGGAGGGGATGTTGCTGTCTTGAAAGACTTCTGGAAAACAAGTTAACGGTAAATCTAACTTGGTTTTTCCCAAGGCGTCTTTCAGGACAGCACCTGAGAGGATAACAGAGACTTACCCCCCCCCCTTAGGGCGGGACAACAGCTTGCAGGACCTTTCTGCCAAATGCCTGATCGCTGGCAGATGTGATGTCCAGCCTGTAATGTTTTACGAATGTGTGAAAACTTGACCGCGTTGCCGCCTTGCAAATCTGTTCCAGGGTGGTACCAGCTCTCTGCCCAAGTGGCCGCCAGTGCTCTGGTTGAGTGTGCACAAACTCCTGCTGGTAGAGACAAACCTGCATGCAAATAAGCTTCTAAAATGGATAATTTCAGCCACCTCGCCAAAGAAACTTTAGAAGCCTTGCATCCTTTCCTGTTGCCCGAAAAAAGTACAAATAGTGAATCTTAATGTCTAAAGAGCCTTGTCCTTTCCAAGTAACACAACAAAGTCCTCCTGACATCCAACACGTGGAAAAAAAAAATCCTTCTCCGCTGCAGGGTTAGCGCAGAAGGTTGGAAGTACAATGTCTTGGGCACGATTCTGTACTGAAGCTACCTTCGGTAAGAATTTTGGGTCTGTCCTTAGAATAACTATCTGGAAAAATAGACAAATAAGATTCCTTAATTGAAAGAGCGTTTAGCTCACTGATCCTACACGCAGAGACAATGTGAATCAGAAACACGGTCTTAAAAGTGAGATATCTGAGAGTCGCTTCTTCCAAAGGTTCAAACGGACTCTGTTAGAGATTGCAGGACTATCGACAAATCCCATTTAGGGAAAGCCCTAAGTGGTGCTGGTTTAGATCTCGTAAGAGCTTTAAAGAATCTGATTACCAGCGGATTCGAGGCCACAGATCTTTCTAAAACTGCTAGTGCAGCAACCTGCACTTTCAGGGTACTAACCGCTAGTCCCTTGTTTGCTCTGCTTTGTAAAAATTCCAGAACAGAGACAAGGCTTCCTGGGTCCTGGGCAGAAGAACTACACCACATATTATAATCCTTCCAGACCTTAGAATAAATGTCCATTGTCACTTTTTCACTACTTGACATTAGAGTTGCAATCAACCAGTTGGAAAAACCCTTGCTTCTTAGTAGCTGCTCCTCAGATACCAGGCTGTGAGGGCCAGACTGGCCACCTCTGGATGATTTACAGGGCCTTGTAACAGTAGATCGTGCCTGAGGGGCAGATGCAAACAAGGTTTGACCGTCATTCTCAGAACGGTTGAAAACCAGGCTCTTTTTGGCCAAAGGTCGTGATTAGGATGATCGGTACCATTTACTTCGGAATTTTCCTTAATATAAACGGAATTAACTGGAATGGGGGGGGAAGGTGTAGCAAAGATGGAATTTCCATGGATACGCCAAAGCATCTGTCCCTAGTGAGCCGTCGTGAATGCTCAGGGAAAAGAATTGAGGAACCTGAGCATTCTCTTTTGAGACGAACAGATCCACCTCCAGTTGCCCCCATTTTTCGGCAATCATAGTGAAAACCTCTGTGTTCAGTGACCATTCTTCTACTTGAATGGGGTTCCTGCTCAGGAAATCCGCCACCCTGTTCAGGGTCCCTTTTAGGTGGACTGCTGATAGAGACAGCAAGTGTCCTTTTGCCCACCGAAGAATTTCCATGGCTAGTACCTGGAGTAACTTGCTCCTTGTACCCCCCTGCCTATTTATATAAGCCACTGCTGTGGCATCGTCCGTTAGTATCTGAACATGCTGACAGTGAAGATCCTGAGCAAACGCCTTTAGAGATAAGGCGATCGCCTTGAGCTCTCTCCAGTTTGAGGACCTTGTTGCCCCTTTCTTGGTCCAGCTCCCCTGAGTGAAACTCCTTCCTAGATGGGCTCCCCAACCCCAGGAGCTGGCATCGGTTGTCAGTCTTTTCTCGACCGGAAAAGCCCAGACTAAACCCTTCGATAGGATATCCTGCCTCTTCCACCACCATAGTGACCTTTTCACCTGAGATAGAATTTTTACCTCTGTTTCTAAGGATTCAAATTTGTGATCCCATGATCTCAGAAAAAAGGCCTGTAGGCACTTGAAGTGTAGCCTTGCCCACTGAACGGCCGGCATTAATGAAGTCAGAACAACCAAAGCTGACATAACCTGTCTTACCGTCAGCCGCTGGTTGGCCTGCAGAACCGACACCGTATCATGAAACCTGTCCTCCTTCTCTAAGGGAAGATAGATCTTTTGATCCACAGAATTGATTAGAAATCGAATCTCCCGAGATGGGTCTAGGGAAGATTTTTGGAGATTTAAAATCCACCCCAGAGACTCCAAGTGGCTGCGTGCTCTGCCTAAATTGCTCTGCAATTCCTCCCTCGAGGGGGTGAAAAATAGCAGATTGTCTAAATAAGGAATTACTGCGATTCCCTGAAGACGAAGTGGAGCTAAGGCTTCTGCCATCACTTTGGTGAAAATTTGGGGTGAGGATGACAGACCGAAGGGTAAGGCCCTGAACTGTAGATGATGAATCACGCCTTTCATCCTTACCGCCAACCTGAGATACCTCTGGGACTGGGGGGAGATCGGAATTTCTGACTGAGAAAATTGAGTCCATCTTGAACTTCCTGTGTTTGATGGATTCATTTAGAGGCTTTAGATTGAGAATCAATCAAAATTTTCCTGTTGGTTTTTTTACCAGGAAGACATGAGAATAGAACCCCTCCTTCCGTTCTTTTAGTGGCACTTGGATTACTACACCCTGCTGCATCAGTTCCTCTAGAGAAGACGTCATGGCCAGGGCCCTTAATGGATCTCGTGGGGTATTTGGTATCAAAAACCTTCTTGGGGGCTCTCGGCAAACTCGCGAGTGTAGCCCTGCGAGAGAGTGGTCAGAATAAAACAGACTTGAAGTTAACCCTGACCACTGCGGAAGAAACTCTTGTAGTCTTCTGCCCACTCGCAGGGACAAGTCATTGTGATTTCTCGGGCTGTGCAGGAGGACGGAAGAGAATGCCGTCTTCACCTTTTGTGCGGAACAATTTTTCCTTCTTCCCTGAAACTTGCTGTTTTGCTCCTGAGCTTTTTGAGGTCGAAAAAGCCATTTTGGGCCCTGCTTTTTCTTTTTGACCGGGAAAGACCTCTTTTTATCGGCAGTCCTGTTTAGAATATTATCTAGATCAGGGCCAAAAAGAAGGTCACATGAAAAGGGAATCTCACAAAGCTTGCTTTTTGACGCTGCGTCACCTGGCCAGGTGTTAAGCCATAGAGCTCTTCTTGCAGCATTTGCCAACGTTGCTGAATAGCTGACATTTTAATTGCTTCAGCCGAGGCTTCTGCAATATAAGCAACAGCAGAGATCAGGGTAGGAAAAGAATCTAAAATCTCTTGTTTGGGGAATCTGCCACTAGCTGGTTAATCCAAAATTCTACATTCCTTGCTACACGTTGTGGCCATTGCTGGCTTTAAATTGCTCACGATTGATTGCCATGATCTCTTGAGCAAAAGATCCATGTGTTTGTCCATTGGATCCTTCAGAACCCCCACGTCTTCAAAAGACAGGTCTGTGGATCTTGAGACCTGGGAGAAGGCCGCATCCAACCTGAGCACCTTACTCCACACTGCAGAAGGGTCCTCCTGAAAAGGAAAACCCTAGTTAGACTTACCGGTAACGGTATTTCTACGAGTCTTTCAGGACAGCACCTGGAGAGAGCGCAGCTCCACCCACTTTCCCAGGAAACACTGCAGTCAGTTTCTTTAAAGACCGGACACTTCCACCATGGCCTCAGTTGTTCATAGAGTACCTCCAGCCATGCTGAAATTAGATAAGCAGAACATAGCAATAACACATCTTATAACCTTAAAACTTAGGGCGGGTCATCGGCGCTGTCCTGAAAGACTCGTAGAAATACCGTTACCGGTAAGTCTAACTAGGGTTTTCTCCCTTCGTCTTTCAGGACAGCACCTGGAGATGATAAAAGAGTACTTACTCTAGGGTGGGACCACCGCCTGCAGGACTTTCCTGTCGAATGATTGTTCCGCTGTTGATAGCAAGTCCAACCTGTAGTGGCGGGTGAAGGTGGAGAAACTTGTCCACGTGGCCGCTTTACAGATCCGACCTGGGGAAGCCCCTGCCCTCTCTGCCCAGGACGTTGCTACTGCCGTTGTTGAATGGGCCACTACCCCCTTAGTGGGGCTCTGCCCCTGAAGCTCTATAAGCTTCACTGATGGCCATTCTTAGCCATCTACCTATGGTGTTTTTGGATGCACTGTACCCCCTACGTGGTCCAGAGAAGAGAACAAAGAGAATTTGATCTTCTAAAATCTTTAGTTATCTCTATATAGTGTAATAAACACCTTCTCACGTCCAGGGAATGGAAAGACCTCTCCTTAGCACTGGACGGGTTAGGACAAAAAGTAGGGAGAACCATCTCTTGTGCCCTATGAAATGCTGTTGACACCTTTGGCAGAAAACCCGGGTCAGTTTTTAGCACTACCCGGTCTGGAAAAATATAACAAAAGGGTTCTCTTATGGAAAGAGCTTGTAACTCGCTTACTCTCCTAGCTGAAGTTACTGCTACTAACAGGACTAGTTTTAGCGACCATAGCCTGATTGATGCTTCCTCTGGAGGTTCAAAAGGCCCTTTGATTAGACCCTGCAGAACCACAGACAGGTCCCATCTAGGAAAAAACTTAAAAGGTATTGGCCTAGCTCTGGCCAATGCCCTGAAAAATCTAATAATGAGCGGCACCTTAGATAATTGTCTCTCAAGGAAGACCGACAATGCAGCTACCTGCACCTTTAGGGTGCTAGCTGCCAACCCAATCTCCATTCCCTCATGGAGAAATTCTAATACTGGAACAATTTCTTGTGGCGAAAGCATCCTAGCTGAGCACCAGCTATTAAATCGCTTCCACGTCTTGAAATAGATGGCTCTGGTAACCTCCTTACGACTATTCAGCAGGGTAGAGACCAGCTTATCTGAAAGGCCCTTATTTTTCAACATCTGCCCCTCAGTAACCACCCTGTCAACCTGAGGTGCTGGGTATTTGGATGATGAAGGGGCCCCTGCATTAGGAGATCCTTCCGCAGTGGAAGCGCCCAACAAGGTTCCACCGCCATCCTCTGTATTGTTGCGAACCAAGCTCGTTTGGGCCAAAAAGGGGCCACTAGAATCATACTCGTGGTCTCTTTTTGTAGCTTTTTTAAGACCAAGGGAATCATCTGAAAGGGGGAAAAGGCGTAGCACAACTGGAAGTTCCACGGATGCGCTAATGCATCCAATCCCTTCGCCTCATCCTGCCTGTTTAGTGAGAAGAAGGCCTCTACTTTTGTATTCTTCTGGGATGCAAAAAGATCTATTTGGGGTACTCCCCATCTTTCTGTTAATTTTTGGAATGTTCCTGTGTTCAGACTCCATTCTGCTCCTAGTATTCTTTCTCTGCTCAGAAAGTCTGCTAGAAGGTTCAAATCTCCCTTCAGATGTATTGCTGTTATGGACTTTAGGTTGTTTTCTACCCAGGCTAGAATTTGGAGTGCCAAGGATAGCAGAGTCCTGCTCCTTGTTCCTCCCTGCCTTGATATATATGCCACCGCTGTGGCATTGTCCGATAAAACTTGAACATGATGGCCCCGAACTGTTTTCTCGAAGGCCCATAGACCTAGGAGAATAGCCCTTAGTTCTCTCCAATTGGAGGACCTTCTGGGTTCCCAGTCTGTCCAACTCCCCTGAGCCATCTGCTCGTCCGGTGGGCACCCCAACCCCAGGAACTTGCGTCTGTTGTTAGTCTTTTCTCCAAAGGAAAGCCCCAGAGTAGACCCTTGTCCAGGTTTGAGTGATTTCTCCACCACCAAAGCTTCCTCTGAACCTGCGGAGACATTTTTATTAATTTTTCCAGGGACTCCCCATAGGACCAATTCATTAAAATTGCCTGCTGGAGCTCCCTTGTATGTAGACGTGCCCATTGCACTGCTGGTATAGTCGCAGTGAGTAGCCCTAGGACCGACATAGCTGCTCTTATGGAGATTGGCATATTTGTCTGTGTCTTCTTTACCGCACCTTGAAGTTTCTCCATTTTCTCCTCGGGGAGAAAGATTCTCTCCTGGATGGAATCTATAGTATAGCCCAGGAATAGTATTGTCTGTGATGGAATCAAGTTTGATTTCTCCTTGTTTATTATCCATTCGAGACTTACCAAGTGTCTCATTGTCTTTTCCAGATCCCTCACTAATAGGTTTTGGCAAAAATTAGTAGATCATCCAGATAGGGTAGGACTGATACTCCCTCTACTCTGAGTGGGGCTAAGGCCTCTGCCAGGATCTTTGTGAAAATCCTCGGAGAGGATGACAGCCCGAAAGGGAGAGCTCTGAACTGGAGATGAAGGGTTGATTCCCCCAACTTTATTGCAAACCTTAGGTGCTTCTGAGATGCTGATGCCACTGGCACATGTAAGTATGCATCTCTCAGGTCTATGGACGCTATAAAACAGCTTGGGGTCAGGAGACTCTTTACTGAGAATATTGTGTCCATTTTGAATTTTTTGTACCTGATAGTCTTGTTGAGAATCTTCAGGTTAAGGATGAGCCTGAATTTTCCCGAAGGCTTCTTCACCAGAAATATGTGCGAATAGCACCCCTGTTCTAATTCTCCGGGGGGCACGCTCGTGATCACCTTTTGTAGCATCAATTCTCTCAAGATAGCTGTCATTGCTACGGACTTTTCTGGGTCTCGGGGAGCCTGGGTTATGTAAAAACGCACAGGTGGAGGTTGAGAAAATTCCAGCCTGTAACCCTCCATAATGGTCTTGAGGATAAACTGGCTGTTCGTTATAGTCTTCCACTGTAAAAAGAAGGTCTGTAGCCTTGCTCCCACAGTTGGATGACAGTCACTGGGTTTTTGTGTTTGTTGTCGGGGGGCGAAATGGTACTCCTGACCTGCCCCTCCCTCTTTGAGATTTCCAAGGCCTTTTATAGCCTGCCTCTTTGGTATCTGGGGTTTTCCGAAAAGCATGAAAATTCTTGTTGCCTTACGGAATCACCTTTTTCTTTATAGGGAAAGCCTTCTTCTTGTCAGCTGTTCTGTCAAGTATAGCTTCAAGCCCAGGGCCAAACACCAGATCACCTTCAAAGGGTAAACCACACAATTTTGTTTTTGAGGCAGTATCCCCTGTCCATGTCTTGACCCATAAAGCCCTGCGAGCTGAGTTTATCAGAGCTGTGGATCTGGCTGACATTCTGATTGATTCCGCTGAGGCATCTGCTATATACCCTACCGCCTTTGATAACACCGGGAGCGTATCTAGCAGATCTTTACGAGGCGTCCCTGCCTCAATATGAGCTTTCAGCTGCTCCAGCCAGTGTTCCAGATTTCTGGCTACCACCGTTGAAGCCATGGCAGGTTTCAAATTTGCTAAAGATGAATACCATGCCTTCCTTAATAAGGAGTCTGCCTTTTTATCCATGGTATCCTTAAGAATACCCATGTCCTCAAACGCCAGGTCAGTATTCCTTGATACCTGGGAAAACGTTGCATCAAGTCTTGGTTTTTTGTTCCAGATATGCGAGCTATCCTCGTCAAACGGAAATCTCCGCTTGAGGGATTTAGAAAAGAAAGGGGCTCTTTCTGGATCCTTCCACTCCCTTTTAATGGTTTCTGATAGAAACTTATGTACTGGAAAAACCCTGTGTTTTTCCTCCCCAAGGCCCTGAAACATCCTATCGTGTAAGGATAGCTGAGTTTTATCCTCTGTGGTGTTAAGGGTAGTGTGTATTGTTTTTAATAGATCATCCACCTCCTCAAGGGATAGTTTGTACCTTGAAGGAGAAGAAGCTTCATTCTCTTCTTCCGCTTCCTCGTCAGAGTTTAGTAACACGTTACATTCTTCCTCCTCTGAGTCGCTGCCCCCTCTGGATGCTGAAACAGAGGATTGAGAACGCGGCACCATACTGCTATGCGCCGTTGGGCGCCTATCCAGATAGGATCTGAAGGACTCAAAAGGTGTCCACCAGTTCCTTCCTGAAAGAGCTCAGCAATTCCCCTTGCTGAGTTGCAGGACTAGCAGGAGCTGTCTCCTCCTTAACTATGTCTGCAATACATGATTTGCATAATATTTTGGTCCAGGAATCCCTCAGTAACCCTTTACATGATGGACATTTTAACAATAGGGGAGACATGCTTGGTCTTTTCTTTAGCCTTCTGCAATATCCCAAGGGAAAAAAAGACATTTGCTGAACCATATTTCACCAAAAACAGTTTACATGCTGTATAAAAGGAACACAGAAACCCACAAGGGAAGTTAACCCCTTAACCTCTATATCTTGTTCCACAGCTGGTGAATCACCCCACAGATCCACCTTCAACAAAAGTCAATCACTTATCCTTGTATTAGTACTCAGGAAAAGTGATCTGCAGGCCCCCCCCCCTTTTTTTTTTAAGGAAGGGAATGTATATATTCTATATATACCACAACTGCCCATAGAGTAAGAACATAACAGCGACCAATGTCCCTGCTTACCTGGGCCTGGCTGATTGGTGTGGCTCCTGCTCCTGCCACCGCCGTCTGATCGTCCTCCATTGCTGACAGGACTACAGCGGCGTCTGTGCTCTTTTATTCAATTTTCCCGGGCCGCTCACCGCTGTGAGGGCCGGAAATTACATCAGCCACAGAGACCGCCCCTTCCTCCTGCGTTCCAGCGGCCGGAACCAGAAGCCTCGTCGCGCCGCTCGAGGCCCCGCCCCCTGTCGGAATGACGCGCTCGTCACCGAACCCGGAAGGCGTGGGGTACAGCAGAGCAGACGCCGTTCGCTACTCCACAGCCCTGCCGCCGGTCTGTAGGAGCGGGACCCCCGCAGCCTGGCTCTCGCCGAGCATGAAGAGGAGGGGGCGCCGGAGAATCCCCCACACGTAAGGGAGGATGCTGGGCTGTCTTCTGGAAGGAAAAAAGCAAGTTCAACCGGTATGCCCCATACTTTCACCACCTGGAGAAAGCGCAGCACACCCCTGGTTCCCTGCAGCGCTTCCACTATGGCTGAGGAAACACTTTTAATGGCGTCAGAGATGACCGAGTGAACCGGGATTGTCCGCCCCTTAGGTTCGTTTAACCCTGCATACATGCGGTCATGAAGAGATAATTCCTTACTTTCTTCACTCAAGCCAAGCATAACATGAATAGCTTTAAAGGAGCCCATCTACCTCTTCTAGGGATAGCTTAAATTTAGAGGGGGCCGCTTCAGCCTCCTCAACCCCCTCTTCTGAGCCTTTAACGGAAAGAGCAGGGGACTGTTTGAAGGGTCTTAAGGTAGAGCTTCCAACACCGGGATAGAAAGGGAACCCTGGGAGGACTCTGAAGTGGAAGGCTGACTAGCAGCTGGATTAACCAATGAGTCACCAAAAGTTTGAATCGTGACATATAGCTCTTTCTTTACAGAGGCAACCAGGTCATCACAAACAGAAGCCGATTTCTCCTTAACTAAAGAAGTGATGCAAGCACTGCATAGGGCTTTTTTCTGATTTTCTCCCATTTTGGCCCTGCAAGGAGGACATCTCATTTTTGGGTCAGAACGTTTAGCCTGTGAGAAAAGACAAAAGAGGGAAAAAAAACAGGGGACCTTTTAGTGAGACCCAGTCTCTGCTTTCAAAAAGGACCACCACCCAGGTGCACTAAGAAAAAAACAGTCAGCCTCCAGTGCCCAGACAGGCTCCTTGTCACTAGGGGGTAAGAAAAAGAAGGGAGACCAAAACCACAGGTAAGGAGAAAAAAGGCAGACTTTAACCACTGCCTAATGAACCTAAGCCTTGCTGGTGCCTGTGCCCCTACCGCTGCAGATGCCGACTCCTCTATGGCAGGTGTGCAGCTCCTCACTCGTGGCCTCACTCGCCACTTCCGCTCTTATAGTGCCTCTGCACCGGACCGGAAGCGGGCACATCTGCGCGGGAAATTACGCTTACGCCGACCCAGTGACCCACTCTGTCACTTCCGGCGCGATCGCCGGAAATATGGCGGCGGCGCACGCGCACCGCCACACTGAGACCGTGCGGGCCACCGAATATTCGGCTCTCATCGAGCACCAGGAGGGGGAAGAGGAGCCCGATTGCTGCTGATGCCTAGGTAGGACGGGAGGACAGCGGGTCTCTTTCGGAGGGAAAAAAAAAGGAAAGGAAGCCCAGTCTCTCAGGAGCACCTAAAAGATACTGACTCCCCTCTCAAAAGATGTTCCCTCTGGGCCGGAGGAAACACAAAAACTGAGGTATAGCAGGGAGGTGCCTCCCTTTAAAGTTCTGGAGGAAGAAGGTGTTTCCTATGGTCCGGTGGGAGGAGTCACTATCTCAGGTGCCTCTCTTGAAAGACGCCTTGGGAAAAAAAGTGTTTTTTTTCCCTAAAATTAAAAACCCAGTGGTGATTAAAAACCACCAAAAGAAAGCTCTATTTGTGTGTGAAAAAAGAATCAAATTTTGTTTGGGTACAGTGTTGCATGACTAAGTAATTGTCATTCAAAGTGTGAGAGGGCTGAAAGCTGAAAATTGGTCTGGGCAGGAAGGGGAGTATAAGTGCCCTGTATTGAAGTGGTTAATTGAAGGTTGTTGAGTTGTATAGTGCTGATGACCTGGCCGAAATTCAAGATGTGTATAGCAAAGCTTAAATGTCTCCTCATATCTTCTAATGTCAACTTAAAAAACAAAAAAAAAAAAAAAAAAAACCACAAACAAACACATTTCTGAATGTAACTTACAGATATGCAACAATGCAGCGTCGGTTTCGTAATAGGCAGCAATGTCTGAACTTAATGGTTGGTATTAATTCACTTCGACCTTCTGTTTTTGCTTCATTACTAGGTTGGAAAACAAATGAATGTATTATATAGATTTCAAATCCATCAACACATGCATGCTCTATGCATGAAAAGTTTTAAAATGGAATAGTTAATGAGCTAAGAACAGTTTGGGACTTTATATGAGACGCATGCACCCATGCCACTCCATCCCTATATACGAACACAAAAAGGGGGTTTTGGGACTTTAAATGCGAGCTGTATACCAAAAAGCAGTCATTGCAAAGAACGTTTACTGTACCTTATGAGGTCATATACAGCATACTCAATGACAAAGTGCATACACAAGATCGCATAAACATAAGGCATGCCAAAAAACACATATACATTGACGGCATGGTAATTGGGCATATCATGGGGTGAAGACAAGTCCTACAGAACACAGGTCACTGGAAGGGCTGGAGGGTATTTAAAAAAGTCTTAACAATTTAAAAAACATAAAATCATCTGTATGGACATCATGCATCTAGGTAGCCCGACGTGTTTCATTGGGGTATACCAACTCTCCAGGGGCGAATGCAATGGTGATCTAGAAAGAGACATAACCATATGGTATAATGTTGTAGCTAAATAAGGGTAAGTAATGGGTATAAGGGACAGAATGGGCATCCCTAAACATACCCATGTCAACTGCATAGATGTGAACAGAGGATCGGAGCTGTTTGAGATGTCTGGCATGAGAGCTGAAGTAGAGGCACGTGGACAAGCCGGGAGCGCTGTGGATTTCCCAAAGACAATGTGCAAGTAAAGGCGACAATGAGCTAACAATTCTTTGGATTCTAATCAGTAGTATATATTGAATGTATAATGGTATTGATAAGTGTGAAAAACCCATACACCAGGTCAGATGGAGGGAAAAACTAAGCATGAATGAAAGAACAGATACTCAAAAAACGAGCGAGTATGAGAAAAACAAACAAACAAACAAAAAAAAAAAAAAACAACACACAACACACACACACACAAGAAATACCCCCTGGGTGAGATGATATAGAAACCAAGCCTTGCCTTCCTTGCCATGCCCACGTGACGCTGGGCGGGACACGTATCAGCTGGGAGCATTTAACTTGCTTCATTTGGTGTCTGTGTCTCTTCCTGGAAGCACCTTACATGCAAGCAGTCACTTGTGATTTTGGTTTCCAGTTCTATGTGAACCAACAAGGTAAATCACCATAGGCTTTACCTATATTTTTAGCATTATGTCTTTCTTGGTTTCTATATCATCTCACCTAGGGGAAAAAAAAAAAAGAAAAAAAAAAAAGACACCCCTTTCTCATACTCCGAGTATCTGTTCTTTCATTCATTCTTAGTTTTTCCCTCCATCTGACCTGGTGTATGGGTTTTTCACACTTATCAATACCATTATACATTCAATATATACTACCGATTTTAATCCACAGAAGTGTTAGCTCACTGTCACCTATACTTGCACATTGTCTTTCGGGAATCCACAGTGCTCCCGGCTTGTCCACATGTCTACCTCAGCTCCCATGCCAAACATCTGGAGCAGCTCCGATCCTCTGTTCACATCTATGCAGTTGGCGTGAGTATGTAGATGGATGCACATTCTGACCCTTATACCCATTACTTACCCCTATTATTTAGCTACAACATTATACCATATGGTTATGTCTCTATATAGAGCACCATTGCATTCACCCCTGAAAAGTTGGTATACCCCAATGAAATGCGTTGGGCCTAGATGCATGATGTCCATACAGATGATTTTATGTTTTTTACATTGTTCCACTCAAGACTTTTAAATACCATCCAGCCCTTCCAGTGGCCTATGTTGTGTAGGACTTGTCCTCACCCCATGATATGCCCAACTACCATGGCGTCAATATGTATATGTGGTTTTTAGCATGCCTTGCGTTTATGCGATCTTGCGTGTGCTGTATACGACCTCATAAAAAAGGTACAGTAAACAAAATGTTCTTTGCAATGACTGCTTTTTGGTATACATCTCATTTAAAGTCCCAAAACCCCCTTTTTGAGTTAAAATAAGCTTGTTATTCAATACTTACTAGCCCCCTGATTTTCATACTCATTCTAAGGCTTTCTACTGAACTACTGACCCAAAACAAGCCTGCAGTTTAGCTTCTTTGTTTTATGTATGTTCTAGGGCAGGGGTGCTCAACCCATGGCATGTGGGCCACAGCCCTCTGATGTGGCCCACTCCTCAAACCAGGGAAGCGCATGACTGGAATCGGCAACCCTCGATCGTGATCTGGGCTTGCCGGCCCGCTATCCCAGAGCATCAGAGTGCAGTGAGCTAGAGTAGGCAGCAAAAGGGAGCAGGCAGCCGTGGCGAGAGCAGGAGCCACATACGCCAATGCTTCCTCTATAGCGCTAGCTCCTGTCCCAGGTGGATTGACCCCAAACGCACTCCCCCTCTAATCCTTTCTAGCAGCTTGGAGAGCAATGCCAGCAGCAGCTGCAAGAGGAAAAGAAGGTCAGTGTATTAAACATGACATACATTGGGCAAATTAGCACCTATAAAAGGGTTAGCTACTATTAGGCTGCTTTCACATTGATCCATGGGTACAGTATCCTGCAGGTTAACTGCACTGAGCCATAGATTTCTATTATATCCTGCAGGTTTGGTGCACTTTATAAAAGCACACCAAAGCTCCTGAGAGCAGGAGTTTTGGTGTGCTTTCAGAAAATGCACCACACTCACAAGATGTAATAAAAGTCTATGGCAAAGCACAGCTAACCTGCAGGTGCACTGCGCTGCACCCGCAGTGCGGGTAAACTGCAATCCATCAGTGTGAATGCAGCATTATAGGGGGACCAGGCAGTAAGGGCTCATTTACACTTATGATTTGGGGGGCAGTAAAACCCCATAGTTCATTGTGGCCCCTGACTGGTTATCATTTAAGTTGCCATTGCTCTTCAAAAGGTTAAAGCGCAGTTCCACCCAAAAATGGAACTTCCGCTTTTCCGGTCCCCCCACCTCCGGTGTCACATTTGACACCTTTCAGTGGGGAGCAAATACCTGTCTAATACAGGTATTTTGCTCCCACTTCCAGACATAGATACCCGAGCCACCAGTGGGCATCTACGCCACTTCCCGTCCCCTGTAATCTGGGAGACACACGGGTCCCAGAAAACAGCAGGGACCAGTGGGATAGCGTATCGCAAATCGAGCATGCACAGTAGGGAACCAGGAAGTGAAGCCACAAGGCTTCCTGATTCCCTTACCGAGGATGGCGGCAGCAGCACCAGATAGCCGAGGGATATATCGGCTTTGGGTGCCAACATCGCGGGCGCCCTGGACAGGCAAGTGTCCTTATTTTAAAAGTCAGCAGCTGCAGTATTTGTAGCTGCTGACTTTGAAAAAAAAAAAAAAGGCGGAACTCCGCTTTAAGCACCTCTGTTCTAGAGGAAAAAAAAAAAAAAAAAAAAAAAAAAAAAAAAAACACGGGTAGAGAAACTCCAATCCCACACAGTCTACAGGAATGACATTAAAAAAGCAGCTTCCTATTAAAAACCTGAACAATGTAGTACAGTGTTTGTAGCTGCTGCCTTTTAAATTTTTTTTTTTTTTCTAACCGGACCTCCTCTTTAATGTATTAGGGATGCTAGCATGCATAGGCAATTTTATTGTAAAAGTAAACTAACCCTTTAAAGCTTGGTTTTACATGCCAGACTAGCCTTAATTGACTTGCTAAAAAGGCATGTTTACAGAAATGTATAGTTGAAGATCAGAATATCCACAGAGGAGTTACTAACCGTCCTCCGCAGTCTACATCTTCATATAGACTTTCAATCAGAGAGTCTGAAAATGTAAACAGGTGCTGTGCTCACTTTTTAGGAAACCAGTATGCTCTGTGATACCAGAGTCATGTGTGCATCTTGTATTCAAGTAGGGCTGGGGGAAAAAAAATCGATTTAAATCTTGAATCGAATTGAGAGGTCAAATCGATTCAAAATTTAAGCAAATCGATTTTTTTAGATTTTTTTTTTTTTTCACCGCGCCGGTCCCGAGGCGCTGCGGGCATGAGTTTTTAGGCGAGGCCGCGGCTTCGGCCAGACGCCGCGGACTAGGCCGAAGCCGCGGCCTCGCCTAAAAACTCATGCCCGCAGCGCCTCCGGACCGGCGCTGACACCGCACCGGGCCTGAAGAGCTGCGAGCTGCGGACTAGGCCAAAGCCGTGGCCTCGCCTAAAAGCTCATGCCCGCAGCGCCTCGGGACCGGCGCAGTTTCCAAAGAAAAAAAAAAAAAAAAAACTTGATTCGAATCGTGAATCGAGTTTTAAGAGAATCGAAGATTTTTTTTTTTTTTTTTTTTAAGAAAATCTCCCAGCCCTAGATTCAATTTTACTTTGTAAAATACATTTTTTAGATTATAATACGATATAAAACATGTGTATCTTAAACAAAAGAGACAAAATGGACTCAAACCCGTGAGTTGGTCTTTTGCAGCCCCTATAAGGCACATAGTAGCCAGCATATACTACCCTCATATACAGGAATACTGCCAATTACATACAATTATATTTAAATGGATATGCTATAATACTAGGATTCAAGTGTAGGTGAAACTGCAGGTAAATATGCATAAAGGTTATAAAAAAAAAAAAAAAAAAATATAATAATAATAATACATATGAGCAAACGATTGCAAGACATATTGGCGATTTGTAGACCTATTATGCTGCACTATTTACAATCAAGCTATTTTGCACTAGACCTTGTACAATGTAATGTGATCCTCTGAAAAAAAAAAAAAAAAACACACACTACATAACGGCTTTTTATTTTCAATCATTCGTGTTTATGTACTTACACATCTGTTTGATTCTGTTCATACAAAGCTTTCATCTCTTCAAGTATCTGCCTGACTCCATCTTCCTGCAAGATACAAATATGGGTATATTGTAGTACATCATTACACATACAAATACTGAACACACACCAGAATTCATTCATTTTTACACGTTTCGCATTGAAAAAAGGGCAAAATTTGAAAAAAATGTAATTTGTAAAATAAATATGCAAGAACCAGTGCGCAAAACCACAATATGAGTGAGGGATTAATAAAACTGACGGTAAAATACCCGATGGAGAGCCGCCAACATAGATAGGTTCACTCAGTTCCCCAAAAAACAACTATAAAATAAAATTATGTGGCGCTATTCCATCAATCAGTAACAGAACAATGTATGGTGAAGTGGGCAGAGTACACTCCACCTCATGTAATATATGCCAGGAAAGAGTGAATAATAGCCTAGAAATAAATGTCACCATATAAAAGTTGATCAAAGAGAGATGCAATTCTGCGATAAGAAAAATTAAATACAAGAATATAGGCAATTAAATACAAAGTGACTCAGTGCTTAATGAAATAAAACGGTCACCCCTCAATAGGTGAAAAAATATATATAACTGTGGGTATGCAAAAATGACTTCCAAAATGCTTCCAAAATGCTCACAACCAAAATTCATACACAAGTATAAGCAATTAGATGCAAAGTGACTCAGTGCTTAGTGTAATAAAACGGTCACCCCTCATTAGGTGAAAAAATATTAACTGTGGGTGTGAAGAAAATATCTTCCCAAATTAAATGCTCGCAACCAAAATTCATATACAAGTGATAACCAGTGACTCAGAAATCATCACTGAAAATAAATAAATTCTAATGCTAATAGAAAAAAAATAAAGTCACTCTTCAACGTGAGCTGCGAATAAAAAGTGATAATGTGACATATAATGCAAAAAAAAAATCTTAAGATCAGCAAAAAACTTTATGTGCATAAAGTCACGTGCTGTGACGCAACGCGTCAGTGTAGGAGGAGTAAGGTGCCGACGCTTCTCGGGGACGGCCGAACCCGGAAGCTTCCCTCACATCTACTGTTTGCTGTTAAATTCAATGTAAGTTACTACGTTTTTTAATAAATGGGCTTTTAATACTACACCATGAGACCTTTTCTTTGTTCTTAATAACCGCTGGGACCGCTGAGAGTGCTGAGAGCTGTGGGATGAGCTGCAGAGAGACAGATCTATTGGATGTTTAAAGACACGCTGCAGGAAACACATCCTCTCCTAGAAATATCCACCCGCCCTACTAGGCCCATTGGGGGCCGCTGTTGGAGGTGAGAGGCTGGGGGAAACACCTGGGAGATGCACTAAAACGTGCATAGAAGACAAATTACCAGTCACTGCACACTTTTTTGCACTGTGTCTAAAGACTCTTTGTGGAAATCACCCATCACTACTGCACCTTTGTATGGACTATATTGCACTATTGTCACCATTTGGGACAGCATCTCTGTGGTGGGATTAGCTGTCCTTTATTGCCTATTTTTTGATCATTTTAGTATAAATTACTTAATCACTGTATTTAATACTTTATTTATTATGGCATGATTACACTATTCATTTGGTCATAATTATTTATTATTTTGCATTGTATGCACATAAAGTTTTTTGCTGATCTTAAGATTTTTTTTTGCATTATATGTCACATTATCACTTTTTATTCGCAGCTCACGTTGAAGAGTGACTTTATTTATTTTCTATTAGCATTAGAATTTATTTATTTTCAGTGATGATTTCTGAGTCACTGGTTATCACTTGTATATGAATTTTGGTTGCGAGCATTTAATTTGGGAAGATATTTTCTTCACACCCACAGTTAATATTTTTTCACCTAATGAGGGGTGACCGTTTTTTTACACTAAGCACTGAGTCACTTTGCATCTAATTGCTAATACTTGTGTATGAATTTTGGTTGTGAGCATTTTGGAAGTCATTTTTGCATACCCACAGTTATATATATTTTTTCACCTATTGAGGGGTGACCGTTTTATTTCATTAAGCACTGAGTCACTTTGTATTTAATTGCCTATATTCTTGTATTTAATTTTTCTTATCGCAGAATTGCATCTCTCTTTGATCGACTTTTATATGGTGACATTTATTTCTAGGCTATTATTCACTCTTTCCTGGCATATATTACATGAGGTGGAGTGTACTCTGCCCACTTCACCATACATTGTTCTGTTACTGATTGATGGAATAGCGCCACATAATTTTATTTTATAATTTGTAAAATAACTTTTGAATGCTTTGTACCATTGCGGACAGCTGAAGTGTAAACAAAAAAGTTGCGTTAGGTATCCGTAATTGGTATTGGTGAATACTAAAATAAAAGGTAATTTTTTTTATTTCTTTACACATTACATTTCTTAAAATTTCATAGAAGCAAAGAGTATTGTGTCTTATTTTATTGCCACCTTGTTTGATAACCCAATGTTCAGGGGTTGTAAATCTCTAAAATAAAAAAAGTTCTTCGGAATGGTGATCTTTATTCGAAGGGAGAAAAATAAAAATAGCATCTCTCATTTCATCCAGAATCGTGCGGCTCTATCACAATGTTTTGGAAATAGAGAAACATGCCAGTATTGAGGGGGTTAAAACATGACGTTTGCTAATAGAGCAGTAGGTACCTTAAATGTAAAGTTCATACACATAGGGATGGTGAAGGAGTTAATGTATAGGTCAAAGCAGGGATGAGAAATTTAGAGATTAACTAGTAAAATCAAGCATACTTCACACATAGTTAGGCACATATTTAACCCCTTGATCGCCCTAGATGTTGACCCCTTCCCAGCCAGTGTCATTAGTACAGTGACAGTGTATATTAGTGTTATCACTGTATGAATGTCACTGGCAGTTAGTTCCCCCCCAGATTACCTACCACACAGTAGCAGTCAAAGGTTCAAACTAACTACAGTCAAAAAGGTAAAATGATATATTCGTGTCCACATTCTATTTTGATTTGTAGCCTACTCCTAATAATACGAACAATCCTGAAGTTTGTAAACTTACAAGGTACTGCGGGATCTGTAGTTCTTAGAAATAAGACCCCACATCTCACCTCTAGGCTGGGAATTCTTAAATAATAAAAATAAAATAAACGATTTCAGCTTCCCAGCCAAGGCGGCGCTGTGAGTTTTAATGCAGAGGCTGGGTGGGACGTCATAACATTGCGCTCAGCCTCCAAACGATCATAAAGACTCCGGTGACCATCTGGTCCGCCGAAAATCTCTATAGTCACCATCCGGGGCCAGCGGATCCTGTCTCCAACACACCGATCGAAGCGGTGAGTCGGTGTAAGCCCCGGAGGGAGGCGGCTTCCCCTCTTGCCGCCCATAAGAACAATCAATCGGCGGAAGAACCGATATGTTCTTATGGTTTAGGGAATCGCCGGCTGAAAAAGCCGATATCTGAATGATGTCTGTAGCTACAAGTCAAGGACGTCATATGACAGCTGGCGGGCGGGAAGAGGTTAAGGGGGCAAATCTTTACGGTTCTTAAGCGGTTACCCGCTCCCTGAAAAGAAAAAAAAACAAAAAAAAGTTTGCAATACTGGCAGAGGAGGATCAGTGGGACTTCTTTTACATGAAGTTCCGCTTTGGAACAGGTGATGAGGAGGCAATATGAAACCTCCTCACCGTCTGCCAAATACCCTCTGAAGAGCAATACAACACAGATCACTCTTCGGAGGGCAACACGCGTATAAATGAGCCTCTCAATGCAGAGATTATACAACCACAGTGTATGCTGTGACTACAGATTTCCCTGTGTCTGTAATGAAGGAACACCCATGCAGGCACAGTAATTGATAGTCTTGTTGTAGTACTGGGGGGTGGGGATCGGTGCCCATCATTAGCCCGGTAATGCACACTCACATTGAAGGCCGGCAGTTGTCCCTCTGAAGCTCTCTGCAGCTCCCGGATCAGCTCGATGGCTTTCTCACAGAACATGCCGATCAGTGTATAGCTCCAGCTGTCCTTGGAATCCCGCGCCCAGCCGTTTCAGGAAGTGATGACGCTCAGGAGGCTCTCCCCTCCATTTTTACTCCTGGAACCGGCTGTACTCTACACTCCGCAGCTTCCAACGTGTGTGATAAAAATACAAGTCATATTGTTTACTAAATAGCATGCAGCGTCTATATTTTTAATATCGAGCTATTTCTAAATGTTTTCTTCGTATCTGGCCTTATCTCTTGCCCACACGTAACATGGCGGACTAGAGTTCCCTAAGAATCTGAGCACATCCAAAAAAATGATATTAGGCGACAGAAAACTTGGCGCCAACTTTCTCCTGACCAATAGGAGGCGGGCTTTCGCCCACGGACTAGCTGGTACGGCAGCCGAGGAGGACACTCTTCACACAACACTTATGTTCGCCCTGGAGGAACTGATGCGTGGCTGCTGTCCGCGGAGTCGGAGGTGGGTGGTGGGGAGGGGTCATACCCCGGTGGGTGGTGGGCTCGGGGGGAGGGGTCAGTGAAGGAGGACAGCTGGTGTTCTGTTCTGTATGAATGGACCATGCTTGGTGGTGACGTCACCCATTAACCCCTTCAAGACATGGACAATGGAGGCTATGCCTTCTTCAATGGAGACTCCTTTACTGTGAAGTGGAGGGGGCTCAGCTAGAATACAATGTGAAGATTAACTTATTGTAGCTCTGTAATCATTAATACATCATGAATTGGATTTTCTACATCCTAGCAGTGTGAGCACCAGGATTTTACCAGCCGCTTGCAGTCATGCTTTAACCCCTTGCTGCCAGCCCTTTAACGGAGGAGCCACAAGCGGGCTTTCCAATCGTGTGATTGGCTGTTGCAGTGATCACATGATGAGGCGCCTGTCCCTGATGCTAAATAGTGACTGGGAGCTATTGGTGACAGCTCGGCGAGGGTTGCCAAGCGCCAGCAAATTTACTGACAGTTTGTAAAAATCAGTGATCTTATTACAACTGCCAGTAAATATCAGGGGCTGATCATTTCATGCTGTGTTGACTTTTTACGTAGCAGATTACTTTGTTATAGGTATTGTCAGTGTTTCCATATCATGTTTATACTGTTTAAATATTCACTGTGTTAGTTTTCAATAGGAGTTCTGTAATTTCTCAGGTTGCCAGTAAAAAAATGTGCTCCGCCAGTAAATTTGCCATGTTTTGTCAGTAAAAAATGCTGTGAGAGGTTGGCAACCCTGAGCGTGGTCACTGTGGTACAAACACTGATTGAGCCTGCTCCCAGCACTGGAGCTGCACGATTTTGGCTAAAATGAGAATCACGATTTTTTTGCTTAGAATAAAGATCACGATTCTCGTGGCGTAACATTATCTTTCACATTATACACTAAAATTGGGCTGACTTTACTGTTTTGTTTTTTTCTTTTAAATTCATTAACATGTATTTTTTACCCAAAAATTGCGTTTGAAAGACTGCTGCACAAATAAAGTGTGACATAAAATATTGCAACTGCCCCAATTGTATTCCCTAGGGTCTCTGCTTAAAAAAAAAAAAATATATATATATATATATATATATATATATATATATATATATATATATATATAATGTTTGGGGGTTCCAAGTAATTTTCTAGCAAAAAATACTGATTTTAACTTTGTAACAAACAAGTGTCAGAAAAAGTTTTAGTCTTTAAGTGGCTTAAATTGACCTCATTTACAGACCGAAGTTCATCCCTTTGATCTAAGAACGAAAAGTTACAATGTTTCTAGTTCTCTACTAGTGCTGACAATGTTGTGAAAAACTTGGCAAGCTGCCCATTTTTGTTTTCTTTTGACAGCTGAGTGAGCAGAGAACTCTCTACACTTGTTACATGAATGAATCGGGAAATACTTTATAGAGATTAATAGGGGGGTTGAATCGAGATCACGATTTTTTAACGATTAATCGTGCAGCTCTACACAGCACAGATCAATATTTCATGTCTAAGGTTTACAACCACTTTAACCACTTCCGGACCACCCACTGCAGTTTTACGTCGGTACTTTGAAGAGGGATATTGTTGTTATGACAGCAGCTAGCTGCCATAACCCCGGTATCCTCTTTTTCAGCGGGCGGTCCGCTTTCAGATAAAAGTGCTTTCTGCGGCGCATTCGCCGCGAGATCACTTTTATCGGCAACGGGAGAGGGGCCCCCCTCGGAGGCGATCGGATCCTTCTCCTGGCTTGGTATGGAGACGAGTGAGGGGAAGACCACCCATCTACATATCATTGCAGGGCGGAAGCGATGTCAAAACGTCACTTCCGCCCATAGCTCTTAAAGGGGCTTTTTTTTTTTTGTAATTTCTTCAAATGACAAATTTTTATTTTATTTATTTTTTATTGCATTTTAGTGTAAATATGAGATCTGATGTCTTTTTGACCCCAGATCTCATATTTAAGAGGTCCTGTCATGCTTTTTTTTTCTATTACAAGGGATGTTTACATTCCTTGTAATAGGAATAAAAGTGACTCATTTTTTTGTGTAAAAATAAAAAATAAAAGGTAAAATAAATAAGAAAAAAACATTTTTTTTTAAAGTGCCCCGTCCTGCCAAGTTCGTGTGCAGAAGCGAACGCATATGTAAGTAGCACCTGCATATGAAAATGGTATTCAAACCACACATGTGAGGTATCGCCGCGATCAGTAGAGCGAGAACAATAATTCTAGCCCTAGACCTCCTCTGTAACTCAAAATATGCAACCTGTAGAATTTTTTAAACGTTGCCTATGGAGATTTTTAAGGGTAAAAATTTGTCACCATTCCACGCACGGGCGCAATTTTGAAGCGTGACATGTTGGATATCAATTTACTCGGCGTAACATTATCTTTCACAATATAAACAAATTGGGCTAACTTTACTGTTGTCTTAGTTTTTAATTCAAAAAAGTGTATTCTTTCCAAAAAAGTGCGCTTGTAAGACCGCTGCGCGAATACGGCGTGACAGAAAGTATTGCAACGACCGCCATTTTATTCTCTAGGGTGTTAGAAAAAAATATATATAATATTTGGGGGTTCTAAGTAATTTTCTAGCAAAAAAAAAACTGTTTTTAACTTGTAAACAACAAATCTCCGAAAGAGGCTTGGTCCTTGGTGGTTAAAACAGAAGTATAGTATATATTTTTCATACTTACCTAGGTGAATGCTGCATTTGTTCGATTTCCTTCAGATTTACCTTCAACTATCTATTGCAAGGGCCTACCTGATTGCATACAAAATGAAAGTGTTTAGGTTTGACCTCATATTATATGGTTTTGGTAAATCTAAAGGAAAAAAAAAGAAACTTGTATAGTGTATATTATTTAGACTGCTGGTGTATAGGGGTGAAGAGTCTGCAAGGAGCAGCTTGGAGGAGCCTGCAGGATCGGAGGGTCAGGTAAATAGAACTACAGTACCTGATCCCCCTCTTAAGCATAAACAAGCAGTTAACCCTTGCAGTGCAGTTTTCCCAGAGGTCAGTTTTAATGGGCGATTCATTTTTAATCTGCCTGGAGTTCCACTTTAAAATGCTTCCTATAAAATTAAATGAAAATGCTTTGCAATGCCTTGGAAAAGGAATAAGAGAACTTCTTTCATCTTTACTCTATGACCTAAAACATGGGGCCTCTAAGGAGAATATACTGTATATTTGTCATGCTGGTAACGCCCTCATTGTTTACTGTTACCTTAGGTGTGATCACAGACATGTCATGTCTCATCTGTATGATGATTCCAATTTCTGAGGGTTGCACCTAGATTGTAGCATTTATTGCTGTAAATTAAGGGTGTCCACGTTATGATACATGCAGCAATGTGTGGTCACGTGGTTTCAAAAGCAGCAATTTAACCACTTCAATACTGGGCACTTATACACCTTCCTGCCCAGACGAATTTTCAGCTTCTAGCGCTATCGCACTTTGAATGACAATTGCGCGGTCATGCAACACTGTACCCAAACTAAATTTTAATCATTTTGTTCCCACAAATAGAGCTTTCTTTTGGTGGTATTTGATCACCTCTGGGATTTTTATTTTCTGCTAAACAAATAAAAAAAAGACGGAAAATTTTGTTTCTGTTACAAAACTTTGTAAATAAGTAAGTTGTCTCCTTCACTGATGGGCACTGATGAGGTAGCACTGATTGGGCAATGATGACGGGCACTGATAGGCGGCATTGATATGCAGCACTGATGAGTACACATAGGCAGCACGGATGGGCACTGATAGGCGGCATGGATGGGCACTGATAGGTGGCACTGATGTACACTAATGGATGGTACTGATGGATGCAAATCAGTGCCAAACAGTAATGCCTGCCAATCAGTGATGCCCATTGTGGGCACTGATTGGCATCCATTGTGGACACTGATTGGCATCCCTGGTGGCCATGGGTGGCATATCTGGTAGTGTCTAGTGGTGGGCATCCCTGGTGGTCCAGTGTGGGTATCCTCGGGGGGCTGCGCTGATAATCAATCAGCACAGACCCCCCCTGTCAGAAGTGCAACCGATTGGCTCTCCTCTACTCGCGTCTGACAGATGCGAATGAGGAAAAAACGATCAATGGCTCTCCTTGTTTACATCATGATTTCTTTTTTAATAAATTTGCAAAAATGTCAACAATTCTGTGTTTTTCTGTCAATATGGGGTGCTGTGTGTACATTAATGAGGAAAAAAAATGAACTTAAATGATTTTAGCAATTGGCTGCAATATAACAAAGAGTGAAAAATTTAAAGGGGTCTGAATACTTTCCGTCCCCACTGTATGTGCAACAAGTTGTTCATGCACTACTTTGGTCTGACTTTCATGCAACTTGAGGGCCATAGATATCAATGTTAACCCTCAAAAGTTGCAAAAAAGTCATACCTGAATGTTATACAGTGCAAGAGTTGTGCAACATTTGTCCATTATCACTGGTCAAAGCCAAAGTCGTATTCAAGTTGCACCTATCCAAAGTTGCATCATAGTTGCACACCAAAGTCAGCACAACTTTGGAGTGGTACAAGTGTGAATGGAGAAAATGGATTTGAATAGGACCTGCGTGCAGTGCATCACGTTGGATCTTTCCCCAGTGCAGCAGGTAAATGAGAACAATGTCCTATATGAAAGTGTTGCGTTGCGCATTATCCCACATTTTAGTTGTGTTGTAAAATGAAGGGAGATGCAGCTCATGTGAACAAGGCTTAAAGGGGTTGTTTTTTTTCTTAAATAACAAGCATGTCATACTTACCTCCACTGTGCAGTTTGTTTTGCACAGAGTGGCCCGAACCCCCTCTTCTGGGGTCCCACAGCGGCTCTGGTGGCTCCTCCCCGCATTGAGTGTCCACGTTGGAGAAGCACTCTCCTTGGTGGACACCCGTGCGGGTGCACTCCCGAGTCCCGCATCTGTGTCCATTCACACAGAATGCAGGACTTGGCCTCACCCCCCGGCGCCGTGTCATTGGATTTGATTAACAGCAGTGGGAGCCAATGGCTGCGCTGCTGCCAATCTATCCAATCGGAACACGAGGCACCAGCTACAGATGGTGTGCTCATTCCCGGACAGAGGATGACAGCGTCCAGGTAAGTAAAACGGGGGCTCAGGGGGGCTGCAGCACTAAAAAAGGTTTTTCACCTTAATGCATAGAATGACAACATAGAATTGCATAGAATTACAACCCCTTTAAGACCACAGCTGACATCTGTATCCTATATCTGTAGTCAAAAGCTTTTTTTTTTTTTTTTTTTTTTTTTTTTTTTTTTTTTTTTTGCAGTAATGCCGGTCGGACTTTTCAGCTACAAAAGTCTGACAGCCTGTCGGACGGACTTTCGACGGACTTTCGACGGACTTTCGACGGACTTTCGACGGACTTTTGGCGGACTTTCAATGGACTTTCTAACGACTGGACTTGCCTACACACGATCACACCAAAGTCCGATGGATTCGTACGTGATGACGTACACTGTACTAAAATAAGGAAGTTGATAGCCAGTAGCCAATAGCTGCCCTAGCGTCGGTTTTTGTCCGTTGGACTAGCATACAGACGGGCGGAGTTACGACGTAAAGATTTGAAGCATGTTCCAAATCTAAAGTCCGTCAGATTTGCGACTGTAAAAGTCCGCTGAAGGTCCGGTGAAGCCCACACACGATTGGATTGTTTGCCGGATTTGGTCCGTCGGCATCCGTCAGACCAGTCCGGTCGAAAAGTCCGACCGTGTGCACGCCCCATAAGTATATCACATTGGAGAAATTTCCCTTCACTTAGGGGTATATTTCTAAAAAGAAAATTTTGTGTGAATACCTCAGCATTTGCCTAGCATCACAATATGTTTATTTTCTATGATGATTAGCTCTGTCTAGTGGCTATAATGTGGTATTTTCCTCAAACACCCTAATCAGGATAATACTGCATTACGACCTCTAGATGGAGTTGATAATCATAGGAAATAAACATATTAAAAACACATTACAGAGGTTACTTGTGATGGCTGTGTGACTGCTGAGGTATTCATACAGCTATTTGTTTTTTTTTTTAGAATAAACTTCTTAAAGTGATATAAAAAGCATTTTTTTTTTTAATTTCAAGTATGTCATACTTACCTGCTCTTTGCAGTTGGTTTTGCACAGACCAGCCCTGATTCTCCTCTTCTCTGGTCCCTTGAAGGCACTCCTGGCCTCTCCCTCATGCTGAGTGCCCCCAGAGCAAGCAGCTTGTAATGGGTGAGTGAGCCGTGACTTGGCCCCAGCCCATCTCTCTCCTCATTGGCTTAGTCCTCAGTGATTCACAGCAACGGGAGACAATGGCTCCAAGCTGCTATCTCAGCCAATAAGGAGGAAGAGTACCCAGGCTTGTCAAAGTGACTTCAGCCTGGGTTCACACACAAATCGCACCGCAAAAGCATTGGTATTTCATTGCGACTTGCATAGACTTCTATTAAATGAAGTCGCAAGCCACAATGAAATTGGCAGTGCAAATCGCACTGATGTGCAGCTTTAAAATCAAGTTAAATTACCGCGATTTCAAAGCCGCACTGGTGTGAACATGGGCTAAGGCTCCGTTCAGACTTTGGACACATAAAGTCACCTGGTAAGTTACAGCCTATTGTTTTCAATGGTACCTGTTCGAATCTATGCAACTTAAAATCACAGCAACTTTGAAAATGTTCATGCACTAGTTGCAACTTGAGTGCCAGAAAGTGTAAAGTTGCATCAAAGTCGCACTCCAAAGTCACACTGGAAATCATGCGAGTTGCACAAGTGTGAACGGAGACTTCATAATACCCGTTGATGGTCCTGTTAAAACTTGAGCTTGACTTGAGCACAAAATAATAATTACTAAGAGCATACACACTACAATAATAAACTTAAAGTAGGGTTGCACCTATACCGTTATTGGTGCCGGTACTGAGCATTTGCACAATACCTATACTTGTGAAAATACTCCAATAACTAAAACCGATACCTTTGAGGTACGATTTTAGCCCATACAAAATGAATGGGCTCAAATCACACTGCAAAGAACGGCATGCGATTTGAACAGGAATGCAGAGCGATTCCTGTCCCAAACGCATGTGGTTTCCCCCACCGCTTCTGTGTGAACCCATAGTTGCCAACATTTCCGAAAAAATTTTAGGGACACTTTTTTGCAGAAAGTTAGTGTAGGCAGAGCAGTATGTTAATGAGGGGGCGGGGCATTCATTTTGTGGATGTGGCTGATGGGTATTAAAAAAAAATTGCACCGCTGTGAAAATGGGCGTGGTTTAAATCACGTTAAATATTGGGCGTGAATTAAAGGGGGTGTGGTTAAATAGTCCGTTTACATCCACCTATCCATAGGGATGCATGGACCTTCCCCTCAGGTCCGCCTGAAAAACTGACAGGCAGATCTGATCGGATCCGCAGTGTGATGTGTCAGCAAGCAGTGACTGTGAGAAATTGGGTTTAAAACTGCACTGCCAAATTTCTCACAGTCAGGTCAGTGTTATATGGAAAAAGGAGATACCATCTTTGTCAGCTAACAGCAGTGCAGTTTTAAACCCAATTTCTTACAGTCCAGTGATTGCTGGATAAAAAAAAAAACCTTTATCGTCGGAGCCCTCCTTTATCATCAGTGCAGTCTCACCAGTGCCCATCAGTACAGCCTTATCGGAGCAGCCTCAGAGAAGGACCTACCTGGTCTTGGCCATGCCAGCTGAGCTCTGCTCACCGTCCTGTGACAGGAGGCAGACAGGAGGCAGATTTTCGTGATTTTGCCCGGGACATTGGTCTGATTTCCGGGCAAATCGGGAATGTTGCGTACAAGGGGAATGTATTTATCTGCTTTAAGCTAAATGTTTAATTTGGATTTAAGTTACATTTTTAAAAATTAAGCCTTCTAGTTTGTAAACTGTCAAAATAGTTTTAGCAGAACTAAATGCTCAGAGCAGCAAATTTAATTGCGGCGTTAGCTGATTTTAGAGCTTATGGTCTCTGGTTTCGTGGTAGCACTGGTAAGTTCAATACATCTGTGTCAGGGGGTGGGGTTGGGGGGGTCACTTTGCCATGCATGTCTCTTTAACCACTTCAGCTCCGTTCGATTTTACCCCCTTCATGATCAGGCCATTCTTTGCTATTTACCACTGCACTGCTTTAACTGGTAATTGCTCGGTCATGCAACGATGTACCCAAACAAAATTTATACCATTTTTTTTTTCACACAAATAGAGCTTTCTTTTGGTGGCATTTGATCACCACTGGGTGATATATATATCTATATATATTTATATATTTTTACTTTCTGCTAAAAAACCTGATAAAATAGAAAACAAATCAAATTTATTTATAAATGTTGGCCAAAATGTATGCTGCTTCATGTCTTTGATTTAAAAAAACTCAAAAAGGGTATATTGATACATATATATATATATATATATATATATATATATATATATATATATATATATATATGTATGTATGTATGTATGTATGTACATTCGTATACGTATATTCATTTACGTGAAAGTTATAACTGACTAACTGACATTTGTAATAATGATTTATCACTATAACCATCAGTTTTGTTAAATCATAGTTCTAATTTTACAAAAGGATAGATATTTGTGATATTAGATGTAACCACTAGATGGCAGTAGAGATTTATGGTTATTTAGTAAAAAATTACAGTAGTGTTCATACTAATTTTATTGTTTAATAATATTGTTAATTTATATAGCACCAACAGTACAGCGCTTTACAAAATCAAGGAAGACAATAGAACTACAATACATATCAAGACAAGAGGGTTAGGAGGGCCCTGCGCTTGAGAGTTTACAAAATCAAAAGCTTTGTTCACCACTAGCTGGAGGTGACTAATTAATGATAAAATATGATATCCCGGGACTTGATTGACTTGATTGACTGTTTCATATTTTAAACTGGACACTTATTGTCCAAAATACATCTGTCTAGGGGGCATCACTTACTTTTTAACCGACTATAGCCGGCTTTAAACTATTTTTGCCACAGTAAATGCCACTCCCCTAACATGCTATAAACTTTTCTCCTAAGTTGATGTTCTCTGGACAGAATTGCTAATATTTTGGTAGATAAAACTATGTATACATTTAGTGATACCCTGATCTGTATAACAGACACCTTCTGATCCCTCTGTTCCCCCGGATTCCCAAAACCAAGGGTCCTGGCTGTTCTCTGACCTACTTCCTCCCACCCTCTGTGAATTCATATTGGCCATTAGGGTCACCCTTTGCATTTGGTGACCAATAGGAAGTAGAGAGTAAGAATAGGCAGCCAATGAACAGCAGAAATGTTTGTTTTTGTTGTTTGGATCTTGGGTTTTATTGATTCTGGAGTTAGATGAAGATGATCTGAGAATGTGAGAAGGCACCTTTTTCCACCTTCACAGCTACATGAATTTTGATTAACCCACAAAATGGCTTTCATTTTCACGCTGGAAGTAATTTTTTAAGGATCTGTTGCTGCCATAGCCATAGTGCTTAAAGTGGCGATAGTTAGAAGTACCTGAATTTGTTGCTTATTTCAGTAATTTTACTGAACCTGACACAAAAGCTTGCCTGATTTAGGTGTAGGTAGTTCTAAAGGAGACTACTGCCAAGAAAGTACAGTAAAGGCACTTGATAAAATATTCTCTTCTATCACTATTATTATATACAATTTATATAGCGCCAACAGTTTACACAGTGCTTTACAATGTAGAGGGGGGACAGCACAATTACAGTACAGTTCAATACAGAAGGGACAGGAGGGCCCTGCTTGTAGAGCTTCCATTCTAAAGGGAGGGGGTGGTGGTACAAAAGGTAATAGATGCAAAGAATGATTTAATGGGGGTGGCTCAGGGACAGTTGTTAGGTGGGTGTGGGATAGGGTTCCCTGAATAAGTGAGTTTTCAGGGATCTCCTAAAGGTGGACAGGTTAGCGGCTGATCGGATATACCGGGGCATGGTGTTCCAGAGGATGGGAGAGGCTCTGGAGAAGTCCTGAAGGCGAGCATGAGAGGAGGTAACAAGGAGCTAGAGAGCAGGAGGTCCTGGGAGGAACAGAGGGGACGATTTGGGCGATATCTGCAGATGAGGTTGGTGATGTAGCCTCTGGGCGATGTTGTTTAGCGATGTTGTGATGTTGGTTAGCCTTCTATGTTGTGGTTAGCATTTTGAATTTTATACAGTGGGGTGGGGGAAGCCAGTAAAGGGATTGGCAGAGAAGGGCAGCAGTCACGGATCGATTAGTGAGGTGTATTAGTCTAGCAGCAGCATTCATAATAGACTGAAGGGGGGGATAGCCTGAGTAAGGGTAGGCCATAAGGAGAGAGTTGCAGTAGTCAATGGAGTGAATAAGTTGCTTTGTAGTGTCATTAGTCAATTAGTCAATTATCCATTTATGTGCAGATGAAATCAGCAAAAAAGGAATTTGCATTACAAATTATTGGATCATTAAAATGAGTATTCACACTTTTTATTGTGTGAATATTCTCCAAATCCTTAAAGCGGTAGTAAAAAAAAAAAAAAAAAAAAAAAAGATCCCGTTGCAGGGGAGTTATGATGCACGTGGGAGTCACGATCGTGACACAGTGCTCTGAATGGATGGCATACTTGAATGTGCCTTCCATTTAGAGTGCAGTGCATGTGCGCCGATGATGTCACCAGATGCTACAAATGGGAATATCTCCTAAACGGTAGGAGATTTTCACTGTAGCTACAGGTAAGCCTTATAGGCTTTCCTGTAGGTACAAGTGCAAAAGCAGACTTTACTACCACTTGAAATCAGCCAAAATATGTTAAACTATAAATAACCTAATAATGTTCAGGGAAGGCTGAAGATGACTGATTATCCATAAGGCTGAATTCACACTTCCTGCTGGTGATTTTGGTTGAGCGATGTGCACACAATTTTGTATGTCGCACATAGGGCAGCCTATTTACTTCATGAGCTGCCCTATGTGCAAGTGTCGCCCAAAAAGAAGCTCATGCGCCTTAAAGCGTAACTCCACTTTTGTTGAGGAAAAAAAACATTCCCCACTGGGTGATCTATATACAATGCAGGGATTTTAACAAGCTTTTGTTACTCTGAAGAAATCACTGTTTGTGCCTCTGTGCTGAGTGGGTCTAATGGGAGTGGTTTAATAATTTATCAACCAGCTAGTGCAGAATCAGGGCTCTGGGGAAAGTTGCAGGGTCTGCCTCCCTTTTAGATGTTATTTTCTATTGGGAGTACCTTACCAAAAATAAAAAATTTTTGTTGGGGGGATGCCAAAAATCTAACTTGTATCTTAGTGTAGACTTCTGGGAAAATCAGTGAGCCAATTGCACAAGCAGGAAATTATGTTTCTAGGGGGTGTTCTGTACACATTCTGTGTACAAAACACCTCCAGGTAGCCATATTGCATTGCACTTTACAGAAAATTTACAGAGCTGCAGATTGAAAAGGAAATTAAATGTTTAATAACATTCAATCACAATATGACTTGTGTCACAATTGTATACGCTATATTATTTTTTTTTTTATTTACTATTTTTTTCCCCCATTAAAGTGGAGTTACCCTTTAAGCCTTGTACACAGCGGCTGAACAAAAATAACAGGAGCTCGCTGTACTAACTATGTGATGTTAACAGCAATCTTCCTATTGAGCTATTGTCTTCTGACATGGAGATTGCCCCCCGCCAGAACACACCAGTCAGCTCTCGCAGTCATCGGCTGCAATCGCTGATTGGATGCGAATCGACTGCTGGTTTTTCAACATGCCCGATCGACAGAAGCTGAACAGGGTGCTGTACACATTGGATATGTTGGACAGCTTCTGTTGAACCAGGCAATATTTGCCCATGTGTACTAGCCTTTTTCAGGGGACAAGTTTCACGCAAGTTTTAAAGGCACGGATTGCTGCGTAATCCTGTCGGAAGACAGGCGCAGTAGAATCGCTCCTTGCATGTTGTACAGTGATTGCCATGAGTTTTCCAATCGCAAAGTGTGAATGGAGCCTAAGATTTCTATTTGCATAAGAAAATATATTATGAGTGCATATACAAAACGACTTGACCTTTCTTCAGTTTTAAAATAGGGCTGGTTCACTTCACACCATTAATCCAACAATGGACTACAGCAAAAGTAATGCATGCACTACATTTGGAAATGCACTGCAACTGCATCGCATGGTACAGAGGCACTGCGTTTGCAACCTGCTTTTGTGGGGTCATTAACATTGCACTGACACCCGCTGCAGATCAGAAGGGCAAGGTGTTTTCAATTGATCGTTGGTTTCCCACACCACGTTCTGGTGTGAACAGGCTGCACAATATGTGGCCACTGTTTCCTGTAAAATACGATAAACTGTGCATTAAGGGCTAAGTTTTGTATGCATTGGTGTGTTCCATCTCTGCTAAATATTAAACAGTCTGACTAGTCTGGTTCTGATTAAAGTGCTTTTGCATGCTCACAGGTATATTTCTTTCAAGCTTAGTGAAGCCTATAACACCACTATCTCAGTTCTGCTAAAAAAAACTCTGCAAAGTTCTGCAAATGCTGGTTTGCCTTCTGTCATGGCTGTCCTTTCAGTATTTTCTAATTTGCTGAACTGGAACCAATATGCAGCAAGTCAAAATTTCTAATCTGGGAAATGATTCATATACATACATCATTAAAGCCATTGGATCGGGACTACAGTCAACTTTTTTAAAAAGCCATAATGCAATAGTATATATCAGGCATATGCAATTAGCGGACCTCCAGCTGTTGCAGAACTACAAGTCCCATGAGGCATAGCAAGACTCTGACAGCCACAAGCATGACACCCAGAGGCAGAGGCATGACGGGACTTGTAGTTTTGCAACAGCTGGAGGTCCGCTAATTGCATATCCCTGGTATATATACTTTTGACACAACAGGTTTACCATACCTTCCAACTTTTTGAGATGGGAATGAGGGACACCTATCAGCAAAGGTATACAGGCAGAGGACACACCCCTTGCCACGCCCCCTTAAAGGAGAATTGTACAGAAAAACAAGATTGCTTAAACACACAAGTGCTTTTTTTTTACCACTGCTATTCCTTTATATTGGCTTTTGGAATTTACAAATGCAGCAATTTAAAAATCAGATTAAAGGTTTAGCACTGGGAAACACTTTTTGATAGATAAACAGTGCATTTTGTATACAACTATACAGATCAGACCAAAATGAGGGACAAATGAAGAGAAATGAGGGACAAAGGGACATTGCTCCAAATCAGGGACAGTCCCTCAAAATCAGGGACAGTTGGGAGCTATGGGTTTACTTTAAATATGAAGTGGACAAAAGACAGAAATGCATTTTATCTCTAGTTAAAAACTGAACTTTTTTTTTGCTAAACCACGAGTCAAATCCTGCACAGGCTGAATGACAGCGGATATGTTTGTTCAGAGCTAAAAATGTACTTCATTGATCAGATCATTTCTAACATCTGATCACCAATCTTATTAATTCATCTAGCTGTGACTTGTTTCAGGCATTACAGATATCTAGATTAGGGTAGATGGTGATGGGGGTAATTAAAACTGCTTATACTGAAATTCCCCTCTTTCCCCCAATATTAAAGACTTTGGGGTCTAAAGTTTAACCACTTGACAACTGGGCACTTAAACCCCCTTCCTAACCAGACCAATTTTCAGCTTTTGGTGCTCTCACATTTTGAATGACAATTACTCAGTCATGCAACACTGTATCTATATGAAATTTTTGTCCTTTTTTTCACACAAATAGAGCTTTCTTTTGGTGGTGTTTAATCACTGCTGGGTTCTTTATTTTTTGCGCCGTAAAAGAAAAAAGACCGAAACATCTGTAAAAAAATACATTTTTCTTCATTTCTGTTATAATATTTTGCAAATTAGTAATTTTTCTTCATATATTTTGGCCAAAATTTATACCGCTACATATCTTTGGTAAAAATAACCCAAATCGGTGGATATTATTTGGTCTTTTTGAAAGTTATAGAGTCCAAAAGCTATGGTGCGCATATCTGAAAATTGATCACACCTGAATTACTGACGGCCTATCTAATTTCTTGAGACCCTAACATGCCAGAAAAGTACAAATACCCCCCAAATGACCCCTTTTTGGAAAGAAGACATTCCAAGGTATTTAGAAAGATGCATGGTGAGTTTTTTGAAGTTGTCATTTTTTCCCACAATTCTTTGCAAAATCAAGGTTTTTTTTTTACTTTTTTTTTTTTCCACAAAATTGTCATATTAGCAGGGTATTTCTCACAGACCGCATATGCATACCACAAATTACACCCCAAAACACATTCTGCTATTACTCCCGAGTACAGCAATACCACATGTGTGAGACTTTTACACAGCGTGGCCACATACAGGGGCCCAACATGCAGGGGAGCACCTTCAGGCGTTCTGGAGCACCCAGGCCAATTCTGACATTTCTCTCCTACATGTAAAAATCATCATTTATTAGCTAGAAAATTACTTAGAACCCCAAAACATTATATATGTTTTTTTAGCAAAGACCCTAGAGAATACAATGGCGGTCGTTGCAACTTTTTATCTCGCACGGTATTTGCGCAGCAATTTTTTTAACTCTTTTTTTTGGAAAAAAAAATGTTTTGTGCTTTACAAAAACCAAAACAGTAAAGTTAGCCCAATGTTTTTGCATAATGTGAAAGATGAAGTTACGCCGAGTAAATAGATACCCAACATGTCACCCTTCAAAATTGCACGCGCTTGTGGAATGGCGCCAAACTTTGCTACTCAAAAATTCCCATAGGCGACGCTTTAAAATTTTTTACTGGTTACATGTTTTGAGTTACAGAGGAGGTCTAGGGCCAAAATTATTGCTCTCGCTCTACCGATCGCAGCGATACCTCACATGTGTGGTTTGAACACCGTTTTCATATGTGGGCGGGACTTACGTATGCGTTCGCTTCTGCATGCGAGCACACAGGGACAGGGGCGCTTTAAAAAATTTTTTTTTTTTTTATTGTTCATTTTACTTTATTTATTTTAGTTTGATGCTTTTTTCCAAAAAAAAAAATTTTTGACCACTTTTATTCCTATTACAAGGAATATAAACATCCTTGTAATAGGAATATGGCATGATCAATAAGACCCCACATCTCACCTGAAATTAAAAAAAAAAAAAAAAAAAGATCCTGGCTTCGATCGTAGCGGTGAGTCGGTAGAAGCACCGCAAGGCGGCGGGAAGGGGGGACGTCCCCTCTCGCCTCCCGTAAGAACGATCAAGCAGTGGAACAGCTGCTATGATCGTTCTCATGGTGTAGGGAATCGCCGGCTGAAAAAGCTGATATCTGAATGATGCCTGTAGCTGCACCCATCATTCAGATATCCCCGCACAAAGTCAAGGACGTTGTATGATGGCCGGCGGGCGGGAAGTGGTTAAAACGCTTTTTTTTTTTTTAACACAAAGTTGTCCATTTATACAATATTTCTACCACATAACATGTACATACCAAAAATGACACCCCAAAATAGATTCTCCTGCTCCTCCTGAGTACGGCGATACCCCATATGTGAGACTTCCACAGCCTGGCCACATACAGAGGCCGAGTACAGCTGAGCATGGCTCAGCATGGCAGGGTATGGCGGGGTATTGCGGAGTATGGCGGGGTATTGCGGGGTATGGCGGGGTATGGCGGAGTATGGCAGGGTATTGCGGAGTATGGCGGGGTATGGCAGAGTATGGCGGAGTATGGCGGGGTATGGCGGAGTATGGCGGGGTATGGCGGAGTATGGCGGGGTATGGCGGAGTATGGCGGGGTATGGCGGGGTATGGCGGAGTATGGCGGGGTATGGCGGAGTATGGCGGAGTATGGCGGGGTATGGCGGAGTATGGCGGGGTATGGCGGGGTATGGCGGAGTATGGCGGGGTATGGCGGGGGCATGGCAGAGTATGGCGGGGGCATTGCAGAGTATTGTGGGGGCATTGCAGAGTATTGCACAGCATTGCAGAGTATTGTGGGGGCATTGCAGAGTATTGCACAGCATTGCAGAGTATTGTGGGGGTATTGCAGAGTATTGCACAGCATTGCAGAGTATTGTGGGGGTATTGCAGAGTATTGTGGGGGTATTGCAGAGTATTGTGGGGGCATTGCAGAGTATTGCACAGCATTGCAGAGTATTGTGGGGGCATTGCAGTGTATTGCACAGCATTGCAGAGTATTGTGGGGGTATTGCAGAGTATTGCACAGCATTGCAGAGTATTGTGGGGGTATTGCAGAGTATTGTGGGGGTATTGCAGAGTATTGTGGGGGTATTGCAGAGTATTGCACAGCATTGCAGAGTATTGTGCTGGTATTGCAGAGTATTGCACAGCATTAGTAGTGAGGGATGGCTGAGCATGGATGGATGGATGTCTCTGTGCAGCGCTGTGGGCACTACACATACAGCCCACAGCGCTGCAGACATCCATCCATCCCCCTCCCCGCTCACTGTGTACCGATCAGTACACAGGAGGGGAGGAGAGGAACCGGCGTCATCAGATGACGCCGGTCTGTTTACATGTGATCGCGCCGTCATTTGACGGCGCGATCACATGGTAAACGGCCGCGATCAGCGGCCATTTACCGGGATCCGTGATGCGGCCACGGATGTGTTCGGGTGCGCGCCCCAGGGGGCGCGCGAGAGGGGAATTCTGGGAGGACGTCATAGTACGTCCACCCAGAGTTATCCAACCGCCCTGCAGCCGTCATTCGGCTATGGGCCGGTTGGTAAGTGGTTAAAGCCTGCCATGGCAATTTAGAGCTCTTTTGCACATTTTTTATTGAGCTTATTTGACCTTCTTTTGAGTTCTTTTTTAGCATAAGCGTTTTTTTTTTCACAAACTCTCCCTTCAGCTCATTTATTCTATTTTTTTGTGTGTGTGTTTTCAAGCTTCTTTGAGCTTTTTCATGCTCTTTCATGCCTTTTTTGCATGTTTTTGGGCACCTAAGCATCTTTTCTGCTCGAAGGCTCCTCTCAAAAATGCGGGTTTGGTGGGGGGTTTTCTGCCTGTAAGAGCATATGCCTGTAAACGCCTGAAAAAGCCATATGCCCCGTACACACGGTCGGACTTTGTTCGGACATTCCGACAACAAAATCCTAGGATTTTTTCCGACGGATGTTGGCTCAAACTTGTCTTGCATACACACGGTCACACAAAGTTGTCGGAAAATCCGATCGTTTTAAACGCGGTGACGTAAAACATGTACGTCGGGACTATAAACGGGGCAGTGGCCAATAGCTTTCATCTCTTTATTTATTCTGAGCATGCGTGGCACTTTGTCCGTCGGATTTGTGTACACACGATCGGAATTTCCGACAACGAAAATTTTATCTCCTGCTCTCCAACTTTGTGTGTCGGAAAATCCGATGGAAAATGTCCGATGGAGACCACACACGGTCGGAATTTCCGACAACACGCTCCGATCGGACATTTTCCATCGGAAAATCCGACTGTGTGTACGGGGCATTAGTGTGCATGGAAACATTGGCTAACATAGAGGGGAGTTTCCAGGCAGAAAAAAAATAATAGCTCAAGAAAGCTCAAAAGCCCGTAGGAGCAGCTTCTTTGAGCTGCAGTGTGCATGAGCCCTAAGGCCTCATGCACACTGCAGTTCAAAGGAACGCAAAGAAACGGCTCCTACAGGCTTTTGAGCTCTTATTTTTCTGCATAGAAACTCCCCTTCATGTTAGCCAATGTGTCCATGCACACTATGGCTTTTTCAGATGTTTTCAGGCATTTTCTCCTACAGGCAGAAAAAAACCCCCACCATACTTGCGTTTTTGAGAGGAACTAGTGCCTCAAAGAGCTCAGAGATGCTCAAACGCACAAAAACGTTTGTACCAGCTTTTTATTTTGTTTATACAGTGGTTAAGAAAATACTATCTAGGAGGGTTTGTGAAAAAAAAAATGCTTATGCTCAAAAAAGTTCAAAGAAGCTCAAAGGAGCTTGGAGAAGCTTGAAGAAGCTCAATAAAAATGTGCACAAGAGCACAACAAAGCACAAACTTCTTCAAGCTTTAATAAAAGCTCAAATGCCTGTAAAAGCAGCTTTTTTGAGCTAAAGTGTGCATGAGGCCTAAGGCCTCATGCACACAGGGCGTTATATAAAATGAGCTGCATAGCCACTACCAATGCCAGGAAAAAGCGGCTGTAAAAATGTGCTTTTAGTAGTTTTTTGCATTGGCATTAATGCACGTTTAGCAGTGCTAGCTTTTAGCAGCGTTTCTCTGCCTCTATTAAATCAATGGTTCCCTATGAGAGCCCATTGATTTGAATAGAAGTCGCACCAGAAGTCAGATCATGATGTGGCGGCTTGTGTGCTGAGGATCTTGAAGGGGGACCCTCTCCAAAATGAAACAAAAAAAGCTGGGGTGGGGTCACCCCCGGGCCCCCCCCCCCCCCGCAAAATCCATACCAGACCCTTATACAAGCACGCAGCCCAGCAGGTCAGGAAAGGGGGGGTGCCCAAGCGCCCCCATGGACCATACCAGGCCACATGCCCACAACATGGGGGGGATGAGTGCTTTGGGGCAGGGGGGGCTCTGCACCCTCCCCACCCCAAAGCACCTTGTGACGTCATCATGCCCTAGGCAGTGACATCGCAAGGGACGGGGCCTCAGGATGACGGCACTGAGTGGCCCCGTCCCATGGCTATATAAGTAATGTCACAGGGTGGCCCTAGCATTACACCAGGAGAGAGCGTTGAGACAACATCGGAGAAAGAACAGAGGGAGAAGACAGTGAAGAGTGGAGAACCGGCACTGGGAGAAAACATCGGTGGAGGGAGAAGAACTGGAGGATGAAGACATCGCCAGAGGGAAAATAAATTGGAAAGAGAAGAGACGCCGAAGCTGCTGCAATAAATTACTTTGTCAAAAACCTGTGTATTGTTTTTATTTTTTACACTTTTTTTTGGGTGAATGGGTAGGGGTACAATGTACCCCATACTCATTCACATAGGGTGGGGGGCCATGATCTGGCGGCCCCCTTGTTAAAGGGGGTTTCCAGATTCCAATAAGCCCGCCGCCCATAGACCCCAACAACCAGTGGTCAGGGTTGTCACGAAGAGGCCCTTGTCCCCATCAACAAGGGGACAAGGTGCTTTAGGGTAGGGGGCGCAGAGCACCCACCCCCCATGTTGAGGGCATGTGACCTGGTTTGGTCCAGGAGGGGGGTGGGGGGGGGGGCGCTTGCTCCCCCCCTTTCCTGACCTGCTGGGCTGTGTGCTCGAATAAGTGTCTGGTGTGGATTTGGGGGGGGCACACCCTTTTTTTGGGGCGTGGTGGGTTCCCCTTTAAATCCATGCCAGACCTGTCTTGAGGGGGACCCCACACCAGTTGTTTGTTTTTGTTTTGTTTTTTTTTTCATTTTGGCGAGGGTTCCCCTTCAAGATCCTTAGCACAAAAGCTGCACCGCAAGTCATCATGATCCGACTTCTGGTGCGACTTCTATTCAAATCAATGGGCTCTCATAGGGAACCATTGACTTTGACAGCTCTAACGCCAGTCCTCAGAACGCGCTGGCCCGGGGTTTTTTCTTTTGCAGCTTGAAAAAGCCTATGCCACTTACTTAACAGCCTGTGTTTGCATGGACACATAAAATAACATGGAGAGGCGTTTTTAAGAAAAAAAACATCTGACGCTGCTAAAGGCAGCTGTAAAAATGCCCTGTGTGCATGAGGCCTAAATGTTATTTGTGTTATTTCTTGCTGGATTTCACATTACAATTTATGAATTAACTGCATGGGATGGGACACGGGACCTTTGTAATATAAGGGTTTTGGCTTTATTTGCAAGGTTTAGGCATAGTGATTGTTTTAGTACTAGATTTCCTCTAACCAGATTATGTCCTTCTAGTTAGTTATTAGAAAGATCAGTAAGGCTTGGTTCACACATATGCATTTTTTAGTGCATTTTCAGTTTTGTAGAAACACACTACAATTCATTTAGCATGGTTTCCTATGGATGTAGTTCACATCTGTGCATTTTATAGAAAGGGCCAGGGACTTTTTTCTGGTTTTTGGTCCCATAGACGTCAATGGATCAAAGCGTGTATTGAAAAATGCAAACTGCACCTACAATATGCAAACTGCAACCTGCATAGGTGTGAATCAGGGCTAAAGCAGGAGTGGTATCCAAGAGTTTATTTATTGAAGCGCTAAATTGATGAGGTGCAATTTTCATCATTTACACCTGAACCATAATTGTGATACCTGTGCTTCTGTCAACTGAAATGTCAGCAGCACTGTCTCCTAACGAGGACAGAAAACGCTGGTGCCCAAGAGTGGCTACAATGCTGTTTGGAAAAGCTGGGTCCAGTTACTGGTGAAATGGGTGGGGCAGCCGGCTCCAAGGTTATGCAAGAGGGTGTGCTGGATTTGCCTGTAGAAAGTACGGATGTGGACCAATATAGTGGGCCTACTACTGACACCAGAGATGGAGTGGGCTTTATTGTTACCCATGCAGCAGATATGGGTGAGGGGATATGGCCAGTCAAAATAAGTCACTGTAGTGGGACCTAATGAATATGAAGTTGAGGCTGAGTAGTCCCAGCTCAGTGAGTTCAGCAAGGACTTGGTCTGATCTGCAAAAATAGCACTATTATCTTCCCCAGCACATTTCATGGTGGAGACAGGTAGTGGTTTGCATTGCAGAGGGACTTGTTTACTGAATGTTGGTGAGAACCATGACTGTTTCTATGTAAACCTGCTAGCTGTAACAGCTGGCTTCTTGAGCGATGTACTCTTGGCATTCATGTTCCAATAGTGGGTGCAGCAAAATGGGGGTGATTGTGTACCTCAGTCATTATTATTATTGTTATTATTATTATTATAATATTATTATTATTATTATCATTATACAGGATTTATATAGCGCTAACAGTTTGCACAGCTCTTTACAACATGAAGGCAAGACAGTACAGTTACAATACAATTCAATACAGGAGGAATCAGAGGGGCCCTGCTCATTAGAGCTTACAATCTAGGACGGAGTGTCAAGTGATACAAAAGGTAATAACCGTGGGTAATGAGCTGAAGAAGAAAATGAAAGTACGGTTGTTAGGTGGAAGCAGGATAGGCTTCTCCCAAAGAGAAGTTTTCAGTGATCGCCTAAAAGTGGATAGAGTTGGAGACAGTTGGACAGATTGGGGTAGGGAATTCCAAAGGATGGGAAAGGCTCAGAAGATGTCCTGGAGGCGAGTATGGGAGGAGGTGACAAGGGAACTAGAGAGCTGGAGGTCTTGGAAGGAACGAAGAGGATGATTTGGTTGGCATTTAGAGACTAGGTTAGTGATGTAGCTGGGGGGCAGAGTTGTGGATGGCTTTGTAAGTTATTGCTAGTATTTTGAATTGAATTTGTAGGGAGATTGGCAGCCAATGGAGGGCTTGGCAGAAAGGGGTAGCAGACGCTGAGTGGTTTCTAAGGTGGATGAGTCAGTCTGACAGCAGCATTCATGATGGACTGAGGGGGGATAACCTATTTAAAGGTAAGCCGATGAGGAGGGAGTTGCAGTAGTCGAGGTGAGAGATAACCAGGGAGTGAAGCATGAATTTTGTGGTCTCTTAGTTTAGGAAGGGACGTATTTGTATTCCTAATTCCTTTTTTAGTAAACTGGACCAGGCCATCAGCTCTTTTGTCTGGAAGGGCTCTGTCCCCAGAGTGGCTAGAGCCACGCTCCAACTCCCCTTATCGGAAGGAGGGCTGGCGTTACCTACCTATAAAAAATATTACTGGGCGGCGGTCTTGGTGTCGGTACGGTGGTGGTTTGCACAAGGCCAATCTAACCCTGCAGTGAACTTGGAAGCCACGATATTGGGTTCATACTCTGAACTCAGTAACCTGGTGTATAGAGGACCCAGATCCAATCTCCACATTACCTCCCCCCACGGCTTTGGTGTGGAGACAAGCTTCCCTGTCCATGCCGGGGCCTGGAGCATTCTCTCCTTACACTCCGCTGTGGGGTAAACAGTTGCGGACCGTCCCCGACCCACAGGTGTGGGCTCGATATGGGGTCAGGAGGCTGCGTGACATTATGCCTGATAGTCATCTTCTCACTTTGGCAGAGATGAAAACTAGATTTTTGCTTCCCTCCTGGATGTACTTCAGGTATTTGCAGCTTCGGCATTCTGTTAGATCGCAGTTTACTGGCCTCATCGTCCTTGAGCCCACCCAGTTCTCTTTATGATTTCCGCCAAAGACCGATTTATCCAGTTAAAATTCCTCCATAGGGCAACTGTTCATATTTTATGCTGCATACTATGCTCGGAAAACTACACTGCTTGGATGGAAAGCACCTGACCCCCCCATGGTTTCCACTTGGAAAAAGCTGATAAATGATATTCTGCCAGTATACAAAATGACGTATATGGGCCACAATTGCCCGAAAAAGTTCCACAAAATTTGGTCAGCCTGGATGGAGGCTAGACACCTTGCGCTGTAATCCCAATCCAGGATTCCCTGCCTCCGGTTATCCCTTTGCCCCCCCCCCCCGCCTACCCAATATCTGTGCTCCTTCTTCCTGTTGGCATTTTTTGCTCCCCCCTCCCAATCCCCCCCAGGTCTGGCATTGCATTATATCTGATCATCTTCTGGATGTAAATGGGTTGATGTACTTACCTTGAATATGTCTTTCTTGCCTCTATATCCTTGGATGATATACTGAAAACCTGTTTTGTGTAACATCTCCTGACATTCACATGTACACTGATGTTGTTATGTCAATAAACAACATCAGGAAGGGACGTATTTTGGAGATGTTGCAGAGGTTGAGGCGGCAACTGTTGGATAGTCATTGGATGTGAGGCCGAAAGCAGAGTTCAGAGTCCAGGATAACACCTAGCACCCTGGCATGCAGGGATAGGTGGATGGTTGTGCCATTGCTCTTGACAGAGAAGTCAGGGGAAGAGGCACGTGGGGGAGGAAATATGAGCTTGGTTTTGGACAAGTTGAGTTGGAGGAAGTGGTGCCATTCTGACAGATCTTGTCCTGGTTTTATATTCGTAGGGTGGCAAATAGACAAGTTTTTGTAACAAAAATGGAAAACCAAGTTGGGTAAAATTCCTAAAATAATTGTGTTCCTAGAGGTTGTACATATGTGCTTCTTTCCAGCAGGAAAATCATTTTTCAGGAGTTGCATCACCCAACATTGTTTACATTCTAAAAGAAAAACTGCTTTGAAATGCAATTCTTAGTGTCGGTTCACACTGGGACGACTTGGGATCCGACTTGTACGCCCTCAAGTCGCCCCAGAAAGAGATTCACATTTAAGTGAATGGGAGCGTCTTAATAGACACTACTGAAGTCGCTCCGACTTCAGAGCGTACTCCCTGTACTACTTTGATCCGACTTTGATCCGACTTCAGCCTATTGACTATCATTGAAGTCGGATCGCCGTCTCGCATGATCCGACTTCGGCATGCGACTTGTGCTCAGATGATCTTGAGGGGCAACTCCGCGCCAAATTTTAAATAAAAATCCGGCATGGGTTCCCCCTCCAAGAGCATACCAGGCCCTTGGGTCTGGTATGGACCTTGAGGGGAACTCCCTACGCCGAAAAAGCGGCGTGGGGGGTCCCCCAATCCATACCAGACCCTTATCCGAGCACGCAGCCCGGCCGGACAGGAATGGGGGTGGGGGACGAGCCAGCGCCCCCCCCCATCCTGAACCGTACCAGGCTGCATGCCCTCAACATGGGGGGGTTGGTGCCTTGGGGAAGGGGGGCACGCTGCGGCCCCCCTCACCCCAAAGCACTTGTCCCCATGTTGATGAGGACAAGGGCCTCTTCCCGACAACCCTGGCCGTTGGTTGTCGGGGTCTGTGGGCTTATCGGAATCCGGGAGCCCCCTTTAATAAGAGGGCCCCCAGATCCCGGCCCCCCACCCTATGTGAATGAGTATGGGGTACATCGAACCCCTACCCATTCACCTAGGGAAAGTGTCAATTTAAAAAAAAACACTACACAGATTTTTAAAGTAATTTATTAGACAGCTCCGGGGGTCTTCTTCCGACTTCGGGGTCTCTCCGGTTCTTCTCCGCGCTCTCCGGGTCTTCTGCCGGGCTCCTCCGCTATTTTCTGCTCTTTTGCCGCTCTTTTGCTATAGCGGAGGAGCCCGGTCTGCTGCCTTCTTCTCTTCGGGGGTCTCTCCGGTTCTTCTCCGCGCTCTCCGGATCTTCTGCCGGGCTCCTCCGCTATTTTCTGCTCTTTTGCCGCTCTTTTGCTATAGCGAAGGAGCCCGGTCTTCAATCTTCTGCCTTCTGCCCTCTTCTCCTGATGTTGACACAACGCTCTCTGGGGCTGGAATGCACTCTGAGCGCTCCGCTCTGACTTATATAGGTGGTGACCACGCCCCCTTATGCAGTCATAGTCCCAGCATGCCCAGGGATTATGACGGCATAAGGGGGCGGGGTCACCGCCTATATAAGTCAGAGCGGAGCGCACAGAGAGCATTCTAGCCGGAGAGAGCGTTGTGTCAACATCAGAAGAAGAGGAGAGGGCAGAAGACGGAAGACCGGGCTCCTCCGCTTTAGCAAAAGGAGGAAGATCCGGAGAGCGTGGAGAAGAACCGGAGAGACCCCCGAAGTCGGAAGAAGACCCCCGGAGCTGTCTAATAAAATACTTTAAAAATCTATGTAGTGTTTTTTTTTAAATTGACACTTTTTCCCTAGGTGAATGGGTAGGGGTACGATGTACCCCATACTCATGCACATAGGGTGGGGGGCTGGGATCTGGGGGTCCCCTTAATAAAGGGGGCTCCCGGATTCTGATAAGCCCTCCGCCCGCAGACCCCGACAACCAACGGCCAGGGTTGTTGGGAAGAGGCCCTTGTCCTCATCAACATGGGGACAAGGTGCTTTGGGGGGGGGCCGCAACGCGCCCCCTCCCCCAAGGCACCAACCCCCCATGTTGAGGGCATGCGGCCTGGTACGGTTCAGGAGGGGGGGGGGGCGCTCGCTCGTCCCCACTCCCATTCCTGTCCGGCCGGGCTGCGTGCTCGGATAAGGGTCTGGTATGGATTGGGGGGGACCCCCCACGCCGTTTTTTCGGCGTAGGGGGTTCCCCTCAAGGTCCATACCAGACCCAAGGGCCTGGTATGCTCCTGGAGGGGGAACCCATGCCGGTTTTTTATTTAAAATTTGGCGCAGAGTTCCCCCTAAAGATTCATACCAAACACAGTGGCGGGGATCCAAGTCGGATCCCCGTTCATTGAAAGTCGGACACATGTCGCAGGGCAAAGTCGGATCCACAAGTCGCGTTGAAGTCGCGTTGCAAAGTCGCGTTGAAGTCGTGTTGCCCCTGTGTGAATCGAGCCTTATTGTTACTGGGCACCTTTTTGCTTTAAATGTTTCTTTAACTGAAGCATAAACATAGTTTAATTATTATATTACATTTCCACTTATTTTTAGAAAGGTGTTTTTATTTTGTAATGTGTGTTGCTTGAGGAAGAGAACTTTGCCCCTTCAAATACTCAAGTGATCTTAGGTATGTGTATATGAGGTGTGTGCTTTGGGAGCAGCTTGTAACTTGTGTGACTGGGTGTTCCTTAGATACAGTAGCTTGGCTCCATTTTTTTTTTACATGTCCCTTGTTTACATCACCTTAACAACTGAGAGGACACTTCAGTGATAATAAACAGTGTTCTGAATTTGTGTACGTAAGGCAATTTGCAGTAGAATAATACAATGCTAAAAAGTAAGGATACCAATTAAAAAAAAAAAAAAAAGGAAATTAAAAAACCCATCTGCTGCAAAGTTCGATGTGTTGTGCATTCAGAGATGATATTCTGCATACCTTGGTTGTAATGAGTGGTTATTCGAGTCACTGTTGCCTTTCTATCATGTCAAACCAGTCTGCCCAATATCCTCTGATATCAACAAGGCATTTTCATCAACATATTTTCTCATTTTCAGACCACTCTTTGTAAACCCCCAGAGATGGTTGTGTTTGAAAATCCCAGTAGATCAGCAGTTTTTGAAATATTCAGACCAGCCCATCTGGCACCAACACCCATGCCACATTCAAAGTCGCCTAAATCCCCTTTCTTCCCCATTCTGATGCTATGTTTGAACTTCAGCAAGTTGCCTTCACCACGTCTAGATGCCTAAATGCATTGAGTTGCAGCCATGTGATTGGCTGATTAGCAATTTGTGTTACCAAGCAGTTGAACAGGTGTTCCATAATAGAGTGGCCGGTGAGTGTACACTCACCGGCCACTTTATTAGGTACAACTTCTTAGTACCTGGTTGGACCCCCTTTTGCCTTCAGAACTGCCTTAATGCTTCATCTCATAGATTCAACAAGGTGTTCTAAACATTCCTCAGAGATTTTGGTCCATATTGACATGATAGCATCACGCAGTTGCTGCAGATTTGTCGGCTTCACATCCATGATGCGAGTCTACTGTTTCACCACATCCCAAAGGTGCTCTATTGGATTGAGATCTGGTGACTGTGGAGGCCATTGGTGTACAGTGACCTCATTGCCATGTTCAAGAAACCAGTTTGAGATGATTTGAGCTTTGTGACATGGTGCATTATCCTGCTGGAAGTATCCATCAGAAGATGAATACACTGTTGTCATAAAGGGACGGACATGGTCAGCAACAATAGGTAGACTGTGGCATTTAAACGATGCTCAATTGGTACTAAGGGGCCCGAAGTGTGCCAAGAAAATATCCCCCACACCATTGCACCACCAGCCTTAACTGTTGATACAAGGCAGGATGGATCCTGGCTTTCAGGTTGTTTACACCAAATTCTGACCCTATCATCTGAATGTCGCAACTGAAATCGAGACCAGGCAATGTTTTTCCATCCTTCTGTTGTCCAATTTTGGTGAGCCTGTGCGAATTGTAGCCTCAGTTTCCTGTTCTTAGCTAACAGGAGTGGCACCCGGTGTGGTCTTCTGCTGCTCTAGCCCATCTGCTGCAAAGTTTGATGTGTTGTGCATTCAGAAATGATATTCTGCATACCTTGGTTGTAATGAGGGGTTATTCGAGTCACTGTTCTACTTTCTATCATGTCAGACCATCCGCGGATATCAACAAGGCATTTTCATCAACATATTTTCTCATTTTCAGACCACTCTCTGTAAACCGCAGAGATGGTCGTGTTTGAAAATCCCAGTAGATCAGCAGTTTTTGAAATACTCAGACCAGCCCGTCTGGCACCAACAACCATGCCACGTTCAAAGTCACTTAAATCCACTATATATATATATATATATATATATATATATATATATATATATATATATATATATATATATACACAGTCAGGTCCATAAATATTGGGACACAATTCTAATCTTTTTGGCTCTATACACCACCACAATGGATTTGAAATGAAATGAACAAGATGTGCTTTAACTGCAGACTTTCAGCTTTAATTTGAGGGTATTTACATCCAAATCAGGTGAATGGTGTAGGAATTACAACAGTTTGTATATGTGCCTCCCACTTTGTTAAGGGACCAAAAGTAACGGGACAGATTAACAATCAGCCATCAAGCTTTCACTTTTTAATACTTGGTTGCAAATCCTTTTCAGTCAATTACAGCCTGAAGTCTGAAACGCATAGACATCACCAGATGCTGGGTTTCATCCCTGGTGATGCTCTGCCAGGCCTCTACTGCAACTGTCTTCAGTTCCTGCTTGTTCTTGGGGCATTTTCCCTTCAGTTTTGTCTTCAGCAAGTGAAATGCATGCTCAATCAGATTCAGGTCAGGTGATTGACTTGGCCATTGCATAACATTCCACTTCTTTCCCTTAAAAAACTCTTTGGTTGCTTTCGCAGTATGCTTTGGGTCATTGTCCATCTGCACTGTGAAGCGCCGTCCAATGAGTTCTGAAACATTTTGCTGCATATGAGCAGATAATATTGCCAAAACACTTCAGAATTCATCCTGCTGCTTTTGTCAGCAGTCACATCATCAATAAATACAAGAGAACCAGTTCCATTGGCAGCCATACATGCCCACGCCATGACACTACCACCACCATGCTTCACTGATGAGGTGGTATGCTTTGGATCATGAGCAGTTCCTTTCCTTCTCCATACTCTTCTCTTCCCATCACTCTGGTACAAGTTGATCTTGGTCTAATCTGTCCATAGGATGTTGTTCCAGAACTGTGAAGGCTTTTTAAGATCTTCTTTGGCAAACTCTAATCTGGCCTTCCTGTTTTTGAGGCTCACCAATGGTTTACATCTTGTGGTGAACCCTCTGTATTCACTCTGGTGAAATTCTTCTCTTGATTGTTGACTTTGACACACATACACCTACCTCCTGGAGAGTGTTCTTGATCTGGCCAACTGTTGTAAAGGGTGTTTTCTTCACCAGGGAAAGAATTCTTCGGTCATCCACCACAGTTGATTTCCATGGTCTTCCGGGTCTTTTGATATTGCTGAGCTCACTGGTGCGTTCTTTCTTTTTAAGGATGTTCCAAACATTTGGCCACACCTAATTTTTTGCTATCTCTCTGATGGGTTTGTTTTGTTTTTTCAGCCTAATGATGGCTTGCTCACAGATAGTGACAGCTCTTTGGATCTCATATTGAGAGTTGACAGCAACAGATTCCAAATGCAAATAGCACACTTGAAATTAACTCTGGACCTTTTATCTGCTCCTTGTAAATGGGATAATGAAGGAATAACAAACACCTGGACATGGAACAGCTGAGCAGCCAATTGTCCCATTACTTTTGGTCCTTTAAAAAGTGGGAGGCACATATACAAACTGTTGTAATTCCTAGACCGTTCATCTGATTTGGATGTAAATTCCAAAAAGATTAGAATTGTGTCGATGTCCCAAAATTTATGGACCTGACTGTATGTGTATGTGTGTGTGTGTGTGTGTGTGTGTGTATATATATATATATATATATATATATATATATATATATATATATTGTGGCAGTGTGGAACCCCACCGGGGTAATGTTAACACAGAATTCTCAACCAAGCAGGTTAAGGGGCTCCAGGGTTTGCTTAATTGGGAGGAAACTGACTTTTCAGTTTCCTCATTGTTTAGAAAAGTCCACGTTGGGGCCTGGAGCCCGGAGATTTCATAGCGATCTGGGTCCAGATTTTCAGGATTGCCAACACACTAATTGGTCAGGTGTTTGCTGGTCTTTTTGTAGACACCTGGCCATGGTTCTGGGCTCCACCCTCCCGAGAAGTCCAGGCATGCAAGGGAGAAGCCAAAGAGTGCATGTGTGCACTGGGAAAGCCAGAGACCCTAAGCCTGAGGTCAGAGCAGCAAGGGGTTTCTACAGTAGCTATGGAAAGAGTGTTGGAGATAAAACAAGGCGGATTCCCATTCTGACGGGAGAATACTGAGATCTGCTGTTGCTAGTGATCAGGAACAGCGATCTCTGTGTTGTCCCAGTAGGCCCATCCCCCACGCAGTTAGATCACACCCAGGGAACACAGTTAACCCCTTGATCGCCCCCTAGTGATATCCCCTTCCCCGCCAGTGTCATTTATACATTGATCAGTGCATTTTTATTTTTTTTTAGCACTGATCACTGTAATAATGTCACTGGTCCTCTAAAAGTGTCACTGAGCCCAGGTTCACACTGAGCGGAATGAGAGGAATGAAGCCGTGCGAGTTCAGCTGAATTTGCACGGTTTCACTCCCGCACAGCAGTCCCAATTTCAGCCGTGATTTCAGAGACATTTGTGCAGGTTTCTGCACAGATGTCAATGTACATCGCAGCCCGAAATAGCAAAAAGTAGTACAGAAACTACTTTTTGAAATTGGTGCGGCACCGCAAATGCAGTGTCGAACCGATTAGGACAGTGCAGTTGCCGCTGATTTGACATGTCAAATGCTTTTTGAAACCCAGCAATGCATCATGGGAGGAAAGAGAGTCACATGCTTCCTCCATAGTCGGGTTAGCCAGGTATTTTACCTCACTTTAGGAGGCGAATGCATCCCAAGTTTTACTTCTCACTATAATGTACAACTTACGAATTTGGTCTTCTCAGTTACTTTTTCAGAATGGTAGGGACCAAAGCTTAAAGTGGATGTAAACCCGATTCATGAAATTTGACCTAGGCACATATAACTGTGGTGTTTACTTCTCTCTCCAAAGCCCTAAGTGCCGTGTCTTTCTGCTGTTTCGTTCCCCTGTTATCAGCAAGATAACTTATGATAAGTTCTCCGACACACAAAATAAAACCAGCCTGAAATTTGTGTCATGCTATAAATAGATTAGCAGAGAGCTTGTCTTGTCACAGCGCAGCTCTGCACATTCCTTCATTCCTCTGCCTATGTGGAGGGGGGGTGCCTTTCCTCCAATCAGCTGTCACACAGTGTATGCCAAGACTACACTCCTACTGCTAAATGAGGAAGTAAAAATTCTAACACGATGTTAAAATTCTAAAGAATACGGCAAGCTGAAGACAGCAAATATGCATGTAAAACGTATGTAGGGAGATTTGTTTAATCTCTGTGTATCATCTGAGGCTATTCATTTCACTGGGTATAGGAGAGGTTTTACATCCACATTACAGAGTATGAAAGCTTTCAGAAATTGTTGTTCAAAAAGTTTTCTTACCCTTTTACATTTTGACCTCTCCTTCTTACCCTCCTCTAAACTTATCTAAACTACCGTCTGCCTCAACTGCATACTAACCAGTTCTCGCAGTCCACATGTCAGGCATATGATCGTGGAATGGGACTTTTTCTAGGTACCAAAAAAAAAAAAAAAACATAAAAAGTTCTAAAAAGACATATTCTTTATTCACAAAGCTTTAAAATGTTACCATACATAAAAAAAAATGCAATCAAATACATCAATGGTTATTTGCATCATATATGCTGTATGTTCCATCAACAAAGATGTCTTCATTATCAGCTTGAAAAACCTCAAAACGTTTCAACTCATAGAGTCTTCATCAGGAAGTAAACAGTATGTTCTGAACTATAAATACACATAAGTACCAATAGCAATACCGAAGAAGATGACACTTAGAAAGCTCCTACATATGTATGTACTTACACAAAACCCAATGATGTAATGATGTTTAAGTACACTTATATGTATGGGCTTTGTATATGTAATTTTCCTGTAAGTTTCATAAGTTGAGACGGTTTTTCAGGCTGATATTGAAGACATCCTTATTGATGGAACATATAGAGTATCTCACAAAAGTGAGTACACCCCTCACATTTTTGTAAATATTTTATTATATCTTTTCATGTGACAACACTGAAGAAATGACACTTTGCTACAATGTACAGTGGGGACGGAAAGTATTCAGGCCCCCTTACATTTTTCACTTTGTTATATTGCAGCCATTTTCTAAAATCATTTAAGTTCATTTTTTTCCTCATTTATGTACACACAGCACCCCATATTGACAGAAAAACACAGAATTGTTGACATTTTTGCAGATTTATTAAAAAAGAAAAACTGAAATACCACATGGTCCTAAGTATTTAGACCCTTTGCTGTGACACTCATATATTTAACTCAGGTGCTGTCCATTTCTTCTGATCATCCTTGAGATGGTTCTACACCTTCATTTGAGTCCAGCTGTGTTTGATTATACTGATTGGACTTGATTAGGAAAGCCACACACCTGTCTATATAAGACCTTACAGCTCACAGTGCATGTCAGAGCAAATGAGAATCATGAGGTCAAAGGAACTGCCTGAAGAGCTCAGAGACAGAATTGTGGCACAGATATGGCCAAGGTTACAAGAAAAATTCTGCTGCACTTAAGGTTCCTAAGAGCACAGTGGCCTCCATAATCCTTAAATGGAAGACATTTGGGATAGCCAGAACCCTTCCTAGAGCTGGCCGTCCAGGCCAAACTGAGTTATCGGGGGAGAAGAGCCTTGGTGAGAGAGCTAAAGAAGAACCCAAAGATCACTGTGGCTGAGATCCAGAGATGCAGTTGGGAGACGGGAGAAAGTTGTAGAAAGTCAACCATCACTGCAGCCCTCCACCAGTCGGGGCTTCATGGCAGAGTGGCCCGACGGAAGCCTCTCCTCAGTGCAAGACACATGAAAGCCTGCATAGAGTTTGCTAAAAAAAACACCTGAAGGACTCCAAGATGGTGAGAAATAAGATTCTCTGGTTTGATGAGACCAAGATAGAACTTTTTGGCCTTAATTCTAAGCGGTATGTGTGGAGAAAACCAGGCACTGATCATCACCTGTCCAATACAGTCCCAACAGTGAAGCATGGTGGTGGTAGCATAATGCTGTGGGGGTGTTTTTCAACTGCAGGGACAAGACAACTGGTTGTAATCGAGGGAAAGATGAATGCGGCCAAGTACAGAGATATCCAGGACGAAACCTTCTCCAGAGTGCTCAGGACCTCAGACTGGGCCGAGGGTTTACCTTCCAACAAGACAATGACCCTAAGCACACAGCTAAAATAATGAAAGAGTGGCTTCACAACAACTCCGTAACTGTTCTTGAATGGCCCAGCCAGAGCCCTGACTTAAACCCAATTGAGCATCTCTGGAGGGACCTAAAAATGGCTGTCCACTAACAATTACCATCCAACCTGACAGAAGTAATGGCAGAGGATCCCCAAATCCAGGTGTGAAAAACTTGTTGCATCTTTCCCAAAAAGACTCATGGCTGTATTAGATCAAAAGGGTGCTTCTACTAAATACTGAGCAAAGGGTCTGAATACTTAGGACCATGTGATATTTCAATTTTTCTTTTTTAATAAATCTGCAAAAATGTCAACAATTCTGTGTTTTTCTGTCAATATGGGGTGATGTGTGTACATTAATGAGGAAAAAAATGAACTTAAATGATTTAAGCAAATGGCTGCAATATAACAAAGAATGAAAAACTTAAGGGGGTCTGAATACTTTCCGGGGGGCCGGTCCCCACTGCAAAGTAGTGAGAGTACAGCTTGTATAACAGTGTAAATTTTCTGTCCCTTCAAAATCAACAAACTCAACATACAGCCATTATTGTCTAAAAGTGAGTACACCCATAAGTGAAAATAATGTCCAAATTGGGCCCAAAGTGTCAATATTTTGTGTGGCCACCATTATTTTCCAGCACTCCCTTAACCCTCTTGGGCATGGAGTTCACCAGAGCTTCACAGGTTGCCACTGGAGTCCTCTTCCACTCCTCCATGACGACATCACGGAGCTGATGGATGTTAGAGACCTTGCGCTCCTCCACCTTCCATTTGAGGATGCCCCACAAATTCTCAATAGGGTTTAGGTCTGAAGACATGCTTGGTCAGTCCGTCACCTTTACCCTCAGCTTCTTTAGCAAGGCAGTGGTCATCTTGGAGGTGTGTTTGGGGTCGTTATGTTGGAATACCGCCCTGCGGCCCAGTCTCCGAAGGGAAGGGATGACGCTCTGCTTCAGTATGTCACAGAACATGTTGGCATTCATGGTTCCCTCAATGAACTGTAGCTTCCTAGTGTCGGCAGCACTCATGCAGCCCCAGACCATGACACTCCCACCACCATGCTTGCCTATAGACAAGACACACTTGTCTTTTGTCAGAAACCATGAATCAGACTGAGACAGAAGTACAGTTAAATCACATTTGTTTAATAATAATACAAAAAGGTAAACAGAGTAAATGTAGTCAAAACATAGCCAGAGTTCAGGAACCAGAACAGATAGTCAGACAAGCCAAAACGTCAGGGAGCCAGAGATGAGCGTAGTAGAACAGCAAGCAGGATCTGGAGCCAGGAGGAACGTCAGCCAAGCAAGTCCTTAACAGGAACACAGGAGAGCGTCTCTAGAGATGTGACCAGGTTGAAGGCAGAGATCATCTGGACTGGACGGCTTAAGTAGGCAGAACTGACGAGCAGGATATCATCAACAGGTCACTGTGGAGAGATAGGAGCTGGCAATTAGCTGACAGCTGAGGAGCCAGCTTGGAGAAGGAAGGGCTGAGCCCAGCCCTGACATTACCCCCTCCTCAATGACCCCTCCCCCTCGGAGGACTACCAGGCTTGAGGGGACAACGTCTATGGAAATCACGGAGGAGGACAGGGGCATGTACATCCGAGGATGAGACCCAAGAGCGTTCCTCCAGACCGTACCCTTTACAATGCACCAGGTACTGTATGCACCCACGGAACCTACGGGAGTCAACAATGGACTGTACTTCATACTCCTCATGGTTCTCAACCTGTAAAGGGTGAGAACGAGGCACTGAGGTGGTAAAGCAGTTGCAGACCAAAGGTTTTAATAAGGAGACATGAAATACATTTGAAATACGCATATTAGAAGGAAGGTCTAATGCGTAAGCCACTGGGTTAATCCTGCGAAGAATACGGAAAGGCTCAATAAACCAAGGTGCGAATTTCAGAGAGGGAACACAAAGTCGGAGGTTGCAAGATGACAGCCAGACCCTGTCCCCAACCTGGTAGGAAGGCTCAGGCAGACATCTGCGGTCAGCATGGAGTCTGTACCTATCATTAGTATGTCACAAAGCCTCCTGGACTTGTGTCCAAGTGGAACGAAGACCACAGAGATGCTCCTCTAGCGCAGGAATACTCTGCGGAACAAATGAGCCAGGCGACATGGAAGGTTGGAAACCATAGTTCGCCATAAATGGGGACAATCGGGAAGCAGAATTCAAGGCACTATTGTGAGCAAACTCCGCCCACGGTAAGAAGTCTGACCAGTTGTTATGATGGTCAAAAATATGGCAACGTAGGAATTGCTCCAAGGACTGATTGGCTTGTTCTGCGGCCCAATTAGACTGCGGGTGATACGCAGAGGAAAAAACTAAATTCCCAACTGTGCACAAAAGGCTCGCCAGAACCGGGACACAAACTGACTACCCCTGTCCGAGACAATCACCTTGGGTAGCCGTTAAAAATTTCCCGAGCAAAAATGGAAGCCAGTTCCTTAGAAGTGGGCAAATTCTTAAGTGGAATACAGTGGGACATTTTAGATAATCGGTCAACCCCCATAAGGATAACTGTGTTTCCCTGGGAGTTGGGTACCTCCACAATGAAATCCATAGACAGGTGGGTTCAGAGCCTCTCTCCATTGGGTATGGGTTGTAGGAATCCCCCTGGAAGGTGTCATGGAGTCTTACTCTGAGCACAAACGGAACAGGCAGCTACGAAGGTGGTTACATCAGCACGTAGACTAGGCCACCAGAATTGTTGGGAAATGGCCCAAAAGAGTTGATTCTTCCCAGGGTGACCAGCAGTCTTGGGAGAATGGCAAGTCTGGAGCATGGCAGTACAGAAACTCTCTGGGTCAAAGCAGCAGTCACAAGGTTTGTCAGGAGGAGCATGGACCTGAGCAGCAAGAATTTTGTCACCCAAAGGAGAAGTGAGACTGGTGCGAACCGTAGCCAGAATATGATCACGAGGAATCACAGGAACCGGAACCGACTCCATCTTGGAAGTGGAGGAAAATTGTCGTGACAGAGCGTCAGCCCTTACATTCTTAGTACCGGGTAAGAATGAGACAATGTAATTGAAACTAGTCAAGAAAAGAACCCATCGCGCCCTTCTGGAAGAGATGTGTTTAGCCTCAGACAAGAATGTGAGATTCTTATGGTCAGTAAGAATGAGAACAAGCACAGTGGTGCCTTCGAGGAGATGTCTCCATTATTTCAGGCCAAAAATGATTGCTAACAGCTCTTTGTCACCAATCTCGTAATTGCACATTAGAAGGTGACAATTTCTTAGAAAAGTAGCCACAAGGATGCATAGCGCTCTCAAAGGTAGGACGTTGAGACAGAAGGGAGCCAACTCCAGTCTCAGAAGCATCAACCTCAAGGTATAAAAGGTAACGTAGGATCAGCATGTGCCAACACAGGAGCAGAAACAAAGGCAGCCTTGAGACTCTCATAGGCCTTAATAGACTCCGGAGACCAGCTCTGTGGGTTACTGTCCTTTCTGGTCATATCAGTCAGGGGCATGACCAGAGATGAGAAGTTATGAATAAACTGCCGATAATAGTTGGCAAAGCCAAGAAAACACTGCAGAGGACGTAAACCCACAGTTCGGGCCACTGTAGGACTGCTGAAAGTTTCTCTGGGTCCATCGAAAAACCAGCAGTGGAAATTACATAACCCAGGAATTTAACCTGTTTACGATGGAATTCGCATTTCTCCAATTTACAATAGAGATTGTTCTCTCTTAGTTTCTGAAGCACACAACAGACATCTGTGTGAGGGCTCTCCAGGGACTTGGGAAAACATGAGGATTACCTCATATGGAAACCACCACACATAACTGCAACAAATCTCGGAAGACATTGTTAATAAATTCCTGGAAAGCTGCCGGTGCATTACAAAAGCCAAAAGACATTAAGAGGTACTCATAATGGCCTGTTCTTGTATTAAAATTTTCCACTCGTCGCCCTCCTTAATTCTCACGAGATTGTATGCCCCTCTCAAATCAAGCTTCGGGAAAACTGTTGCTCCCTTGAGGCGGTCAAATAACTCCGTAATCAACGGAATCGGATAGGCATTCTTAATCGTGCACCGATTGAGACCCCTATAATCAATACAAGGTCTCAGTTCACCACTCTTCACAAAGAAGAAACCAGCACCAGCAAAAGACGAAGATTTGCAGGTGAAACCTCGAGAAAGTGCGTCTGCAACATACTCCTCCATAGCCTTATCCTGCAAAAACCCAGCCACAAGGGGGTATAGCACCAGCTTGAAGGGTCAATTGCGCAATCATACGACCGGTGTGGAGGTAAACTACTGGCTTGAACTTTGTCAAAGACATTGCTAAGATCGCGGTACTTCTCTGGCAGGGAGGAGAGTGAAGAGGTGCACTGGACCTTGGCTACCTTCTGGAAGCATGTCTTACTGCATTGTAGCAACCAGGAGAGAACCTCAGCACGGAGCCAATCAATAGAGGGGTTGTGCCTCTGTAACTAAGGATAACCAATAACCAGTGGAAACTTAGGTGAGGAAATAACTTGGAATTGGATTATCACATTGTGAAGAGCCCCTACGGCCATGGACAACGGAACAGTCTCGTGAGTCACATGGGCAGGCTGTAATGGTCTTCCGTCAAGAGCCTCAATAGCAAGTAGAGTGTCATGCAGCTGCATTGAAATCGAGTGCTTCAATACAAAGGCAGCATCAATGAACAGGCCTGCAGCCCCAGAGTCCATTAGAGCCTGTATCTTGACGGACGACCCAGCCCAAGAAAGGGTGACCGAAACCAGGAACTTATCCTTTTGGATAACTGGGGACAAAACAACGTCATCTAAGGTCTGTCAGTGACAGGACCTCAAGGTTCGGGCGTTCCCTGGACTGGTAGGACAAGACTTCAAAAAGTGACCTGCCTGGCCACAATAAAGTGTAATGTCCTTATCCCTCCACTGGAGGCTCCGACATCTGTCCTGTAATGTCTTTATCACTCCACTGGAGGCTCCGACATTTCTCCTGTAATGTCTTTATCTCTCCACTGGAGGCTCCGACATTTCTCCTGCAATATTCTTATCTTTCCACTGGGAGCTCTGATATCTGCACAAACTCCGTTGCAGATTGATGACGTCACAACGACATCACCCGGCTCCTCCTCTTGTCCCTACTTAAACAGCCGACACCATTTGCTTGACGTTCGTGCTAAGAACCTGATGCCAGGTAAAGATCTCCAACAGAAGACTGCCGTCATCTCTCTCTATTGGGCTGGTCAGAGCCCCGACTTTAATCTCTCTTTTGGGCCGGTCAGAGCCCCGACTATCATCTCTCTTTTGGGCCGGTCAGAGCCCCGACTATCATCTCTCTTTTGGGCCTGTCAGAGCCCCGACTATCATGTCTCTTTTGGGCCGGTCAGAGCCCTGACTACCATCTCTCTCTTTTGGGATGGACAGAGCCCCGACTACCATCTCTCTTTCGGGCCGGACAGAGCCCCAGCTACCATCTCTCTTTTGGGCCGATCAGAGCCCCAACTATCATCTCACTTTTGGGCCGGATAGAGTCCCGTCTTCCACCTCACTTTTGGGCCAGACAGAGCCGCTCCAACTTCCACTTGTTGGGCCGGACAGAGCCCCTTCCTCTCTAGTAGTCAGAGACTCTCCTGCCCTACCCACAGTCTACTTACTTTGCCCAAAGAAAAGCTTACCTGCTGCTTTCCACATAGGAGACCAGTACATCTCTCAAGAAGCCACTGGGTGACCCCCATCTCCAGGAATCCACTCACTGCAAGTATCTTTACGTTTCCTATAAACTTTATCCCTGTGTAGTGCTACTAAGCTTAAGTTGCCTCTGAAGCTCCCCGTCGTAGCTGTGTATTACCACTCTAAATAAAACTGATTGTATTTCCAAACTTATCTGAGTGTTCCTACCTGATAGCTGTTAAGGTTAAAGTCAACTGTTAAGAATATAGTATTCATAGACTTCCGGAGCTGTGATCCTCACAGTCCAACATAGTTCATTGCCTGAAGCATTACAGATTTCCTCTAAAAAAATAACAGGCTGTACATACCGACTCCTCTACACCATTGAATTCTTCGACTTACTTACGACGTACCCCTAGCTGGGCATCCTGGCATCACCAGGACCCTCGATCTCCTTTGCCGCCACTTCTGGTGGCCGAAAATGGAGGAGTCAGTAAGGCAGTATGTGTCCTCCTGCGAGACTTGTGCCCGCTGTAAACACGAATCTCGACCCCTTTTGGTCTCCTCACAAGTTTCCCTATACCCGAAAAACCATGGCAGGCCATTTCACTTGACTTTATTGTTGAGTTACCCCGCTCAGGCGGTTACAACACAATCCTAGTCGCAGTCGACTACCTTACCAAAATGGCTCACTTCATGCCTCTTACCAAACTCCAAAGAGATGGCCGAGATCTTGACACAACATGTTTTCAAACTCCACGGAATCCCTTCCGGAATTTTGTCAGATCGAGGATCACAGTTCATCTCCAGATTCTGGAAAGCTCTCTGTCTTAAATTCCAGATTGACCATCGATTATCAACTGCCTACCATCCTCAAACGAATGGATAAACTGAAAGGGTAAATCGCTGTCTAGAACAATATATCCGTTGCTACTGCACTTACCTACAAAATGATTGGCATGAGTTACTTCCCCTAGCAGAGTTTGCATACAACAACAATACCAGTACTACCACACGTTGTTCACCTTTTTATGCTAACTATGGTTTCCATCCCTCAGCAGATACCTACCAACAACCCTGCGGCTGAAGATTTTATCAACACCTTAAAGAACCTCTCCTCACCTACGCGATAACATCACTAGAGCCCAAAGCAGACAAAAGGCCTACTACCATCTTCACAGGAGAACTCCACCCTCATACAAGATCGGAGATTTAGTATGGCTATCCACCAAACACCTTAACCTGCAGACGCCTTCACGCAAATTTAGTGGATTATTCATTGGTCCTTTTCCCATCCACTCAGTGATTAACCAGGCAGCAGTGAGGCTAAACCTACCGTCGTCCCTACGTATTCATCCAACCTTCCACGTCTCCCTGATAAAACCCTACCATCCCAACATCTTCCCTGGCCGAGTTCCAATGCCTCTTCCGCCGGTTGAGGTTAACGACCAGGTGGAACACGAAATCGCTCAGATCCTGGACTCCTGGCTATATAGAAACCGCTTACAGTATTTGATCCATTGGAAGAACTACAGTCCACAGGATGACTCCTGGGAACCCGCCTCCGAGGTTCATGCCCCACGGCTTGTCCGCCTCTCCATTCTCACAATCCTGACAGGCCTGCTCCCTTGGCCCCCAGGAGGTGGGTCCTGTAATGTCCCTATCCCTCCACTGGAGGCTCCGACATTTCTCCTGTAATGTCTTTATCCCTCCACTGGAGGCTCCGACATTTCTCCTTTAATGTCTTTATCCCTCCACTGGAGTCTCTGACATTTCTCCTGCAATATTCTTATCGTTCCACTGGGAGCTCTGATATCTCCACAAACTCCGTCACAGATTGATGACGCCTCTTGTCCCTACTTAAACAGCCGACACCATTTGCTTGACGTTCATGCTAAGAACCTGATGCCAGGTAAAGATCTCCAACAGAAGACTGCCGTCATCTCTCTCTATTGGGCCGGTCAGAGCCCCGACTATCATCTCTCTTTTGGGCCGATCAGAGCCCCTACTATCGTCTCTCTTTTGGGCCAGTCAGAGCCCTGACTATCATCTCTCTTTTGGGCCGGTCAGAGCCCCATCTTCCACCTCACTTTTGGGCCGGACAGAGCCCCTCCAACTTCCACTTGCTGGCCCGGACAGAGCCCCTTCCTCTCTAGTAGTCAGAGACTCTCCTCTGCCCTACCCACAGTCTACTTACTTTGCCTGAAGAAAAGCTTACCTGTTCCTTTCCACATAGGAGACCAGTATATTTCTCAAGAAGCCACTGGGTGAGCCCATCTCCAGGAATCCACTCATTGCAAGTATCTTTACGTTTCCTATAAACGTTATCCCTGTGTAGTGTTACTAAGCTTAAGTTGCCTCTGAAGCTCCCCGTCGTGGCTGTGTATTACCACTCTAAATAAAACCGATTGTATTTCCAAACTTATCTGAGTCTTCCTACCTGATAGCTGTTAAGGTTAAAGTTAACTGTAAAGAATATAGTATTCATAGACTTCCGAAGCTTTGATCCACACATTCCAACATAGTTCACTACCTGAAGCATTACATAAAGGCACAATCTCTCCCTCCTCCTATGGGTTCTCTCATCCGCAGAGAGATGTGTGAAGCCCAAGTGTATGGGTTTATCTTCACTGACTGACTCGGTACCAGGAGGCATGGGAGGTGAGGGAGGCAAGGGTGGGACTGCAAAGTTCGGAGACAAATGTACAGGAGGCTTCTGCAAGCGCTCCTTAAAAGTGAGTCTTTCTCTGAGTCTGGAGTCAATGAGGATGGCAAACGTGATCAACCTCTCCAACTCAGTGGGTATATCTGCTATCTCATCCTTGATGGTATCCAAGAGACCATGAGAAAAACACGAGGGCCTCATTGTTCCAAGCAACCTCTGCTGCAAGAGTACGGAATTCAATGGCGTAATCAGCAACAGTTCTTGTACTCTGTTTGATGGACATGAGGCACTTGGCAGCAGAAGCGGAGCGTGCGGGAACGTCAAATACCCTTTTAAAAGAGGTCACAAACTTAGGGTAACGCAAGACAACAGGTTTTTGCGTCTCCCATAGAGGGTTTGCCCAGGCCAAGGCTCTCTCAGAAAGCAAAGATATCACGAAACCTACTTTGTTTCTGTCCGTGAGAAACGCCTGGGGCAGCATCTCAAAGTATATCTCAACCTGGTTGTGAAACCCTCGGCCTAGGCCATCTTTATGTAGAGCAACAATTCTTTTTTTCAGATCCTCTGAGAGTTCTTTGCCATGAGGTGCCATGTTGAACTTCCAGTGACCAGTATGAGAGAGTGAGAGTGATAACACCAAATTTAACACACCTGCTTCCCATTCACCCCTGGGACCTTGCAACAGTAACGAGTCATATGACACCCGGGAGAGAAAATGGCTAATTGGGCCAAATTTGCACATTTTCACTTAGGGGTGTACTCACTTTTGTTGCCAGCGGTTTAGAAATGAATGGCTGTGTGTTGAGTTATTTTAAAGGAACAGCAAATTTACACTATTAAACAAGCTCTACACTCACTACTTTACATTGTAGCAAAGTGTCACTTCTTCAGTGTTGTCACATGAAAAGATATAATAAAATATTTACACAAATGTGAGGGGTGTACTCACTTTTGTGAGAAACTGTACAGTATATGATGTGCACTATATTACCAAAAGTATTGGGCCTTAACATGCACATGAACTTTAATGGCATCCCAGTCTTGGTCCGTAGGGTTCAATATTGAGTTGGCTCACCCTTCGCGGTTATAACAGCTTCCACTCTTCTGGGAAGGCTGTCCATTAGGTTTAGGAGTGTGTCTATGGGAATGTTTGACCATTCTTCCAAAAGTGCATTTGTGAGATCAGGCACTGATGTGGACGAGAAGGCCTGGCTTTCGGTCTCTGCTCTAATTCATCCCAAAGGTGCCAAAGGTGTTCTATCGGGTTGAGGTCAGGACCTTGTGCAGGCCTTAGTTCCCTTCACTGGAACTAAGGGGTCAGGCCCAACCCCTGAAAAACAACCCTGCACCTTAATCCCCCCTCCACCAAATGATTTAGACGAGTGCACAAAGCAAGGCCTACAAAGACATGGATGAGCGAGTTTGGGGTGGAGGAACTTGACTGGCCTGCACAGAGTCCTGACCTCAACCCGATCAAACACCTTTGAGATGAATAATGCCCTGTACACATGATCGGACATTGATCGGACATTCTGCCAACAAAATCCATCAGATCTTTTCCGACGGATGTTGGCTCAAACTTGTCTTGCATACACATGGTCGCACAAAGTTGTCGGAAAATCCAATTGTTCTGAACGCAGTGACGTAAAACACTTACGTCGGGACTATAAATGGGGCAATAGCCAATAGCTTTCGTCTCTTAATTTATTCTGAGCATGCGTGGCACTTTGTGCGCCGGATTTCTCTACACACGATCAGAATTTAAAGGATTGGATTTTGTCGGAAAATTTTATATCCTGCTCTCAAACTTTGTGTGTCGGAAATTCCGACGGAGCCCACACTCAATCAAAATTTCCGACAACACAATCCGATCGCACTTTCTCCTATCTAAAACAGGGCATTAGTGCGGAGACTGCGAGCCAGGCCTTTACTCTAATTCAAACATTCCCATAAACACTCGTAAACTTTGTGGACAGCCTTTCCCAGAACAGTTGAAGCTGTTATAGCTGCAAAGGGTAGGCCAACTCCATATTGAACCCTATGGACTAAGACTGAGATGCCATTAAAGTTCATGTGCGTGTAAAGGCAGGCGTCCCAGTACTTTTGGTAATCTAGTGTACATCAAGGGTAGGCAACTTTCGAGGGATGGAGATCTACTTGCATAGTATTCACCCCTCCCCCCTCAAAAAGATGGCAAGACCGACCCCCCCTTAATTTTGATGAAAAAAAAAAAGTAGTACAAGAGAGTGTAGGGTTTAAGAGTGAGTTATGCAGAGAATGCAAGGATTGGGAGTGCGTTGCGCTTAGAATGCAGGGATCAAGAGTGGGCTGCGCTCAGAATGCAGGGATCAGGAGTATGTTGGGCTCAGAATGCAGAGATCAGGAGTGTATTAGGCAGGGTTGAAGGGGGGGGGGGGGGGGTGGAGGGTAATGTGAAGGGTGGTAGAGGACACAGCTATGGAGGAGACCCTGCCCATAACAGTGTCCTCTGCCCCCTTCACATCACCTCCCCCCACACACACACAGTGGTGTCTTCTGCCCCCCCCCCTTTCCCCTATAGCAGTAATCTCTGCCTCGCATATCATAGTCTCCTTCCTGTTTCCACAGCGGAGAACGGGAGGTAGCACAGTTCTGGACAGAGGGGCAAGCTGGTGATTGGTTGCTTAGGACCAACCTTTGTCCTAGCAACCAATCACCTGCCGTTAAACATAAAAAGTTCATTTGGCCGGCTCCTCTCCTGACCTCCGTCCTGAGCTGCGCTTCCTCCCAGTCTCCGCTGTTAACTGATTACAGCGGCGGGGGAGGCTGGGGGTGGGAGGGACAGAGAAAGAAGCTGGACACAGAAGGCACGGCGGAGGCTTGAGACTGAAAGGGAGAAAGGACCGGCACATTGAAGACGGGGTTCGGCGGTGCAGGAACCTGTTCGCGGTCTACCTGTCACCTGCCTGCGGTCGATTTGGGTAGAGCTTTCTTACCCCCAAGCCCTTCGGGAGAATAGGGAAAAAGACAGTAGTGATCTCACTGCAAATCTCATAAAACTAGAAGCCAGAGGCAGCAGTGCCTAAGATGCCATTAAAGTTCATGTGCGTGTAAAGGCAGGCGTCCCAATACTTTTGGTAATCTAGTGTACATCAAGGGTAGGCAACTTTTGAGGGATGGAGATCTACTTGCATAGTATTCCCCCCCCCCTCAAAAAGATGGCAAGACCGACCCCCCCCCCCCCCCTTAATTTTGATGAAAAAAAAAAAAGTAGTACAAGAGAGTGCAGGGTTTAAGAGTGAGTTATGCAGAGAATGCAAGGATTGGGAGTGCGTTGCCCTTAGAATGCAGGGATCAAGAGTGGGCTGCGCTCAGAATGCAGGGATCAGGAATATGTTGGGCTCAGAATGCAGAGATCAGGAGTGTATTAGGCAGGGTTGAAGGGGGGGGGGGGTGGAGGGTGATGTGAAGGGTGGTAGAGGACACAGCTATGGAGGTGACCCTGCCCATAACAGTGTCCTCTGCCCCCTTCACATCACCTCCCCCCACACACACACAGTGGTGTCTTCTGCCCCCCCCTTTCCCCTATAGCAGTAATCTCTGCCTCGCATAGCATAGTCTCCTTCCTGTTTCCACAGCGGAGAACGGGAGGTAGCACAGTTCTGGACAGAGGGGCAAGCTGGTGATTGGTTGCTTAGGACCAACCTTTGTCCTAGCAACCAATCACCTGCCGTTAAACATAAAAAGTTCATTTGGCCGGCTCCTCTCCTGACCTCCGTCCTGAGCTGTGCTTCCTCCCAGTCTCCGCTGTTAACTGATTACAGCGGCGGGGGAGGCTGGGGGTGGGAGGGACAGAGAAAGAAGCTGGACACAGAAGGCACGGCGGAGGCTTGAGACTGAAAGGGAGAAAGGACCGGCACATAGAAGACGGGGTTCGGCGGTGCAGGAACCTGCCTGCGGTCTACCTGTCACCTGCCTGCGGTCGGTTTGGGTAGAGCTTTCTCAGGGCCGGTACAAGGGGGGGGCGGAAGGGGCGGATGCCCTGGGCGGAACTATTTACTGGAGGAAAGGGGGCGCATGTGAAGTGCTGGCTGTGTGCTTCTAAAATTGTCAGGACGCACCAGCCGCTAATACCTACACCTGTAAATATGTGCCGAGTGCGCTCCTGCACCCGGCACAAGCCTAGAACAGATCAGCGCTTCACTTATTTACTCACCTGTCAGTGGAGATACTCCCCCTGACAGGCACTTGGTATTCCCTGCCCAGCGTCAGACACTGAGAGGCTGGCCGGAGGCGGGATGGGAGCAGTGGCGTGGCGTGGCGTGGCGTTGCTATGGGGATGGGGGTGGGGGCGACCACACCTGGGTGACGCCATAAAGAAAGCTGGCAGTTTTAGTGGGTGCTGTCAAGCCCCCCTCCCTCCACCCCCCATCAGTGAAGCTCTGATAGTGGCGGCGTGACAGGGGAGAGGCGAGCTGCGGGATGTCAGAATGTTTCCCCCACTTGCCCCCCCCCCTTTCTCCTGTCAGCAGTGCGGGAGGACTCCCGGAGGAGAGATAGCGGCTCTCTCATTAGGTTCGCCGCCCAGCTTCCTGCCGCTCTTTTCCCCTCCCCATTGGCCACAACACAGGGCCAATCACAGCGACCCATTGCTCTCCACAGGGAAGAGACTACAGCTCCCAGCATGCACTCTGCTGGGGGAAAAAAAGAGAGAGAGAGCCCGGAACCTAGAAACAAGCTGGGGGAATGAGTGCTATACTTTAACTGCTCCAAAAGACAGAAACAGAGAGAAAGGAGTGTACCTGGGGAAGCCAAATAGAGAGCCATGCTGCTAACCAGCACCACCTGAGAGAGCCACGCTGCCAACCAGCGCCACCAGAGAGAGCCACGCTGCCAACCAGCGCCACCAGAGAGAGCCACGCTGCCAACCAGCACCACCAGAGAGAGCCACGCTGCCAACCAGCGCCACCAGAGAGAGCCACGCTGCCAACCAGCGCCACCAGAGAGAGCCACGCTGCTAACCAGCACCACCAGAGAGAGCCACGCTGCCAACCAGCGCCACCAGAGAGAGCCACGCTGCCAAGCAGCGCCACCAGAGAGAGCCACGCTGCCAACCAGCGCCACCAGAGAGAGCCACGCTGCTAACCAGTGCCACCAGAGAGAGCCACGCTGCTAACCAGCGCCACCAGAGAGAGCCACGCTGCTAACCAGCGCCACCAGAGAGAGCCACGCTGCTAACCAGCGCCACCAGAGAGAGCCACGCTGCCAACCAGCGCCACCAGAGAGAGCCACGCTGCCAACCAGCGCCACCAGAGAGAGCCACGCTGCCAACCAGCCACCAGAGAGAGCCACGCTGCCAACCAGCACCACCAGAGAGAGCCACGCTGCTAACCAGCTCCACCAGAGAGCCACACTGCTAACCAGAGCCACACTGCTAACCAGAACCACCAGAGAGAGTCATGCTGCTAACCAGAACCACCAGAGAGAGCCACACTGAGCCACTACCAGGGTACAGACATGCTACACTACTGACCAGAGTCGCCCCTGGGCAACACAGAGTGAGCAAACATCTATCTGGAGGGATCACTGCGGCAGTTTCCCTGGGTCTGGTAAGAGGGCCTGTCGGCCATTATCCTTTACTGATCCTAGGGACTGAGCCATTAGGAACTGCCTAACCTACTATCCTCTAGCCCTAATACTGCCTCTGCAGGCTAGAGGACAGCAGGTTAAGCAATTACTGACTGCCACAATGAGCTCCAATGCTGTGCTGCGGGCTCGAAAATATTGTGTGTTTGTGTTTGGGGGGGGGGGGGCGCAGTTTGCCATCTTCGCCCTGGGCACCAAATGACCTTGTCCCGGCACTGAGCTTTCTTAACCGCAAGCCCTTCGGGAGAATAGGGAAAAAGACAGTAGTGATCTCACTGCAAATCTCATAAAACTAGAAGCCAGAGGCAGCAGTGCCTAAGATGATCTCACCCTGCAGATATAACTATGTCCAGGAAGGGTTATTTTGCAAGAAAAAGGGTACATTTTTTTTACATTGCCCTGTAAGAACATTTATAAAGGACCACTTTATAAAATTAGATGCCTGAGGCCAGGGTCTGCCAAACTGGCCATTATACCCTATAATCCAGTGTGTACAGACCCTGCCTCTACAGGTCGTCAATTCTTGTTGTGAAGTACTGAGGACCAGAGATGATAAACTATCCATCAACTCAGGGCATTAGCCTCAAATTTATACTACACAAAAGTAACACGTTGTTTTTATTTTCCTTTGAATGATAGAGTGATGCTGTAATATTCACTTTTCTTTTCTCGCCCTCCCGTCTGTTGCAACGGAGACCTTTAAATTGTTGTGAAATTTAAAACTGTAATCACAGCTTTAAATAGAAATATTGTTCTCATTAGAATTCATATTCTGTTCACCCCTTACTTTGTGGAAATTATTTAAAAATGCTTCCAACTTTAAGATCCTATCTTGTTTATCATCAAAGCTGAAAATGTGTTCTTGTTAGACCAGCTTGACCTCTTCTCTGCATTTTATGCATTCTACTGCATATCTACAGACTGCTAATATTGTTTTCTGTGAGAGAATCTGTGAGGTTTTCATTGACTTCTAGAGTACACAGTGCCTAGATTACTATATAGTAGTATGGTACATTACTACCCATTTTCATGCTTTCTTTGCCTGTGAGGGGTCATGCCTGAGAATGACATTATTTTCATTGAGATTCTGCCCTGTGCTGCCAGAGAAGTGACACCTTGGCAATTGATGTATTCAGTTTCAAAGCTCTGAAACCAGCATGAAGCAGACTATTCATAACCCCCTTAATCTGCATATATGCAGATAGGACTTTACACTGATAAATAGTGGGAATGGAAGCCTGAGTGATGTCCTTTAAACCTGAACAAGTCCTCTTCAAATTGGCCACAAGCATGAATGATAAATTGCTCTGACTGCCTGGAGGTTTGGGATGAGAAGTATGGACAGGCACTTTTAAGTTGCCATATCTTGTGGAAAGGGGGTTAGTAGCATCTCCAGAATTATCCAGTGCAGACTCCTGCTACCCTCAGTTGAGGGTTTCTGATGATGTCTACTAGAACCAATGGGATTCTATCTGTGTACCTTTTCAGAGTAGAAGTAAATTGGTTGCATCTTTGCACTATCCATATTTACCATGTGACGAGAACATGCATAAGCAGGGATTTCCTCCAGTAATAACTGCATGTCAGATTGGTCAATAGATCCAGAGATACGGTATTACCAGTCAAATTTGCTTCAAAATCCTGTCCGATTCTATGAAGCTGGTCATACATGCATCAAGTTTTATCCGATTCCTGCTGAATTGGGTAAAATTTGTTTCATGGGTGGTGGTCCTTTTGACACCACCCAATTAGACAATCATTTTTTTTTTTCAATCAACTTCTGTTAAAGGATAAGGTTTGAAAATTCTCAACTGAACAGTGCCTGCATCCAATAACTGTTCTGTAACCCATGGCTGTTAGGATAGAAGAGCTGGCACTCCAGACTCATCAGCGTGGATGGGAGAATCAGGTGATTTCTTTTGGGGCTGAACAAGAAATCTTATTGTGTATGGTCAGGTTAAGAGTTTAGCTTGCTTTTACATCCAAAGCTTCCTGTCTGTTCAGTTAGTCTGCTGAATACATTAAAGTTTAAACCATCAATACAGAGGCTTGGCATTAGGTGGGGTCAAACTCAGCTTTTACAAGAAAAGTTGACATATGCATATGACTTCAGCTGCTCAAATCTGTGAATCTAATGATCGCTTTGACTTATTCAGTTTTCAAGGAAGATATTCTCAGTTCACTTTTAGTTGCCTTTTGTGATGGGTATTCTCTAAATGTGACAATTGGTTTGACCTGTCCATAGGCTGAAATAATCTTTATGGTGATTACACTAAGCGTGTCACACTTGTAAATCAGTCTAATAACTGTGGCTTCCTTTATATTTATGTGACAATCCAACCATAATATTAACATAGTAAAAGTTTTAGAATGTGACTTGCTTAAATGGGAGTATGCAGTTTACCTTATTTAACATTCCTGTGTGTGTGTGCGTGCGTGTATGCATGATCATTTTAAAACTATTTAGGACTTCAGGGCCCCATCAGCCCTATATGCATGACAATACATTTTTTTATGTGCATTTAATTTCAGATGACCTCAAAGTTTGTTTCTTGTTTTACTTCTGGTCAAAAAAAGCACAAAAAAGTGAATGATTACTGGAAGAACTTCATATTCAGTTTTTTTTTTTTTAATATCATACTGATGTAAAAGTGCAATGGGGAAAAACCTATCTAAAAAATTGTTAAAGTATTTTATATGTTAAATTATGATGAACAGGTACTACTCAACATTGTATATTATACCCTAAAAAAAAAAAAATCTGAATGCCTTATTTGAACAATAGGATGTTTAGTTGTTTGTTTATTTATCAAGTCCAAGAAATTGCACTACTATTAGGGGTGCACCGAATGGAAATTTTGGTACCGAAAATGAAGGATGCATTTGGCTGAAAACCGAAACCGATACCGAAAATTAAGTTTTTTTAAAAAAATTTATAATTTTATATATAATTGTATTATTTTCAACTTTTTAATTTATATCATCAATTTAAATAAATATAAATTTATTGTTGGCCATTATTGGCACCTTTCAGTGGAAGAAAGATCAAGTAAATTGCAGTCTGCAGTCTCTAACCATCTCTTGTTTCATGTCTTCAGTCTCTAACCATCTTTTGTATCATGTCCTCAGTTTCTAACCATCTCTTGTATCATGTCCTCAGTCTCCTACTTAAACTTAAACACATTGCTAATAGTATTAGCAAAATTTCCATTCGGTGCACCTCTAGCAGATATGATACAGGTGATGGTCAGAGATTCCAGACATAGTACAGGAGACGGTCAGACTGCAGACATGATACAAGAGATGGTCAGAGACTGCAGACATACTACAGGAGATGATCAGAGACTGCAGACATGATACAAGAGATCAATGCAGCCTCACCAGTGTCCATCAAATGCAGCCTCACCAGTGCCCGTCATATGCAGCCTACCAGTGCCTTTCATATGCAGCCTTACCAGTGCCTGTCATATGCAGCCTACCTGTGCCCAGCAGCCTCACCAGTGCCTGTCATATGCAGCATACCTGTGTCCAGCAGCTTCACCAGTGCCTGTCATATGCAGCCTACCTGTGCCCAGCAGCCTCACCAGTGCCTGTCATATGCAGCCTACCTGTGCCCAGCAGCCTCACCAGTGCCTGTCATATGCAGCCTACCTGTGCCCAGCAGCCTCACCAGTGCCCGTCATATGCAGCCTGCCTGTGCCTAGCAGCCTTACCACTGCCCACCATATGCAGCCTGCCTGTGCCCAGCAGTCTCACCCATGCCCATCATATGCAGCGTAACCAGTGCCCGTTATATGCATCCTAACCAGTGCCCGTCATATGCAGCCTCACCAATGCCCATCATATGCAGTCTACCAGTGCCCGTCATATGCAGCCTCACCAGTGCCCATCATATGCAGCCTCACCAGTGCCCGTTATATGCAGCCTAACCAGTGCCCATCATATGCAGCCTGCCTGTGCCCGGATCAGAGTGGCGATCTCCATGTATCATGGAGCTGGATTTTAATTGCTCAGGCCGCAGTAACAATGTCCTGCCTCCTGTGATCATGGCACACTGATCCAATGTCCCGGCATTGGATCAGTGTGCCGTCTATCACAGGAGGTGGCACATTGTTACTACAGCCCGGACAATTCAGCTCCGTGACACAAAGAGATCGTTGTGAGGAGAGGAAGAGGGAGTGATGGACTGGGCACACCAGGGTGACACTCCCGCAATGCGCGGCACCCGGGGCAGACCCCACCCCTTTTCGGTATCGACTTTTTTTTCGGACGATAATTTTTGGCAGCCGAAATTTCGGTGCACCTCTACTTACTATATCATTTTGTTTTTTTTTTTAAGTGTATGTTACTCTTTTACCACCCTTTTTGATCAAAATCCTTTAACTGTATTGTACCTTTTCTCGATGGTTTTACCTCAGAGGAAAACCTAAATTCATGGGAGGTCAGTGGTAAAACCATCCCTTTCATTAGTGGTTGGTTGTAAAAATGCCCCCCATACAGGCAGCTAAAAGATCTGTGGTGTCATGTCGCTACCTCTGCCAAGTGGAGTTGAACCAGGAACTATGCAAACACCATCTGATGGGAGGTCAATCAGCCACAGTTCAAATCCCTAGCAAGCACTGGAAGAACTGTAAGGTTCCACAGAGCCCTGGTTGAGAATGGCTGTGATAATGACTACTTGTTTAATTTTCCTTCTTATTGCAAATGCATATTTAGATTATAAATGTTTGCATTGGTGTCATCCTTTAGGGCCAGTTCACCCCGGGTGGTTGGGGCTAAGCTGTCAGCTTTTTCCAGCACATCCTTAAAGTGGATGTAAACCTAATTTCATGAAATTTGAGCTGGGCACATATCTGCAGTGTTTTCTTATCTCTCTTTAAAGAACTATGTCCCGTGGCTTTCTCCTGCTCCTTTCTTCTGTTATCAGCATGATAACTTCTGACAAATTCTCTGTCAACTGAGAAAAAAGCAGCCCTAGATTTGTGTTGGGGAGGATGCTATAAATGGATTAGCAGAAAGCTGAACTATTTAACGAACGGCTCTGAAAGTCTCTACCTAATGAGGAGAGGGGGGGTGTGTCTTTCCTCCAATCAGCTGTCTTGGCTGTATGCCCAGGCTTCACTGCAGTGCTAAACAAGAAAAGAAAATCTCCTAACAGGATCTGAACATTCTAAAGAATATATAAAGCTGAAGACAGCAGATATACAGTGGGGACGGAAGGTATTCAGACCCCCTTAAATTTTTCACTCTTTGTTATATTGCAGCCATTTGCTAAAATCATTTAAGTTCATTTTTTAATAATTCCTCATTAATGTACACACAGCACCCCATATTGACAGAAAAACACAGAATTGTTGACATTTTTGCAGATTTATTAAAAAAGAAAAACTGAAATATCACATGGTCCTAAGTATTCAGACCCTTTGCTGTGACACTCATATATTTAACTCAGGTGCTGTCCATTTCTTCTGATATCCTTGAGATGGTTCTACACCTTCATTTGAGTCCAGCTGTGTTTGATTATACTGATTGGACTTGATTAGGAAAGCCACACACCTATCTATATAAGACCTTACAGCTCACAGTGCATGTCAGAGCAAATGAGAATCATGAGGTCAAAGGAACTGGCTGAAGAGCTCAGAGACAGAATTGTGGCAAGGCACAGATCTGGCCAGGGTTACAAAAAAATTTCTGCTACACTTAAGGTTCCTAAGAGCACAGTGGCCTCCATAATCCTTAAATGGAAGACGTTTGGAAGACCAAAACCCTTCCTAGAGCTGGCTGTCCAGCCAAAATGAGCTATGGGGGGAGAAGAGCCTTGGTGAGAAAGGTAAAGAAGAACCCAAAGATCACTGTGGCTGAGCTCCAGAGATGCAGTCGGGAGATGGGAGAAAGTTGTAGAAAGTCAACCATCACTGCAGCCCTCCACCAGTCGAGGTTTTATGGCAGAGTGCCCCGACGGAAGCCCCTCCTCAGTGCAAGACACATGAAAGCCCGCATGGAATTTGCTAAAAAAACACCTGAAGGACTCCAAATTGGTGAGAAATAAGATTCTTTGGTCTGATGAGACCAAGATAGAACTTTTTGGCCTTAATTCTAAGCGGTATGTGTGGAGAAAACCAGGCACTGCTCATCACCTGTCCAATACAGCCCCAACAGCGAAGCATGGTGGTGGCACCATCATGCTGTGGGGGTGTTTTTCAGCTGCAGGGACAGGACTGGTTGCAATCGAGGGAAAGATGAATGCGGCCAAGTACAGGGATATCCTGGACGAATACCTTCTCCAGAGTGCTCAGGAACTCAGACTGGGCCGAATGTTTACCTTCCAACAAGACAATGACCCTAAGCACACAGCTAAAATAATGAAGGAGTGGCTTCACAACAACTCCATGACTGTTCTTGAATGGCCCAGCCAGAGCCCTGATTTAAACCAAATTGAGCATCTCTGGAGAGACCTAAAAATGGCTGTCCACCAACGTTTACCATCCAACCTGACAGAACTGGAGAGGATCTGCAAGGAGGAATGGCAGAGGATCCCCAAATCCAGGTGTCAAAAACTTGTTGCATTTTTCCCAAAAAGACTCATGGCTGTATTAGATCAGAAGGGTGCTTCTACTAAATACTGAGCAAAGGTTCCGAATACTTAGGACCATGTGATATTTCAGTTTTTCTTTTTTAATAAATCTGCAAAAATGTCAACAATTCTGTGTTTTTCTGTCAATATGGGGTGCTGTGTGTACATTAATGAGGAAAAAATGAACTTAAATGATTTTAGCAAATGGCTGCAATATAACTAAGAGTGAAAAATGTAAGGGGGTCTGAATACTTTCCATCCCCACTGTACATGTAAAACTTATGTAGGGAGATTTGTTTCATCTCTGTGTATCCTCTGAGCCTGTTCACTAGAGGTCGGCCGATATATCGGCCGATATTTGGCTTTTTTTACTTAATCGGCATCGGCATTGTCGATTATAACTTCAGCGGAACTTGCAAATGACTTCTGTAATAGAAGTCAATGCAAGTTTCCTGGAGTTATCTGTGGAGAGGATTCTCTCCTCCCTGGGAAGCCTGCCAAGTCTGATAAGAAGATACATTGTATCTTTTCAAGTTCTTTTATCAATGAGCTGAACTTGTGTGTAGAAGTTCTCAGTTTAACCATTTAAAGACTCAATCTTTTCTGATACTTGTTGCTTACAAGTAAAAATCTTGTATTTTCTGCTAGAAAATCACTTAGAACCCCCAAACATTATATATATATATTTTTTTTAGCAGAGACCCTAGGTAATAAAATAGCGGTTGTTGCAATATTTTATGTCACACGGTATTTGCGCAGCGGTCTTTCAAACGCAATTTTTTTTTAAAAAATTAATGAAATAAAAAAAAAAAAAAAATAAGCAGTAAAGTAAGCCCATTTTTTTTCGTCCAAAAGTTTTGATTACCTGTTTTTGTGTATTTAATATTTAAGATATAGTTATTTTTTTTTTTAATCTAAATTATACATACAAGTGAACTGATTGGAGGTTTGTTTTGTTTAATAAATGTTTAAATGTAAAAAAATTTCTGTATCACTTATTACTTATTAGGTTGCTTTCACACTGGAGCGGGCATGCGTTGACGGTAAAACGCTGTTAGTTTTAGCGGCGCTTTACTGTCATTTTAGCGGCGCTATTCAGCTGCTAGCGGGGCGCTTATAACCCAGCTAGCGGCCGTGCAGCACGGCCATGAAGCGCTGCTGCCGAAACGCTTTGCAGGCGCTTTGGCAGCGGTGCGCATTCATTTCAATGGGCAGGAGTGGTGGTATACACCGCTCCAAAGATGCTGCTTGCAGGACTTTTTTTTAACATCCTACCATCGCATTGCCTCAGTGTGAAAGCACTCGGCTTTCACACTGAGACTGCAGGGGAGCCGTTTTACAGGCACTTTATAGGCGCTATTTTTAGCCCAAAAGCGCCTGAAAAACGCCCCAGTGTGAAAGGGGTCTAACTGTTAGATTTTATGAGATGAAGGGAAAAAAAAAGAAAAAAAAGAAAAGAAAAAAAATCGGCCTAATATATCGGCCCCAAAAAATCGGCATCATATATCGGCCATCGGCCACCGCGATTTCTAAATATCGGCATCGGCCAGAGAAAAACCCATATCGGTCGACCTCTACTGTTCACTTTAATGGGTATAGGAGAGGGTTTACATCCACTTTTAATGTATACATAAGGAAAAATGCTTAGTTTCCAATGGTGTCAGTTCACACCACAGTGTGGCTCTGGTGTGTGCTAAAAAGAAGTACTGCATGCAGTACTTTTATTCAGCGCAGTGGGTTGACACCAACCACAGTGTCTCAATACCACTGAGGTGAAAAACTGTCTAGAAATGTCAATTGCGACCTTTCAATAAAGTTCTGTAAAAAAAAAAAAAAAAGTAAATCCTGTGATGCATCAGGATCAGCGCTTTGGCATCTCCCAACGCATACCAGCGGCTATGCATTCAGCGCAGCATGCTGGAGTTAATGGATCCCTACGAAATGTTGAAAGTGTAAATCTACATATATGTGTTAATGGTTTTAGAAGGAAAGATGCAAACTAATTGGGAAAAAATTATTGTGTTTTTACTAATTAAACAATTTCAACAAGCACATATTTACATCTAAAAACCTTATTTATGTTATATGACACTGAGAACAATACATCAACATATCAACTACACTCAAAAGTTTTTGTAATTTTTTAAAGAGGTCTTTTAAAGATTTATTATCCTTACACATCAAAGGAATGTACAGTCTTATTAGAATTACTTTTATCTGAACAGCGTCTGATCATTTGCAATTGTATTTGAAAAAAGTTATAATGGTGTTTTTTCTTTTCTTAAGATCTTTGGCTTTAGAAACCAAATTTTTTTTTATGTGTGAAACGCTTATGTAAAGCTTATATACATTTATATACAATTGTTATGTAATTTGTATATTATTTTGGTATTTATTATTGCTATGTGTAATGATTTTTGGATAATGTTAGAAAAAGTGGTGTAATTTGCATGTTGGTAGCTTGACTTTCTGTTATCTTTTCAATCAGTGTTATTTATTCTATGTAGTATTTTAATATGATGGTATGGTTGATTATAGTACAGTATTAGTTTAGTTTTATGTGGTATTAATTGCTGTTACAGTGGAACCACGGATCGCGAGTAACGCGGTTTACAAGCATTTTGCAATACGAGCTATTTTTTTTTTTTTCAAATCCTGACTCGCTTTGTGAGTGTTTTCTCGCAAGACGAGCAGGATTCAAGCCGCTGGGGCGTGCAATACTGCATTTGGCCAGAGGTGCGGGGGCTCCGGTGACGCTCGGACACACTCGGTTACCGAGTGTTTTCGAGTGTCTCCGGCGTCCTCTACACCTCTGGCTATATGCGGAACTGCATAGACCAGCAGTGGCTGTGGAATGAATTATGTGAGTTTCCATTATTTCCTATGGGAAAACTCGCTTTGATATATGAGTGCTTTGGATTACAGGCATGCTTCTGGAACGAATTATGCTCATAATCCAAGGTATTACTGTATTGGTAATTTTATTATTGTGCCTTGTTATTGTAATCTTTGTGCTGTCTTGTTAAATGTAATTGTATGTTAGTAATTTCCTTTTGGGATTAATAAAGTATTCTGAAGCTGAATCCAAAATAAAACTTAAGTTGGGTACACATTAGGGTTGTCCCGATACCGATACCATTATCGGTATCGACACCGAGCATTTGCCCAAGTACTCGGGCAAATGCTCCCGATGCTTCCCCCGATACCTTGAGAGTCAGCAGTGATCGGCGCGTGGGGGGGTTACAAGCTCCCCCCCCCCGCTTTCAGCTGCTTTAGTGAAATCTATACAGCGGTGATCGGTGCTTGTAACTCCCCCACACGCGATCACCGCTGACTGTCACCACATCCTCCATGTCCCCCTCCGTTCCGCTGTCCCCCTCCGTTCAGCAGTCCCCCTCCGCTGTCCCTCTCCGTTACGCTGTCCCTCTCCATTCAGCTGTCCCCCTCCGTTCAGCTGTCCCCCTCCGCTGTCCCTCTCCGTTCAGCTGTCCTCCTCCGTTCAGCTGTCCTCCTCCGTTCAGCTGCCCCTCTCCGTTCTGCTGTCCCTCTCCGTTCTGCTGTCCCTTTCCGTTCTGCTTTCCCTCTCCGTTCCGCTGTCCCTCTCCGCTGTCCCCCTCCGTTGTGCTGTCCCCCTCCGTTGTGCTGTCCCCCTCCGTTCAGCCTTCCCCCTCCGCTGTCCCTCTCCGTTCAGCTGTTCTCCTCCGTTCAGCTGTCCCTCTCCATTCTGCTGTCCCTCTCCATTCTGCTGTCCCTCTCCGCTGTCCCCCTCTGTTGTGCTGTCCCCCTCTGTTGTGCTGTCCCTGTCCCTTGTGCTGTCCCCCTCCATTGTGCTGTCCCTCTCCATGTCCTCCTCCTTCCTTTGTGTATGGACAGAGTCAGCTGACTCTGTCCATTCACATAATTGAAACATTGTAATCTCCTGTGATTACGATGTCTCAGTTTATGAATGGCGAGGAGCCGCTGTCTTCTCTCCATTCATTTTAAGTGCAGCTGAGGCTGCAGAGAAAGGGACTGGGGAATCTCTATCCTCGGTCTCTTTCTCTGTCTCAAGGGGGAGATATCAGGGGTCTGTTAAGACCCCTGATATCGTACCAAAGCCCCCAACTGGGCTGATTAAATAAAAAAAAACACAAAGTATTGCAATAAATAATAAAAAAAAAAATTATTGTAAAAAATAATAAAAATTTAAATGAAAAAAACACACAGACAGCGTCCACCCCCTCCCCCCTAAAAAAAAAAAAAAGAAAAAAAAGAAAGCACTGTAAAAAAAAAACACTGCCACGTGACATTAAAAATAAAAGTGTCAGTAATCGGTATCGGCGAGTACTTGAAAAAAAGTATTGGTGCTTGTACTTGGTCTTAAAAAAGTGGTATCGGGACATCCCTAGTACACGCTATAAGAGAATCGAGCGAACAATCGTCCGATTCTTTTTCCTCGTGGTTTCACAGCAAGTCGGAACCGATGAATGGAAAGTTGTACGAAAATTCTCGTATGAGAGGCTTTTTTATTTTGTTTATTGTTTCTGATCATGCGCAGTCTTTCTTTTCTGATTTTACTTGTACCAAAACGGTACACGTTAAACGAAAACCGTTCGTTCTGTTCCCATACGAGAGAGATTTTGAAGTTTGTCTTTTTGAGAATTTTCGTACGAAAAGTTTGAATCGGCTGTCAAGTTGTACATGCTATTCGAAAATCGTACGAAATTTCCTCGGACTAAAATGTTCGCCCAATTATCTTATAGTGTGTAGCCTTTAGTTTGAGGGCTTAGACCCGGGTTTCTTTACCAGGGGTTCCCATGGAATATGCCCTGATCCCACCTAATATGCCACCTAATATGCCCTGCTTGCACGTAATGTGCCGTGCTCCCATATAATATGCCTTGTTCCCCACACATGTGTGCCCTCCTGAACCCCTCTACCTGACCCCGCTACCCCAAGTTGGACCCAGAATTGAGCATCTGTGCAGAAAAAGCAGGCACAAGTTTCACATTAAATAGGAACGTTTTAATACTGATTCCATTATTTAACCACTTGACCTCTGGAAGACTTGCCTTCCTTCATGACCAGGCCATTTTTTGCGATACGGCAGTTACTTTGACTGAAAATTGTGCAGTGGTGCAACACTGTAGCCAAATAAAGTGTATGTCTTTTGGTGGTATTTGATCACCACTGCGGTTTTTTTTTATTTTTTGTGCTATAAACAAAAAAAAACAGTAACAAAAAAACAATATTTTTTACTTTCTGTTATCAAAACATATCCAATAAAACTTTAAAAAATCAAATTTCTTCATAAATTTAGGCCAATATGTATTCCGATACATATTTGTGGTAAACAAAAGCCCAATCAGCATATATTGATTGGTTTATGCGAACATTATAGTGCCTATAAATTATGGGATATATTTATGGAATTTTTATACTAGTAATGGCTTTATTTTCTATCCTCTCATCTCTTGCCATGCTTATAAGCATCTGTCATCTAGGCATTTCCACAATTTGATATGTTATCCAATTTTTAGTAGTGTTTGATATTTTTTCAAGTAGATGGACCTTTCTGAAAAGCATAGACAAAGATTCAAAATAATAGAGCAGCAGAGAAATCCAGATGAAACAGCATTGTCAATCTGAGGAGAGGGTTATGTTGGACACACTAGCAGATTTAGATAGACTTCACGATTAAATTTAAAGCTGAAATCTAAATAACACTTTCTAAGCAGTTACAGCAAGAATTTTATTTTTTTATTTTATTTTTTTCTCATTTGGAATACAGAATTTACCTAAATTAATACAAGCTGAGCATTGTAAGCACACCTTTTACTGGTAAATGGTTTGTCTCAACCCTCTAACTGACACTTTTTGTGGACAGTTTAGTCTATTAACCACTTCAATACTGGGCACTTTCACCCCTTTCCTGCCTAGGCCATTTTTCAGGTTCCAGCGCAGTCGCACTTTGAATGACAATTGCATAGTAATGCAACGCTGTACCCAAATTTAAGTTTTTTTTTGTTTTTTTTTGAGGCAGATAGAGCTTTTTTTTGTGGTATTTAATCACCACTTGTGAAAAAAGACCAACAAAAAGATAAAAAAAAGCTTTTCTTAGAAAATTTTGTAAATAAGTAATTTTTCTCCTTCACTGATGTGCGCTGATGAAGCTGCACTGATGGGCACTCATGAGGAGGCTCTGAAAGGCAGCACTGATGGGCAGCACTGATTGACATCACTGATGGGCACTGATTGGCATGCCAGGTGGGCACTGACTGGCATCACTGCTGGGCACTGTTGGGGCTGCACTGATCATCAGGGCACTGATGATCAATGCCCTGATTATCTGCGCAGGTCTACCCCCCCGTGAGGAAATGCCACTGATCGGCAGATAACAGACATTTCCTTCTTTATGTTTGATCTGCTTATGTTTGATCTGCATACTAGCACATTATGCCTTTAACTTGCAGGTACAAAATAAAAATTTAAAAGAAATCTAATTTCTTCATAAATTTAGGTCAATATGTATTTTGCTACATATTTTTGGTAAAAAAAAATATATATTGATTGGTTTACACAAACATTATAGTGCCTATTAACTATGGGATATATTTATGCAATTTTTATACTAGTAATGGCTTTATTTTCTACTTTACAACCGCTTTAAGGGACTGGCCAATTAAATGTTTCCAATGCAGTGGTTCTTTTAGAATAGATCTAGTCAGTAGGAAATGCATTAGTGTATTCTAGTTAGGGCTCGTTCACTGCAGGTCCGAGTTTTCCTGGTGTGCCATTCATTTTTATTGGGATACACTGTGTCCTAAAGTGACGTGTATGAGTGCGGGTGCCCTTGCAGCCATGTGTCCCAATAGAAATTAATGAGACAAAGGTATGGGGAAGCAACCAAACACCTGTGCCGAGGAAAACACGAACCTACACAGGAAAGCGCCCCATGTGAACGAGCCCTTAATGTCCATGAAAAGGTTCTATTTTTTTTTTTTTCTTTCTCAGCGTGCCAAACAGGCGTTTTTAAAGAAGTTGCCATGAATCATACAAAATACACAGGAAGTGTAAATCATTCCTTGTTTTAATGGTAAAAGTTGAAAAGCTGGACTGCTCCTTCAACCTCATTAAACAGTGCTAGGGAAAGGGAGGTGAGGAACCGAGCAGGCCTTTCACATTACTTCTGAGCTTCTGTAGTTAGGGCAATAAACTGTCAATTTAAGGGATGTGGGCAGAGCTAGGCATGGCTTTTTACTGATAGAGCTGTCAATGGTGCCGGCATCTAAGCAGCTACTAGCTTTGCACCGATACTGGTATCCATGCCGATACTAAGCATCTTGTACTCGTGCAATTACTATTTTGTGAGGTGCAAATTTGAGTCCATACCAAATGAATGGGCTTAAATCGCACTGCAAAGAATTTCATGTGATTTACATAGTTACATAGTTAGTCTGGTTGAAAAAAGACACAAGTCCATCCAGTTCAAACGTAAAAATAAATAAATAAAAAATAATATCAAACAGTCCCATATACCCAATCCTATACCCACAGTTGATCCAGAAGAAGGCAAAAAGGATTTGAAAAGGAATGTGGTGCGATTCCTGTCCGAATCACATGTGGTTTCCGACACCACTGCTGTGTGAACCCAGGCTTGTCATAGTGACTTCAACCTGGGCTCACACAACAGAATGTGATTCAGATAGGAATCATATCGCATTGCTGCTCAAATCACATGTGATTCTTTGCAGTGTGATTTGAGCCCATTTATTTTGTATGGGCTCAAATCGCAAAAAAAATTGGTATTGGTAATTGGTATCGGTGAGTACTTGAGTATCGGTACACGTACACGCTCTGAAAAAAATGGTATTGGTGCATCCCTAGCAGTTTCAGCAGCAGCAAGGTTACTAATGCTTCAGTGATTGACACCTAATCAAAAGAAGTGCTTTCCAGTTGTTCTACCAGCAGGAACAATAGGTATTTACATAAAGATCTGGGGTTAAAGTGTGCACTAGTAATCCCAATCAAACTGTTGATGTCTAAAACCTTTAAGAATAGAATACTGTATAGTCTTGCCTTACAAATTAACTTTTGTGTGTAAAAAAAATAACCATTCATATGAATGTAGTCACCTGCTAGAGAATTTTTTTCTTTCTGGGGAGATTTCTCGTCCCTTCCTGTTTTGAGGATGCAACAAGAAGAAAGAGCAAATATCCCCAAAGTGAGGGGAATTCCTATCATAGACAAGATTTCTAATCTATGTCTTTATGATATTGGCCACCAGGATAGATTGAGGGGTGAATCCCCCCAGTGGGGACACAAACCGTAATAAAAACTTGACAGAGGATCTAAAGCTGGCCATAGATGGAGCGATTTTGAATGGAGTGAAAAAAAAACCCACTTGATTCCCCCATCAACACTGACTGTATCCAGCGGAACCAGTGTTCTGCTGGTGGAGGGGGCAGCAGGGGAAGCTGAACCGTCTATGGCTGGCTTAACGCTTTACCAACACTATTATTGTGTATCTTTTATCTGGAACAGGTAACGGCACACTCCCTGTACACAAAATTTCTTGTCTTCATTCACTGATTTTAATGGTTTCTAGAGACTGCTTGTTTTTTTGTTTCAGATCAATTTATAACTAGCATAGGAAAGGTGCAGAGGGGCAGGGAAATACTGTACACTGAACAATATAAACCTTCTTCAGTACTCGGGCTGTAGTGGCAGGAATCGGCTGTACTGCTGCATAGTACTCTGACATCCCTTTTTTTTTTTTTTTTTTTTGCTTGAACTTTGTCATTGATGGGGAAGTATGAGAAATAGCCTAATGATTCATAAACATGGCTTTACAGCATGCAGAGCCTACCTAATCACTCTCCTGAGACCTGCAGCAGCCATGTACAGCTGCCCTTTGAGATTAATGAGAAGATGCGGTTATCTGTGGTTATGTGCAGGGGGTTGTATAAAGCACACGCAAGGATGTATACTTAGAATGCACACTGTAGGCATTCGGAGCAAACGTTAGTCTGGGTGCTTTGTGCAACCCCCATGTGCATGCACTGCGTACAGCCGCATCTTCTAGTTCAACTCAGTGGGTGGCTGTATGTGACAGCTGCGGGTCTGGGCATTGATTATAGCTTTGCATGCTGTACAGCCCCTGTATGGTTATGTGCATGAAGCCTACAAGGCTTACATTTTGACCAATTCTCATTGAATCACCCGCAATTCCCTGTGAGTCCCTATCTGCACCCCCTGGATTTGGGATCTCACAGTGGCTGGTCATGTTTACACCTTCTAAAGCCGGCCATAGATGGATCAAATCTCAGCCGGTTAACCAGGGACCGACCCTGATTCGATCCATCTATGGGCAGGCTGATTGTATCCAAGTCAATCCATCGATTGATTTGGGTACAACCAGCTTTTCGGATTTGTAGCATATGATTATTGCCAGGCGGCTATACTGTAGCTGCTAGTAGTAATCGCTGTGTTCTTCCGGCAGGCACAACTCTCCGTACCCCCCTGCTGGGAGAACACAATAGATCTACGAGAGAATTTCCCCTATCAACACTGACTGTGTTGATAGGGGAATCAAGCTACAGGTTGCAGGAAAAAAAATCGCTTAAAGGGTTTGTAAAGGTAAGTGTTTTTTCACCTTAATGCATCGTATGGATTAAGGTGAAAAAACACCTAGCAGTGACCAGCCCCCAGCCCCCCCCCCCCCCCTCCATTTTACTTACCTGAACCCTCAAACTTGTCCCACGGGGACGTGCCGTCTCTTGGCTAGGGGTTCTCGGCTGTAGATTGGATAGACTGATAGCAGCACAGCCATTGGCTCCTGCTGCTGTCAATCAAATCCAATGACGCGGCCACCGGGGGCGGGGCTGAGTCCTGCATTCGGTGTCCATGGATGCCGAATGCTGGACTCAGGAGCGTGCTCGCAAGGTAGAGCGCTTGTCCCAGGGGATTATCTAATGTGGGGAGGAGCCGAGAGAGCCGCTGAGGGATCCCAGAAGAGCAGGTTCGGGGCCACTCTGTGCAAAACGAGCTGCACAGTGGAGGTAAGTATGACATGTTTGTTATTTAAAAAAAAAAGAAAAAAGGTACCTTTAGTATCACTTTAATCTATGGCCTGCTTTAAGGAGGAAATCCAAATTTATACAGACTAGTCATGTGGCCAGCATTAGTCCAAACCAGAGGTTTCTCTGGTAGAGATAAATATTTTATAGGTTCTTTTAGCATATTTGATTGCAGTTGAGGTTTGTTTTATTTCTGGGTTTACACTTGGCATTTTGAAGCTTTTTATCAGCGTCCAACTAAAAAAAAATGCTTATATGTCTACTCCACAGCAGGCAATCTTCCATGCATTTTGTTCTCCCGGTTTTGGGCAACTGGATAATGTAAATTGTAATGGAAATGGATCTAAAGCCCCACACTGCAGGTCGAAAGGTAAAGTCATTCAATATTGGATGTCTTAGAACAGCACAACATGATATCTAATGTTATTTTTATTTTAAAGGTACTGTATCATACTTTGCAAGGCTTTTCTTCCAAAAGGCACTTTAATATAAGTAAACAGGTTCTGTTTTTACCAAGATAAATAGTTTGTCAGTTAACAAGGAATTATATAACTAATGAATGTGTTACCTACCAGCAGACTTAAGTAGAGGATGTGAGGATGTGAGGATATGCAGTAGTTTTGCATTTTGTTACAAGTTGTAACACAAAACTAGCGGATGACCACACACTACAGACAGGTTTGATATTTTGTTTCGTCTGGATGATACACTCCACAGGATCACTTAGTTCTAATTAAGTTCCTAATTCAATTCAACTTCAAATAAGAAAAAATGCTCACATTCTTATCATTTGCATGAATTATGTGCCCGCTGTACAAATTTATAATGTGTTGTATAAATATAACCTAATTCTCATTTAATATATTGATTTTTCCTGTTTTTTTTTTTTTTTAATTTAGGCTCCATTCACACCTGAGCATATTGATTTACTGGCATTTTCTGGGCATTTTTTTTTAAGCAATTTTGCTGCTTTTTACAAGCTTAAAAACGTTTTAAAAGCATACTACAAGAATTTTACAGCTTCAGACGTTTTTGTTTAGCCAATAGAAAGCACTAGGGGCAGGAGAGGGAGAGAAAATTAGGGGAGGAGAGCTGCTGTTTGAGCAGAAAACGAGTGACAAGTGGCTTGTAAAATGCTCAAGTCAGGCATTTCTATTGAAGTCTATGGGGCCAAAAACACTTGGAATTTGCCAAAAAGAAGCTTTTGTACTTTTTTGGGCTTTAGGCGTTTTGTTTCAGGCAACAGAACACTTGTATGTGAACAGGGACCATTGAAATGAATGGGATTTGGCTTGTTGAGCGTTCTAGAGCTACAAGCTTCAAGCAGAAAATCATTCAGGTGTGAACAGGGCCTTAGAGTAAACTTGTCATGAAAGAAATAAAAAAAATTGCCATTGCTGCCTTTCTGAAAATGTGGGTTGCATTACTGTTATCCTGACCATTTGGTTCCTTTGGTTGGAGTTCCTAATCAAAATAAGCATGCAGATCAAGGGAAAACACACACTACATAAAAAGACACATCTAATGCCGCGTACACACGAGCGTCATTTCTGACAGAAAGAGTCCGATGGGAGCTCTTCATCGTATATTCCGACCATGTATATGCCCCATCGGACTTTTTCTGTCAAAAATTCAGACGCACTTAGATAGAGAACATGTTCTATATTTTTCCGACAAAACAAATTACTATCGGAAAAACCGCTCGTCTGTATGCTGTTCTGACGCGCCAAGAACGACGCATGCTCTGAAGCAATTACGAGATGGAAGCTATTGGCTACTGGCTGTTGAACTTCCGTTTTCTAGTCCCGTCGTACGTGTTGTACGTCACCGCGTTCTGGACAGTTGGAATTTGGTGTGACCGTGTGTATGCAAGACAGCTTGAGTGGAATTCCGTCGGAACTCCGTCGTAAAAACCTTCAGAGTTTATTCCGACGGCAAAACCGGTCGTGTGTACAGGGCATTAGCGAACACCAGTGCCGATCCTGACTTCCCTGGGGCCCTAAGCAAAATTCTGCTAAGGGACCCTCTACCTGACCCTTGATGCCGTGAGCTATGTAAACCATTTGCCATTGCCACAGTCACACCTGACACTTCAGTGCTCCCAATACAATCCTCCCTCCTTCAGGGTCCCCAGAGAGCCCCCCCTTACACCATGGTCCCCAGAGAGCCCCCCCCTTACACCAGGGTCCCCAGAGCCCCCCCCCTTACACCAGGGTCCCCAGAGAGCCCCCCTTACACCAGGGTCCCCAGAGAGACCCCCTTACACCAGGGTCCCCAGAGTGCCCCCCCTTAAACCAGGGTCCCCAGAAAGCCCCTCCTTACACAGGGTCCCCAGAGAGCCCCTCCTTACACAGGGTCCCCAGAGAGCCCCCCCTCTTACATTAATGTCCCCAGAGGGCCCCCTCTTACATTAGTGTCCCCAGAGGGCCCCCTCTTACATCAGTGTCCCCAGAGGGCCCCCTCTTACATCAGTGTCCCCAGAGGGCCCCCTCTTACATCAGTGTCCCCAGAGGGCCCCTGTCCTTACATTAGTGTCCCCGGAGGCCCCCTCTTACATCAGTGTCCCTAGAGGGCCCCTTCCTTACATTAGTGTCCCCAGAAAGCCCCCCCCCTCTTACATCAGGATCCCCAAACAGCTGACTCCCCCCCCCCCTTGCAGAGGTTCCCCTGGGCTGGTGGAGGTGGGAGGCGGAGATCGGCAGCTCTATGGTGTCCACAGGCAGGGGGATCTCCCTGGGGCTAGTAGTTCTATTTCCGAATATATACAGCGGAGAGGGGAGGGGCCTCTGACCCGGGCATTAGCAACAGTGTTCAAGCAGAGTGAAAGTGAAACTGATACCTGCCTGGGTCAGAGGCCCCTCCCTTCTCCTCTCCACTGTATACACTGGCACTCAAGAGAGTACTACAAGCCCCAGGGAGATCCCGCCGCCCACACAGACACCATAGAGCTACCGATCGCCACCTTCCACCTCCTCCCACCTCTCCCCACTGCACTCTAAACAGCCAGCCAAAGGTGCAGGGGGGGATGCTCGGTCTTGGGGGGGCCCCCCCACAGCGGTATAACGGAGGGGCCCAGTCGCAAATGCGACTGCAGCGACCCCCTAAAGTTCCGCCACTGGATGTTGTAAACATTAATTGACGCGCTATGACACAAGATGGAGTCGGTGCCTCGTGCAATTTGCGGGGCCCTACGCAGCTTGTGTAGTGAGCGTATAGGGCAGATTGGCCCTGGCGAACACAATCTACGGGGATATGGCAAATGATTATCTATACAAACACACACGTACACCAACACAGGTTGAACTAGATGGACTGTTGTCTTTATTCAACCTTACCTATGTAACACACTTAAACCTCGTGCACACAATGAGAATATCGAATGAATGGTCATCCGTTTTTTTGTTGCATGCTAATCAAAAACTAATAGATTACTAAAGCTACAAAAATTCTGGTTGGAGAGAATACAACTTCGGAAGTGATTTATTGTAATGCATTCTTTAATTTCAGAGCAGGTGCGGTCTTGGTCACTCCATTTATTTCCTACAAATACTACACTAATTACACCAAATTGTTCATTCTGTTATTTAAAAGAAAAATGTTTGCTTGTTCCTTCAGATATTTTCATATGAACTGTTGTGATTGGCTCTTGAAAGCTGTGTACCGACGAATAGAATTATCAGACGATCACTCCGGATGCATTTTGGTCTGATTTTCTCATTGCGCTTACTAGGCATTAAAATACACATTTTAAGTGAAATGTGTGGATAGGCCCTTAGGCTTCATTCACACGAGGCGGATCCGCTGCCACGGAGTCTGCCTCTGTCCGCCAGCTCAGTGGGAGATCTCTCCGTTGATCTCCGCTGAGCCGGCGGATGACAGGTCCCTCTCTGCTCACTGAGCGGAGAGGGGCTTGTCGACCGCCGCTGGTTGCTATGGAGAGATCTCACCCAATCCGATCCGCCAGGGACGAATGCGAACGTAGGGCCATCCGTCTGATTTTAGCGGTTCAGACCGGGTCGGATGTCAGCGGACATGTCACCGCTGACATTCCTCGCTCCATAGGCTAACATGGAGCACCCGTTCAGGTCCGCCGACAGTGTTAAAGGGGCTTTACCAAGACACACTGTAGTGGTACAGGCTTTATGCCCTTTGTGTGAGATTTCATATAGACCCCTTTCACACTGGAGGCGTTTTGCAGGCGCTTTCGTGTTAAAAATAGCGCCTGTAAAGCACCTGAAAAATGCCTCATCTGCAGTCCCAGTGTGAAATCCGTGTGCTTTCACACTGGGGCGCTGCGCTGGCAGGATCTTAGAAAAAGTCCTGCAAGCAGCATCTTTGGGGTGCTTTAGGAGCGGTGTATACATCGCTCCTAAAGCATCCCTGCCCATTGAAATCAATTGTTAGCGCCTGCCTGCAAAGTGGCCCAGCAGCTATGCTTTGCAGGTGAATTTAACCCTTTATTTGGCCGCTAGTGGGGAGTTAAAAGCTCCCCACTAGCGGCCGAAAAGTGCCTTTAAAACAACGGTAAGCGCCGCTAAAACTACCACTTTACCAGTGTGAAAGGGCTCATAAAGTACTCCCACCACACATTTATTTTCCTTTTTTCCAGGGGACAATGTACATGTAGCATTTGTCCTGTTTTGATTGGTGCTGTATATTCAGCGCTAGTGTGCACACATCCCCAACACTGTCCGACCATGCTGCTCTGTAGGAGAAGAATAATTGGATAGCACTAAATGATGAACAGCAATGCTTAGTAAAGAGTAATGCAGGGGTAGGGTGAATGTCAGCGATCTCCTCTGTTTACGGACCTGAACCATAGTGCAGTGTGGGGCAGTTTCAGGGATTCATCTGCTACACTGACGAGTGTGAATGTCAGCACACTCTCTGAACAGGTGGCGGTGGCAACTGAGTTCAACAATAGGAACGCGTGCAAATTGGGCTTTTGGCAGGGGAGAAGCTGACATGCAGAAATAAAGGAATTATCTGCACGATCATTCAAGAAGCAAACATGGGTCTTTCTGATTGAATCTGTGGATCAGCATTTCATTTTTTGAAGCTAATGAGACGACTTCTTTTAAGTGAACCTGTACTTTATCGGGCAAAGTGAGAGGCTTGCTGAAAGAGGGTAACTAAACTTTCCCTGCCCTTGTTCCCCAATCATCATAAACCATCATCCATTGTACTTTTGGCTAAGGGAGAACATGTGACTCTTTCCCTGCCTTTTAATACAGAGGCCTATTCAGGTATTTACTTTTTGGTAAAACTTTTATTGTAGTTTTGAAAATCTTGTTTTCCTCAGTATAGGCAAAGTACTGATACGTTTTTTGTTCAGATAACGTGTACAAGGCAGGCCATACAGGGTGCACATTTCTTTCCCGGGTTGCAGGAAAGACAGTGTTGACAGGGGAGTCCCTCCTGCCGAGTCATTGTCTTCTACCAGTAAGGCAGTGGGGGAAGCAGTCCATACCAGAAAAAGGCAGTGATTATTGCTAGCGGCTATAGCAGCCGCTAGCGATAATCACAAGTAAAATCCGGCAGGCTGGTTTACCCAAGTTAACCAGTTCCTGAACGGCTCACGCAGATATACTGCGGCAGAATGGCTCCCCTGGGTGAAACACATACTAAGAAAAACAATATGTCTTCTCTCCTAGTCCCTACCATCCCCACACAGAACACACTGAGGGAACACACAGTTAACCCCTTGATCGCCCCCCTAGTGTTAACCCCTTCCCTGCCAGTGACATTTACACAGTAATCCGTGCATATTTATAGCACTGATCTCTGTATAATTGTTAATGGTCCCACAAAAGTGTCAAAGGTGCGCAAACCAATCAATATACGCTTATTGCGATTTTTTTTATTTTTTTTTATTTTACCAAAAATATGTAAAAGAATATATTGGCCTGATGAATAAATTAGTTTAAAAAAAATTGGGGATATTTATTATAGCAAAAAGAAAAAATATTTTTTTCAAAATTGTCGCTATTTTTTTGTTTATAGGGCAAACAATAAAAACTGCAGAGGTGATAAAATACCACCAAAAGAAAGCTCTATTTGTGGAAAAAAAGGATGCAAATTTCATTTGGGTACAGCGTCAAACGATCGCGCAATTGTCAGTTAAAGGGACGCAGTGCCAAATTGTAAAAAGTGCTCTGGTCAGGAAGAGGGTAAAATCTTCCAGGGTTGAAGCGGTTAATCAATCAACTTGGTACATTCAACCTGCCCATACACGATTCAAACCGTTTATGGCCAACATAAGTTTGAATAATTTGAAAGAATGTATTGGCCAAGTGGGCACATTGGGGGGAGATTTACTAAAACTGGTGCACTCAGAATCAGATGCAGCTGTGCATGGTAGCCAGTCAGCTTCTAACTTTAGTTTCTTCAATTAAGCTTTGGCAATAAATCCTGGAAGCTGATTGGTTTCTTTACAGAGCTGCACCAGATTTTGCACACTCCAGCTTTAGTAAACCCCCCCCCCCCTATTATTTTCCTGCAGCCACCACCACCAGTTTATTGCTAGTGTAAAACTACTCCTATAGGTTTAGGTGCATCATAACCATTTTTCCAGAAATTTGGTATCTATTATACCTGAGCTTCTGGCAATGTTTCCCTTTTTTTAAAGGGTTTGCTTTTTTATTATTATTATTACACAGGATTTACATGAGTTTGTGCAGCGCTTTACAATATGAAAGGAGACAATACAGCAACAATTCAATTCAATGCAAGAGGGTTAGGAGGGCCTTGCTCCTGCGAGCTTACAATCTAATAGGGGCTGGTGTAACAAAAGGTAGTAACTGTGAGGGATGAACTGATGAGGGAAATAGAAGATTTGGTTGTTAGCTGAAGGCAGGATAGGCCTCCCTGATGAGATGAGTTTTCAGGAATCGTCTAAAAGTGGACAGAGTAGGAGATTACCCGACAGATTGGGGTAGTGAGTTCCAGAGAATGAGAGAGGCTCTGAAGAAGTTCTGGAGATGAGCATGGGAGGAGTACTTCATATTCCCATCGCACATGTTCCTGGATAAGCTCTCAAAATGTGGGTGCTGCAGCAACAACCAGCTGGATACTGGTTCAAGTCACAAAGTAGATATTTGCCAGCACACCATGGGTCAACACAAAATAGCGTCCAAACGGATAGTTTATTGCATGATGACAACACAAGGAGAGTGCAACGTTTCAGAGTTACACAGGACCCCTTTGTCAGGCATGTGATGGTAGATGTCATGCCCCACTATGTATGGGCACGATTAAACGAAAAGACCCTCAGAGTTCACATGCCTGATGAAGGGGTCCTGCATGAGTCCGAAACGTTGCACTGTCCTTGTGTTGTGATCATGCAATAAACTATCCGTTTGGACGCTACTTTGTGTCGATCCATGGTGTGCTGGCAGATATCTACTTTGAGCATGGGAGGAGGAGACAAGGGAGCTAGAGAGCAGGAGGTCTTGGGAGGAGCTGAGAGGGCGGTTTGGGTGATATTTGGAGACAAGATTGGTGATGTAGCTCAGGGCAGAGTTGTAAATGGCTTTGCATGTTATTGTTTTGAATTTTATTTGTTGGGCAATGGGAAGCCAGTGGAGGGATTGGCAGGGAGGGGTGGCAGACACTGAATGGTAAGGTGGATGAGTCTGGCAGCAGCATTCATGATGGACTGAAGAGGGGATAGCTTGCGGAGATGTAGGCCAATGAGGAATGCGTTACAATAGTCAAGGTGAGATATAGCAAGGGAATGAAAAAGTTGCTTAGTGTTTTCACCTAGCACCCTGGAATGAGAGGAGGGACTGAAGGTTGTATTATTGATCTTGATGGAGAAGTCAGGGGAGGGGTATGGGCCAGAGGAAAAATGATGAGCTCAGTTTTAGAAAGATTGAGTTTGAGGAAGTGGTGTGACATCCATGCTGATATGTCAGTTAATAAGTTAATGCGAGAGGAGACTGAAGGATGAGGTGAGAAGCGGAGAGATAGGTTTGTGTGTTGTCCTCATAAAGTAAACTGTTGGCGCTATATAAATCCTGTATAATAATAAAGATGGTACTGAAAGCCATGGGAGCTTATTAATTGACCAAGGGAGGAGGTGTAAATGGAGAAGGGGGGGGGTCAGAGGACAGAACCTTGGGGTACCCCTACAGAAAGAGTAAGTGGAGAGGAGGAAACAGAGTTATAGGTAACACTGAAGGAGCGCTTTAATAGGTAGGAGGAGAACCAGGAGAGAGCAAAGTCTTGAAGGCCAAGCATGGAGTTTTTTGAGGAGGAGCGGATGGTCAACAGTATCAAAGGCTGCAGAGAGGTCTAGTAGTACGAGTATGGAGTAGTGGCCATTGGTTTTAGCAGCTAGTAGATCATTAGTGAGTTTCAAGCAGTGAGTTAGTGAGTCTTAAAGCAAAACTCAAGCCAAAAGCAACAAGATCAAATCAAATAGCCAGTTGAAAATTAACAAACCAGTTTTTGCTACAATATTCACCTTTAAAGTGGCAGTAAACCATGGTAAAAAAAAAAAAAAAAAAACACCCTGCAAGACAAAGGCATAATGAGCTAGTATGCATAGCATACTAGCTCATTACGAATTACTTACCTTAGATCGAAGCCCCCGCAGCTGTCCTCGTCTCCCCCTCCGGCCGGCGACATCTCTCCCGCGGGGTTACTTCCGGGTATCGCGGCTCCGGCGATGTGATTGGCCGGAGCCGTGACGACGTCACTCCCACGCATGTACATGGGAGCCACCGGTAATGGCACACAGACTCAAGCAACGGCACATACGTGCCATTGCTTCAGTTTGCCCCAGTGCACATGTGCCAATGTCATCGGCACATGAAGGGGACAGGGGATATCTCCTAAATCGTTCAGGTTTAGGAGATATCCAGGGTAGCTACAGGTAAGCCTTATTATAGGCTTACCTGTAGCATAAAGTTGTTGTAAAGGGTTTACAACCACTTTAATTCAGAGATTTACCCCGCAGTACTTTTTTCTGCCACCAAATATCATCGGTCTGATGGCCAGCGTCATTCAATTCAATTCCTCTGAGCCCAGGTCACCTTGGACCCACTCCTAGTTTGTGACTTGACAGAGAAAGGTGAAGCAACACAGTGATTACCTCAGCTCTTGTCACTCTGCTTTGGCCTCCTATCAGCAAATTTCTTGTCACATAATGGCTCCTTGTACTTTCTTCCCCTCAAACTCCAGCCCTCCTGTACAGGGACTGCAATTAGGCTGATACCAGATGAAATTCAGGTACTTTAAAGCTGCTTGCTTTACAAAATAGAATGAGGGCCGTTCACGCCATGCACAGCTCAACATAGGGCCAAGGTAATGACAACCTGATACTCCAGTCTGCATTGATGTGCGCTGAGTGAAAATGGAACACACTGCATTTAAACATAATGCAACGCAAAACAATGCGTCATCCATTAAGGAAAACAAAATCATGGATTTTGGCATCTGCTGTGAAGGAACATCTACCTAATGTACTAATGATTATGGAGCCAGTCTTTTATATCTGCCTAGAGTTCAGCATTGATGTTGCTTGATTTTTCATTATAGAAAATGTGACATATCTCTTATTTCACTCTCCATAGGGACATTCTCCCTCTGTACTTAATTCCTGGAAAAGTCATGCTGACACAAAATCAGTCAATGTGTGTTCTATTTTGAATTCTCTTAGTAATTATAAGTGTGATTTATATTTGTATCAGTGTGATATATGTACTGTGTTAGGGTGCCATTAGCCAAATAAATAATTGCTATAGATTGGTGTATGAGTGTTATCTATTTAAAGTGGAGCCAAATTTACTTTTACTTCAAGAGTCCCTCGCTAGCACTGGCATCTTTTGCTGGGTGGCGGTCTTCGGCTGTCCTAATTGGTGGACCCGGTATGAACATTCCTGCACATGTACAGGAGTCAGTCATTTTGGCAAACAGGGTTTGTGCTGCAGATGTGAGCTGAGCATGCGCAGTTCAGCTTACGTGCCGGAGCAGACAGGTAGATGTCAGATATCAGTGTCAGATACAGACACCGCATGTATCTTCTGCAATAAATAGCCTGCCTGCTCGTAGTTTTTGATTGCAGAACTTTAGTTCTACTTTAATGGTAAAATCTGGCATATTGTGATGGAATTGAATAAATAGTAACTGATTTGTTAAAGAATATCTAAACCCAAGAGGACAAAGTACTATATTGTAGCCTACCAGTCCTTAGATGTGGTGACCACATTAGTTTTCTATTTTTTCAGGCTGCAAGTACAGAAAAATACCTTTCCAGGTCTCCAGTGTCCTCATTTCTTCTGTGTACAAAACTGATATTATATCCTGTAAAAAACCACACTAGAGCTTTACCAAATAATAAGGCAAATGTAAGTTAGTGCAATACCATAATTCATAGTATAATAAATATTGAAAACCCTAGGGGCAGGGCTAAAGTAGCATGAGTGAATCATACACGCAGTGTAATATTTAAAGAAAAATGCACAAATCAATGTGCATCATAATGTGTGCAAATCAAATCTGAGTCCATATTAGATTAGAAAAATATACAAAGAGTCTAAAATTGAAGTAAAAACTGTTCAACGATACAAAACTGATATGTCAAATAATGTTATCAGGCTTCCCAATCCTCCTCTTTGAACAACAGAACACCTCCTCCCTTTGTTAAGCCGGCCATAGACAGTTTGAATCTTGGCCGGTTCAGCAGGGACCATGTATGGGCAGGCTGAATGTACAATGATCAATCAACTTGGGTACAACCAACCTTTTACATGAGATTATTGCTAGCAAAATCTCTGCCCTGGGATAGAACCAAGGGAGGCATTCCCCCATCAACATTGACTGTGTTAATGGGGGAATCAAGCATTTTTTTTTCTTTCTGTGGTTACAGGAAATTAAAATTGCTCTGTCTATGGCTGGTCCTAGGACAGTGATGATGAACCCTGGCACCCCAGATGTTTTGGAACTACATTTCCCATGATTCTCATGTACTCTGTAGTGTAGTTGAGCATCATGGGAAATGTAGTTCTAAAATATCTGGGGTGCCAAGGTTCATCACCACTGTCCTAGGGCCACGAGGGGGGTGTTTGTAGTCTTGTCCTAGGGTGGTCATCTTAGAAAAGGTAGTGAGTTACTGCCAGGATCATCAGGGAAAGGTGAAGGGGGAAAAAAGTAAAAAAATTAAAACTAATGGAGGCCATAGACTAGACCAGCTGTTGCCAACTAGTGGTCCGTGAGAAAAATTTGGTGGTCCCAGGGGGTTCTGCTACAAATGAACATTGTGGCAGATGTATACCACCCAGTGTTGTTTCCAGTGTTGTTCTCAATGCACGCCAGCGTGCATTGATACCCGATGCCTCCTCTGTAGTTCTGGCTCCTGTGAACTCAGAGGGAGGTTCCGGGAGTAGTGCAGAGAGTGGGAGGTGAAGATAGAGGGGACTTCCAATGGCAGCGCTAATCAGACTGTGGGAGGGAGCATGGAGCTCCAGCACATGGCTGGATATGGAGGTGAGATCCAATGATGAGTCTGTGTAAGGCAGCAGTGTGATGCAGAGTGCGGGGGGGGGGGGGGGGGGCAAAGAACTGGAGCCTTATGTGTATAAGGCATGTAATATTCACACTGGTGATCTGTGGGATTCAAAGGTGTGAGTTTAGCGGTCTGTGAGGTCCGAAAGGTTGGCGACCACTGAACTGGATGACAAATTGTTTGTACTCACATTCCAAAAATGGTAGTGCTCATGATACTAAAATTATGTGCCACATTTTGAATGCAAAATCATTCAATGGATAGAAATGAATTATTGGCTGGTTCGTTCACATAAAAAGGAAGTGATGAAATCCTGCATATGCATATTTAAAATCGTAATAAAAAATTTTACAGTGCAATAAAAAGCTTTAAAATTTTGTTTGTTTGATAAAAATTTTCCAAACTTTTCATTTGATTTTTTTAAGTTGAAAACGAGTATTGGTTTTCTCCCACTAATTATTCCAAAACTGAATGAACGTTACAATCATAAGAATTTTGTAGGATTTTTTGTCTAATGTATGGTCACCATAAGGTGCCATTACCACCATGTCAGAGGACTGTACACGGCCCTGTGGGGCTTCATTTTTGGGTTGAGGAGTCATGTGTGTGTATAGACAATGACAGGCTGACAGATGCCATGATTGTATGGATGGAATTGTACATCCATCCCATACACATCAAACTAGTGGGATACACAGGTAATGCGTGTACAGCCGCCGCGATGGTCGCCATGTCCAGCGATGGCCGCCATGTTTCCGCCATGTTTCTGCGATGGTCGCCATGTCCCAGCGATGGTCGCCATGCCCCGCGATGGTCGCCATGTTTCCGCCATGTTTCTGCGATGGTCGCCATGTCCCAGCGATGGCCGCCATGTCCCGCGATGGCCGCCATGTCCCGCGATGGCCGCCATGTCCCCGCGATGGCCGCCATGTCCCCGCGATGGCCGCCATGCCCCGCGATGGTTGCCATGTCCCCGCGATGGTCGCCATGTCCCCGCGATGGTCGCCATGCGCCGCGATGGTCGCCATGTCAAGCGATGGTCGCCATGTCCCCGCGATGGTTGCCATGCCCCCGCGATGGTCGCCATGCCCCCGCGATGGTCGCCATGTCCCACGATGGTCGCCATGTCCCACGATGGTCGCCATGCCCCGCGATGGTCACCATGTCCCGCGATGGTCACCATGTCCCGCAATGGTCACCATGTCCAGGCCTCTGGCTGTCCGCACACTGGTGACTCTGGACACAGATATTCCTATTGGTGTATGGCCATGTAAATGAGGCCCAATCACCCAGCACAGGTAAGCTGCAATATACTGTAGATGTGAGTTGTGGGTGATAGCACAGAGCTCCGCCTGCAGTGTGTGTTTGCCCCGGGCACACCGGTACATACAGATGTGGGCACACTGGCCGGCATGGTGTGTGTTGGTATTCGGTGACAGGCAGAGCCCGGGGACACTGTGCACTAGTTACCAGGCAGCTTCTGCCTGTGATTGGCTGTGCGGAGGTCACAGTGGAGGAGGGGGCGGGCCCGGTGTGTGGAGCTCAGCTGTGCTGCCGCTGAGGGGAGGGAGGTGGGACAATAACAGCAGTAGAGAGAGCGGAGTGTAGAGAGCAGTGTGTCCGCTCCCCCCTTCCTTCACTCACTCATGAGCACAGCCCGGCTCTCATAGACCCGCCGCACTCTGCCCATTACACACTGCCCAGGGATGAGAAAGAGAGCCGAGTCTGGGGCCCGGGAACATGACAGCTACGGTGCCGCTCCGCTGGACAGGGAGTGCCGCCTGAAGAACCTGAGAATACCGGGGACAAGGGGGCCGGACTGCGACACCACCAAGGGGATGAAGAGGTTCGGCAGGTGAGGAGGGCTGTGTACACCGGGAGAGGAACACATGGATGGGGGTGTCACCTCTGGGTACTGCATACACCGCACTGCACTGACAGTACATGGAGGAGGACTGACACTGTACACTGACAGTACATGGAGGAGGACTGACACTGTACACTGACAGTACATGGAGGAGGACTGACACTGTACACTGACAGTACATGGAGGAGGACTGACACTGTACACTGACAGTGCATGGAGGAGGACTGACACTGTACACTGACAGTACATGGAGGAGGACTGACACTGTACACTGACAGTGCATGGAGGAGGACTGACACTGTACACTGACAGTGCATGGAGGAGGACTGACACTGTACACTGACAGTGCATGGAGGAGGACTGACACTGTACACTGACAGTACATGGAGGAGGACTGACACTGACAGTACATGGAGGAGGACTGACACTGTACACTGACAGTACATGGAGGAGGACTGACACTGACAGTACATGGAGGAGGACTGACACTGTACACTGACAGTACATGGAGGAGGACTGACACTGTACACTGACAGTACATGGAGGAGGACTGACACTGACAGTACATGGAGGAGGACTGACACTGTACACTGACAGTACATGGAGGAGGACTGACACTGACAGTGCATGGAGGAGGACTGACACTGTACACTGACAGTACATGGAGGAGGACTGACACTGACAGTACATGGAGGAGGACTGACACTGTACACTGACAGTACATGGAGGAGGACTGACACTGACAGTGCATGGAGGAGGACTGACACTGTACACTGACAGTACATGGAGGAGGACTGACACTGACAGTACATGGAGGAGGACTGACACTGTACACTGACAGTACATGGAGGAGGACTGACACTGACAGTGCATGGAGGAGGACTGACACTGCACACTGACAGTGCATGGAGGAGGACTGACACTGTACACTGACAGTGCATGGAGGAGGACTGACACTGTACACTGACAGTGCATGGAGGAGGACTGACACTGTACACTGACAGTACATGGAGGAGGACTGACACTGTACACTGACAGTGCATGGAGGAGGACTGACACTGTACACTGACAGTGCATGGAGGAGGACTGACACTGTACACTGACAGTGCATGGAGGAGGACTGACACTGTACACTGACAGTGCATGGAGGAGGACTGACACTGTACACTGACAGTGCATGGAGGAGGACTGACACTGTACACTGACAGTGCATGGAGGAGGACTGACACTGTACACTGACAGTGCATGGAGGAGGACTGACACTGACAGTACATGGAGGAGGACTGACACTGTACACTGACAGTACATGGAGGAGGACTGACACTGACAGTGCATGGAGGAGGACTGACACTGTACACTGACAGTACATGGAGGAGGACTGACACTGTACACTGACAGTACATGGAGGAGGACTGACACTGTACACTGACAGTACATGGAGGGGGACTGACACTGTACACTGACAGTACATGGAGGGGGACTGACACTGTACACTGACAGTACATGGAGGAGGACTGACACTGAACACTGACAGTACATGGAGGAGGACTGACACTGTACACTGACAGTGCATGGAGGAGGACTGACACTGTACACTGACAGTGCATGGAGGAGGACTGACACTGTACACTGACAGTACATGGAGGAGGACTGACACTGTACACTGACAGTACATGGAGGAGGACTGACACTGTACACTGACAGTACATGGAGGGGGACTGACACTGTACACTGACAGTACATGGAGGGGGACTGACACTGTACACTGACAGTACATGGAGGGGGACTGACACTGAACACTGACAGTGCATGGAGGGGGACTGACACTGTGTACACTGACAGTACATGGAGGAGGACTGACACTGTACACTGACAGTGCATGGAGGGGGACTGACACTGTGTACACTGACAGTGCATGGAGGAGGACTGACACTGTGTACACTGACAGTGCATGGAGGAGGACTGACACTGTGTACACTGACAGTGCATGGAGGAGGACTGACACTGTGTACACTGACAGTGCATGGAGGAGGACTGACACTGTGTACACTGACAGTGCATGGAGGAGGCTGACACTGTGTACACTGACAGTGCAAGGAGGAGGACTGACACTGTGTGTGTACTGACAGTGCATGGAGGAGGACTGATACTGAGGACTTTACATTGCATTGAGGAGAACTGACACTGCATGGAATAGGACTGACACTCACTAGACTGACACTGCATGAAGGAGGACTGATACTGTGTACAATGACACTGCATGGAGGAGAACTAACAGTGTGCCCTTTACACTGCAGGACACAGTGACTGTCCGTACATCTTCATACAGACTGAGTGCTGACAGACTGAGTGGACTGACACTGTGACTTCCATCACTTGGAGGATTACTGACATTGTGCTCTGCACTGCATGGAGGGGGTGATCTGTGCTTCTTATATGGCTGTTGCACTGACTCTGGTGGGCTCAGGGTGCCCAGAAAGGTTTTTCCACTAATCACTTGTCCCAAAATTCATCTTTTTGACTCCAGCAGGGTGATTATTTGGGTTATAGTCCTGTGAGCATTACAGTCACTGACTTTTCCGTGCAGCCCCTTTGGTGATGTCAGGGGCTGTACTTGAAGCCCCCTATTTTTTTTAAATGAGGTTGTCACTTACTGAGTTACAGGCTGGGTTGCAGTGCTGTGCTGAATAAACCTTCAGAGTCCCACTCTTCATGATCCAACCACAGATGAAGACAAGACACATTGAGTTTGATTTACTAAAGGAAAATATTCTGTGCACTGCAAGTGCATTTTAAGTGCAATTGCTCTAGATCTGAGGGGAAGCTCTGCTGTTTTCTATCATCCAATCATGTACAAACAAAAATGCAGTTTTTTATTTTCCTTGCATGTGATTGGGTATTCGTTGCAAAGTGAAGCTTCACCTAATTTATTAAAGGGGTTGTAAAGGTTCGTGTTTTTTAACCTTCATGCCCCGTTTTTTTACCTTAACGGTCGTAATTTCCGACAGAAAAAGTCCGATGGGAGCTTTTCATCGTATAATCCAACCGTTTGTATGCCCCATCTGACTTTTTACGTCGAAAATTCAGACGTACTTAGATAGAGAACATGTTCTAAATTTTTCCGACGGAACAATTTCCTATTGGGAAAACCGCTCGTCTGTATGCTGTTCCGACGCACCAAAAATGACGCGTGTTCTGAACCAAGTACGAGACGTCGTACGTGTTGTCCCGTCATACGTGTGGTACATCACCACGTTCTTGACGGTCTGAATTCGGTGTGACCGTGTGTATGCAAGAAAGCTTGAGCGGAATTCCGTTGGAAAAACCTTCAGAGTTTATTCCGACGGCAAAACTGGTCGTGTGTACAGGGCATAATACATCCAATGCATTAAAGTGAAAAAACACCTGGCAATGACGCCCCCCCCAGCCCCCCCCGTTTACCTACCTGAGCCCGTTCACCTGCAGTGCACGTCCCCCGGTGTCCTCTTCTCCACGGAATCTGGCCGTTGATTGGATAGATAGGTGAGATTGATAGCAGCGCAGCCATTGGCTCGCGCTGCTGTTGGTCACATCCAGTGACGCGGCCCGGCGGGTGGCGGGACCGAATCATACACGCTGTGTCTATGAACGCAGCGTGTATGACAGGGAGCACGCCAGCAAGCTAACCCCCTCGGGATAGAGCTTCCCAGAAATAGGTTAGCTATTGCAGGGAGGAGCCGAGACAGTCGCCGAGGGACCTCAGAACAGGAGGATCGGGGCCACTCTGTGCAAAACGAACTGCACAGTGGAGGTAAGTATGACATGTTTGTATTTTAAAAAAAAAAAAAACATACAACCCCTTTAAGCTCTGGAGCAACTGCACTGGCAGTGCACCGTATATTTGTCTTTAGTAAATCAACCCTATTGCAGAAACAGGAATCGGAGTGACCAAACCTCTAGCTTGTTGTCTATTTACAGTAACAATAAATGGAAAAATTGGACAAAAACTGAAGTCACTAGGAGGGAGCTGAGATGGTTCAACCTTTTATCCTCTTTCAGTACAGTCACTGTTCCCTCCACTAAAAACAAAAAAAAAAACTTGTGAAACAGATTATTATATGACCTGTAAAAGCAATGAAAACGTTATAGGTATTTATAATGGATGTCCACTTATATAGTTTTCAAGCATGTGATGAATTATCTCAGTGCCCTAATTTGTCATAAAAAAAAGAGAATGACCCATGGAGTATTTTTCTCCCTTTCCTTCCCTCACCTATTCAAAATATGACCATAATCTCACCAGGTCACTGCACCTCCCATCAGTCTGTGTGAACATTGTTAGTTCATTCCTCGTAGTTCTAACATTCTAGCTTTAATTTAATCAAGGGAGTGTGCCGTATGTGCGTATTTGTGTGTATATGCGTAAAAATACTGACCACAAAGTATTAGCAGCTTCGTCAGCTTTTTATTGCTTTTTCCTTCACTTCCCATCTGGTAAAACGGTGTCATCAGAACAGGAAAAAAGAGCTCCGGATAGCGGTGGAACCTGGCAGGGGTTCTTACCTTTCCTCACTCCGTCACAAACTAGAAAGAAATATGGGTTATAACGACACTGGAACCCAGGAGTGCAGACAATTGGGAGACAGGCGAGCGCTTCGTATTGACATATTACTACATCATTTCAACTTAATTTGAACTTAAGGCAGCCATATATGGATCGAAATGTGGGCGGTTCAGCAGGGGCCGCCGAATTTTGATCCATGTATAGGCAGGCTGGTTGTATGTAGTGTTAAATTTGAGGTCAAATTGCGATTTCATTTTAGTCATAGTCTTTTGACTAAAATGCCATTTTAGTTGACTAAAATCTAATGGGTTTAGTTAACCACTTCAGCCCCGGAAGATTTTACCCCCTTCCTGACCAGAGCACTTTTTGCGATTCGGCACTGCGTCGCTTTAACTGACAATTGTGTGGTCGTGCGACGTTGCACCCAAACAAAATTGACGTCCTTTTTTCCCCACAAATAGAGCTTTCTTTTGGTGGTATTTGATCGCCTCTGCGGTTTTTATTTTTTTGCGCTATAAACAAAAAAAAGAGCGACAATTTTGAAAAAAACGCAATATTTTTTACTTTTTGCTATAATAAATATCCCCCAAAAATATATAAAAAAACATTTTTTTTCCTCAGTTTAGGCCGATATGTTTTCTCCTACATATTTTTGGTTAAAAAAAAAACGCAATAAGCGTATATTGATTGGTTTTTGCAAAAGTTGTAGCGTCTACAAAATAGGGGATAGTTTTATGGTTTTTTTATTATTAATTTTTTTTTTTTACTAGTAATGACGGCGATCTGCGATTTTTATCGGGACTGTGACATTATGGCGGACACGTCAGACAATTTTTACATATTTTTTGGACCATTGGCATTTTTACAGCGATCAATGCTATAAAATTGCATTGATTACTTAAAAATGTCACTGGCAGTGAAGGGGTTAACCACTAGGGGGCAATGAAGGGGTTAAGTGTGTCCTCGTGTGTGTTCTAACTGAAGGGGGATGGGACTGTACAGGGGAGATGACAGATCGTTTGTTCATACTCTGTATGAACAGCGATCTGTCTGTTCTCCCCTCAGAGAACCGGAAACTGTGTGTTTACACTCACAGATCCCGGTTCTCGGTGTGCCCCGAGAGATTGCGGGAGCCCGGTGGTGATCGCGACCGCCGGGCACTCGCATCGGCCCCGTGGGTGAGCATGCGCGCCTCCGCCCCCTAATGGCCGTCTATGTTACCGATGTAACATGATGGCAATTCGCGCAGCCGAGTCATGTTGCCGCAGTACAACTGCAGCAGCTAGTCGGCAAGCGGTTAAATTGTAATGCAATATTTAAGTGTCTCTCTAGAATTGCCTAACTCTTCATTAACTCCTTGAGTATAAATGTAATTACATGTTATTATTTATGGTATTAAGGTTTGAACATGGACTACAGACAAAGATTTAGCTGTTGTGATATACAATATAACATCTTTATAAATAAAACCAAGTTTTATAAACAAACAAAAATATTGCCTTTTAACTTTAAAATAATAAAAAAAAAAAAAACATGTAAACTATTGGCTGTAATGTCATTTCACATATTACTTGAATATATTACCAACATTAACCGCTTGAGGACCGCCCACCGTAGATATACTGCGGCAAGGCAGCCGCTCTGTGCAGGATCACTTACCTAGTACGTGATCCACACGCTGGGGTAGAGAGCACCTCCACTGCCCCGGCTGTGCTGCGATTGGCTGCAGCACCAACCAGTCAGCGGCTGCTGGCCACTGACTGGTTGCCGGCACCTGACGATCAGCTGTGGACATTACCGAAGAGAGCCTCTGTGTAGGTAAACAAACAAAGGGCTCTCTTCTGACAGCAGCCATGTGCTGTTTTTTTCTTCCTGCCCCCCCCCCCCCCCATCCCCAACCTCCCAACCTGGAAGTGCTGGATTACGTACTAGGTATGTGATCAGCGCAGGAGAGCCGCCTTGCCGCCGTATATATACAGTATACGGATGGCAAGCAGTTCAATATTAAGAAGAAAAAAAATAAGAAACCTTTTTCTTCATTTTTTTTTTTTTTTTTTTTTTTTCCAGCAGCTTAGTAGACACCCCCTACTTATTCTTATGTGGTAGTAAAGTGTTCATTTTGACATCAAATTTCAATTTAGCTTTAGTCAGTCTTTTGACTAAAATGTCATTTTAGTTGTATTCGTATTTTAATCATCCAAATTGTTTTAGTCTACTAAAATAGTGTTTATTTCAGCGACAAAAATATTTTCGTCAAAATTAGCACTGGTTGTATGGAAGTCAATCTACCGATCGTCTTCTGTACAATCTGAGTTTTGTCCCGAACGATCAGTGCCGCTGGCTAGAGCCAGCGGCACTGATTAGTGGATTCTGACAGCTCGGAAGGCTCCCCACCATCAGAATACGAAAGCTTAGCGGGAGTGATTCCCCCATCCATATAGTGTGTGGATGAGTGAATTGGGTCCTTTTTTTTTCATTCAACCAGTGAATAATGTGTGAAATTGGGCTGCCTTACAGTATGATCTGGACAACGTTTATGTAATACATAAGGCACCATGTATACATTACTTACCCGGGGGCTGGATGCGGCCCATTGCTTGCCTTTATCTGGCCCTTGGGGCACTTTTCCTTCCACTGATACAAGACACTATTCTTCCCACTGACACCAACAATAGGGCAATATTTCTGCTACTGACATCAAGAATGGGGCACTATTTCTCCCATTGATGCCAATGATGGTGCACTGTTCCTCAAACTGACACCAATGATGGGGCACTATTAATCCCACTGACACCAATGATGGGGCACTATTAATCCCACTGACACCAATGATGGGGCACTATTAATCCCACTGACACCAATGATGGGGCACTGTTCCTCAAACTGACACCAATGATGGGGCACTATTAATCCCACTGACACCAATGATGGGGCACTATTAATCCCACTGACACCAATGATGGGGCACTGTTCCTCAAACTGACACCAATGATGGGGCACTATTAATCCCACTGACACCAATGATGGGGCACTGTTCCTCAAACTGACACTAATGATGGGGCACTATTATCCCACTGACACCAATGATTGGGCACGTTTCCTCCCCCTAATTCCAAAGATGCATTGTTTACTCCCATTGACGCCAGGACAATATCTACTCCCAATGACCACAGTCTGGCCCCCCTAAAGTCTGGAAGACAACAAACTGGCCCTTTGTTTAGAAAAGTTTGGAGACCCCAGCTCTATAAAATTGGGAGTATTATATGAGTGTACAACATATACATTTATCCCTTTCACATGTCCACAAATGAACCTGCTAAAGCATGCCTATACAAATTGTCCATTAGTTGAGTACTATTCCTCTATTTCTTTTCTTACCTATATGTGTCTGTAATGGTGAGTCTGCAGGCGCATTGCTATATCACTCTGAGCATATATAGACATGTTTGTGTTTTATAGAAATACCTGGCACATAATAGACCTACATATCTAGTTTTATGCCTTGATGGCATACTCCTTTCCTAAAGCAGCCTTCCTCAACCTCTTAGATAATGAGAAAATATCTACAGCTGAGCTCACTGTATATAAGTGTGACGATTGTTGTGGAGAATGCTCCTTACATGTGTGATCAGTGAGAAGACACTTCCTCTTACAGATCGCTGTAAAAATCATTGGTGTCAGTGGGAACTTATCTGAGAGGCAGAAGTTGGTCATTGCTCATAGAAGCCTTAGCAACCTCTGGAGCTACTTGGGGTTCCACAGAACCCTGGGTGAGAGGTTGTCCTAAAATATATTCTGTAGATGACAGGGCATCACATGCTGTCTGAGCTGAAGTGGTGTGATAAAAAAAGCTGAAGCTGCAAAGTGTGTTATATCCAGTGACACTACTGTAGTCATCACAAATAAAGCTTGGTTTTTCATCCCAAATTCTGTAAAGGGATTCTAGCATCATGTAGCTGAAAGCGGAACTTCACTCTCTAAATCAACATTCATTATTTTTAATCCTTATGCTGCTAGCATTAGTAAATAGAAATAAATAGATAGGAAAGTATATCATTATTATTACTATACAGGATTTATATAGCGTCAACAGTTTGCGCAGCGCTTTACAACATGAGGGCAGACAGTACACTTACAATACAAATCAATACAGGAGGGATCTAGAAGGGAGGGTCAAATATAGTATATCATATATACTTGTTTTAAACTTTTTTTTTTTTCCTTAAGTTGCTTCCTGGTTTTTATGCCTAGGCAAATGATGTCACACATCCCAGGAGTGTTCAGGAGGGGAGGAGGGGCTTTCTCAGCTAAAATCACCCTCCTGCCTGCATGTCTGAGGTAAGGGCAGATGGATTCCAGGAAGTAAATGCTACATAAATCGTCTGCCCTTACTCAAGATGGTCACAGCTAGAAATACCGGGGGGGGGTGGATGGTGCGCTAGTTGCATCTTGGCCCTATACACCTCTATGGGGAACAAAGCAGGTGGTATCACCTGTAAAATACATATTTGCCTCTTTTTTTTTCTTTTTGCTGCAGCACTCTATGTGGGGCTGACCAGCAACCATTGCCTAGTTTTGATAGATGGCTGAGGCTAATTAAAAACGCACATCATCCAGTGTTTTTTGCTACTTGACAGCACCCATGTGAAAGGGGCCTTACACTTACAGCATATATTACAACCATGTATGAAGTCATGTGACTAGAGCGCTCAGTTACTGGCTGAATCAGTTCTCTAGTGCCTGGCAGTGAAGGATGAGGATGATGGCTTTGTGAACACAGGTCACTGTTAAATCACAGTTATTTTATCCATGTATCTTTTTTCCTTCATCACAAATTTTTTGAGTATGGTTAAAGCTGGGTTCACATCGGTGAGCTGCAGTTTGGGCGCAACGCAATTGTATGCGTGTTTTACACATGGTTTTAGGTATGATCCCATTGACTGTGTGTTTTCTGAAAGTGCATCAAAGATGCAGCATACAGGACCTGATGCGGTTTCATGAAAACCCGCGGTTTAATAGATGTCAGTGGGATTGCACCTAAAACCACATGTAAAATGTGCATACAATTGTTCTGTGCCCAACTCACAGCTCAGCGGTGTGAACCCAGTCTAGGGCAGGTCATATCTCTTTTAAGTACAATGTACCACACTCAAACTCAATAAATCTTGATTGTACATGGTTTTTATTTAATAAGACTTTGCTTGCTTTGCAATGCGTTCCTTAGAGTCGGTTACTGCCATAGAAACACAGTCCGGATGTGTTTCTGCATCCACTTTTTTGATGCATTCCGGTGCATTTGTGATACGTTTTTACTGTGTTTCAGTACAGAAAAAAATGCTGCATGTTTTTCTTTTCTTTTTTTTCTTTTTTTTTTTTTTTTTTTTTTTTTTTTTTGGGAACTGGAACGCACTGTTGTAAATTTTGCCAATGGGAACCATATAACCTACTATTCATGCATTTTTGATCCAGAAAATAAAATGCACTGGACTGCAATTGGTGTGAACTGGCCTTTAATTATTTTCAAAATGGTTTTTGAATTTGCTCAGTAAACAATAAAGAGATTTTTTGCTCAATTTTAGATGTAGCTCTTCCTCCCTTTCATTGACTTTACATATAATGGTTTATAGTAGTGCTTTATAGAAGGTTAAGTGTTTTTCATTTGTGAATATGCAGCCTCAAAGCCCAATTCTAGTTAAAAAAAAAAATTCCCCCATGCAGTGGGGCTGTGCCGGTACTGCATGGGTTAACTGCTCATTTTGCTTAGTGGTGAACACTGAGCCTATACTCCCCCCCGATCCTTCAATCCTCCTGAAAATGGCACTCCCCGATGTCCAGCAGTGGACTGTTGATGATGCTAGGAACAGTCCAACCCACAGGACCGACAGAAATGTGCAGTTAACCCTTGCAGTACAGGCACAGCCCCACTGCATGAGAAAAATTTACATTTTCCCGGAGTTCAGCTTTAAATAATTGTGCAGACTAAACAAATTTGTATTAATCCCTTATTTAAATATATTTTCTTTGTGTGCATCTAACTATTCACTTTGAGTTTTGTGTCAGAGGTCACCTAAAGTCTCACCATTGCTGGTCTGTCATTAGGCTGACCTCACCCACTGACTCCCAATTTCTGCAAGTGTGCATAACCGCATCACATGACTCAGTCCTTTAGCTAAATACATTCCTCCATTACTATACTCCACATGCTGACAGTGTGTGAGGTCAGGCATTTGACAGAGAAGCAAGGGTCAGACTTTACTTCTGAGCCCCTGATTTAGGAGAAGGTTGGGGTTGATTTAAAAACAAACATACATACTCCCCTCCATGCATTAGTAAGTGTGCACCTGTGACCGAAAAGAAGTATAGCCAAAAAAGGTTTGTACATGCTTTTCTTTTAGTGCATTCTATGTATTAGGATAAAAAAAAACCTTCTGTGTGCAGCAGCCCCCCCTAAATACTTAGCTGAGCCCCATCTCAATCCAGCAATGTTGCACAAGGACTCCTCTCCTCATTGGCTGAGACAGCAGCGGGGTGCCATTGGCTCCTGCTGCTGTCAACCAAAGTCAGTGAGCCAGCCTCAGGGAGAGGGTGAGTATTCCTGTTGAAAACTTCTTTCTTAATCATACATTATCCACTTGCTGCCAAATCACATACCAAGTATGTCATTTGACTTTAAGTACTTGTACCGGGGTGAGGTTATATATTATCATATGGCGTCCAGCAAGATAAGCTGCTAGGGCGCGCAGCGTAGCAATCGGTGATGTGTCAGTCTGACACACCGCATCTCCGATCCTGGTAAAGAGCCTCTCACGTAGGTTCTTTGCCATGTGATCAGCTGTGTCCAATCACAGCTGTTAACAGGAAGAGCTGTTTATCAGCTTTTCCTCTACTTGCACTGACAGGCGTGAATAGAGCAGAGACGATCGGCTGCTCTTCTGATGGGGGGGTGGCGGGGGTCTGCGCAGATAATCAGCGCATTGATTATCAGTGCAGACCCATCGAAGATGCCCACTGGAGACCACCAGGTGAGCCCACCAGGATGCCAATCAGTGTCCATTATGATGGCACTCTGTGCCCATCAGTAATTGCCTGTCAGTACCTCCTGATCAGTGCTGCCTATCAGTACCACCCATCAGTGCCACCTATCAGTACCCACCAGTGCCACCTATGAGTGCCCATCAGTGCTGCATATAAGTGCTGCCTCATCAGTGCCTGTCAACGCAGCCTCATCAGTGAAGGAGAAAACTCACTTATTTCGAGAGTTTTGTAACAGAAACGAAGAAAACTTTTTTTTTCAAAATTTTCGGTCTTTTTTTTATTTGGAGCGCAAAAAATAAAAACCTCAATGGTGATCAAATACCACTAAATAAAAAGAAAGCTCTATTTGTGGGAAAAAAATTATAAAAATTTTGTTTGGGTACAGTGTTGCATGACCGCGCTATTGTCATTCAAAATGCGACCGGGCTGAAGCTGAAAATTGGACTGGGCAGAAAGGGGGTGAAAGTGCCCTGTACTGAAGTGGTTAATGTGCCTTTTGGCACTGGACTCTCTGCTCAGTGCTCACCTAGGTATCTATCATGCAATGCATTTAGTTAGCCACATTACAGTGCATTACAAATTAATTGCTACACTCACTGGTGGAAGCCTTTTCCTAAAGACCCCGTGGGGGTACGCCTGCCAGAGGGGGGAAGTCCGTCTGGTAATGTACTTGATGGCCTACATGACTATTGTTGCCCATCCAGACCACCACTGATGAGTAGTGGGGCTTGTCCCTGCCTTACTAGGAGCCCGCACCCTTCTGATTGTATTCCCTCTCTCTCTTTGGGGGTTATGCTGTGTGCTGCAGTGCTTTAATGTGTGATGCAAAGACCCCATTAGACCACCACAACACAATTTCAACTTTGTCACATACACAGTTGGAGGGCTGTGACGCCCTCTTTGGCACTGCCATACTTTTGTTGCGCACTTTGTGTAGGTTATGACACACTCAATTTTTGGCACCCCAACAATTTTCAAGTTTGTTGCCGACACCTTTTAAGAGCTTTAACATTCTTTTGGGTGGTAGCCCCACTCTTTACAAGTGCTACCACACATGCTATGGTGTGTGCACAATTCCAGGCTCCCCACCGGGTCCAGAATTTTTTTGCTGCAGCTTTACAGACATTAACCCTTCATGCTGCAGCAGCGATTTTGACAGTTTCCATGTAGGTAATCCCGTACTCTGTATTATAGAATGGGAGATCATAAGTGCAAGGATAGCAGGCTTGGCAAGCTCGCGATTCACTAACAGTGCTAGGGGGTCTTGCAGTGTCCCCTTCAAAGGACCTGTCACTGATAGCTGAGCTCACTGTCCCCTGCTAGAGTTACAGCACTCCTCTGAGTTTTCTATAACCCCTTCTCGGGTTATTGCTTCCTTAATATTATCCAGGGAAGACTTCTCACCTATTAGGTCTGAGTTTATTGACAAAATTGCAGCCATAATAGCTGACTCAGAGTGCAAGCATGCTTTCACACCCTCTTCTCCAGAGTCCACCTCAGTCCTTCATGAGGCTGCAATTGTTTCTGTATGGTCAGTGGAGAATGCAGAGGATTGTACCTTATTATTTGAGGAAAGGGTACATGAGAAGTTTTAACCCTCCTGGCCCCCTCCCTCTTGCCGAGTGCCCCCACAGCACGCAGCTTGCTGTGGGGGCACCAGAGCCGAGCCGCAGCTCTGTGTGTCCATATAGACATGGAGCCACGGTTCGGTCCTGCCCCCTCTATCTCCTGATTGGCCAACTGACTTTGACAGCAGCGAGACCCAATGGTGCCGCTGCTGTGTCTCAGCAAATCAGGAGGGAGCATCCCAGACGGCCGAGGCACCCGTGCGACATCGCTGAATAGAGATGGGCTCAGGTAAGTATTGGGTGGGCTGAGGGGGGCTGCTGCCGGTTTTTTATACTAATTCATAGAATGTATTAAGATAAAAAACCTTCTGCCTTTACAACCACTTTAACCACTTGCTGCCCGCCCACCATCAAATGACGGCGGAGTGTGCGGCTCTCATTCTGGGTCGACGTCATATGACGGCGCCCAGTTTAGCTGTGATCGCGGGAAAGAGTCGTGGCCACGGCTCTTTGCCCATGTGATTGGCTGTGTCCAATCACAGCCGATCACATGTAAACAAGGAAGTGTGAGGTGAGGAGAGCCGAACAGCGGCATCTCCTCAGGGAAGATTTGTAAAGGTAATCAGGGCACTGATCATCAGTGTCCTGATTACAATGCAGCCCCAGCAGTGCCCATTAGTGATGCCACTCTGTGCCCATCAGTGACACCAGTCTGTGCCCATCGGTTATGCCAATCAGTGCTACATATCCGTGCCCATCAGTGCTGCATATTGGTGCCTCCTCATCAGTGCCGCCCCATCAGTGCAGCCTCATCAGCGCACAACAGTGAAGGAGAAAAATTACTTATTTACAAACGTTTCTGACAGAAACTAAGAAAAACAGTTTTTTCTTTTCTTCAGAATTTTCGGTATTTTTTCGTTTTTTTAGCAACAAATAAAAAAACCCAGTCGTGATTAAATAAAAAAACCCAGTCGTGATTAAATAAAAAAACCCAGTCGTGATCAAATAAAAAAACCCAGTCGTGATTAAATACCACCAAAATAAATTGCTGTTTGTGTGAGCTCATTTGGGTACAGTGTTGCATGACCGCGCAATTGTCATTCAAAGTACGACAGCACTAAAAGCTGAAAAATAGCCTGGGCAGGAAGGGGCTAAAAGTATATAAAGTTTGTTGAAAAAAAAAAAGATTGGCGCATCAACACTACAGTAGTCGCGCTGCATCCCAGTGTAACGCAGCAGCTGGTGTCAAAACACCCTTAAACTTGAAGTTTAGGTGGAAATTTTTTTTTCTCAACCTGCAGCGGGGATGGTATTTACCATAAATGAAGAAAGTCCCATGTGCTGCTGGCTGCTGTGTTATGCCGCGTACACACGGTCGGATTTTCCGACAGGAAATGTTCGATGGGAGCTTGTTGTCGGAAATTCCGACCATGTGTAGGCTCCATCGGACATTTTCTGTCGGAATTTCCAACAAAAAAAATTTGAGATCTGGATCTCAAATTTTCCGACAACAAAATCCGTTGTCGTAAATTCCGATCGTGTGTACACAATTTCAACTCACAAAGCTCCACGCATGCTCGGAATCAAGCAGAAGAGCCGCACTGGCTATTGAACTTAATTTTTCAAAGCTCCTCGTACGTGTTGTACGTCACCGCGTTCTTGGCGATTGGAATTTCTGTCAAGATTTGTGTGACCGTGTGTATGCAAGACAAGTTTGAGCCAACATCCGTCGGAAAAAAACATGGATTTTTTTGTCAGAATGTGCGATCCTGTGTACGCGTCATAGATTGAAATCCTCTGCCCCTTGAATACCCCTGTAGTGGTGAGCTTCTGGTGCTTAATGGGTTAATATGAGTGGCTGCATCTGTGACAGGCACTCCTCAAGCCTATCTTGTCCACCCCGATGCTTGATTCATAGAAGCCATACTATCAGCTTTCACAATATGATAAGAACTGTATGAATGGAGGAGGTGGACATTTCATTCACCCCCCTGACCTCCATTCATACAATCCCCCTATCATACATGGTACTGCACCACTCATGCTACCACAATGCAAACATCTGATCTTGGCCCTAAACCTAACCACTATTGTGGTAATAAAACCTGATCCAAACTTATAGTAGAATCTACTTCATGGCTTGTACATTTGGGTGCTGTTTTTCTACACTTGATTAATGCTGAAATGCGGCACTGCATCTGGGAAAACACAACTGCAGTTTCTTCCTAATAAAAGGCATTGAAGCTCTCTAAGGCTCGATTCACATCCATGCATGTTGCTTTTCAGCCTTTCTGCAGTGTTTTCTGCGTTTTTGTAACCGCATTTTTTTCCATTTGCATTTTTTAAATTCACTGTATATAGCTGGTTGCTAAGGAGCGGGTCGGGAAGCTGTCCGCCGCGTCCTTGGCAACGGATGAGTCATCAGCTGTCAGTGGGCTTCCCCGCTGACAGCTGAATGTAAAAAAAAAATTCATGACAAAAATGACGTGGGGTCCCCCAAAATCCATACCAGGCCTTTATCTGAGCATGAAGCCGGGCATGTCAGGAAAGGGAGGGGACGAGCGAGCGCCCCCCTCCCTGAACCATACCAGACCGCATGCCCTCAACATGGGGGGGGTGGGTGCTTTGGGGTAGGGGGGGCTCTGCGCCCCCCCACCCCAAAGCACCTTGCCCCCCTGTTGATGGGGACAAGGGCCCCTTCCCGACAACTCCCGCCCCCGCCCCCCCCCCCCTTCATGAATGGGATTTGGGTACATCCTACCCATTCACCAAAAAAGCAGCGAAATGTAAAAATAAAAACAAGAACCAGCCCTTTATTAAAAAAATAGCTCTGTCTTCTCCCTGCTGCCGTCTTCTTCCAGGGGCAGGAGAAGACGCCGTTGGGAGAAGACAAAGCTATATTTTTTTTAAAACCGACACCCATTCACCTGGGGAGGCCCGGGATCTGGGGGCCCCCCTGTTAAAGGCGGCTTCCAGATTCCGATAAGCCCCCCCCCCGCAGACCCCGACAACCACCGGCCAGGGTTGTCGGGAAGAGATCCTTGTCCCCATCAACATAGGGGCAAGGTGATCATGTTGAGGGCATGTGGTCTGGTATGGTTGAGGGGGGTGGGGCACTCCTCATTCCCCTCCCTCTCCTGACCTGCGGGGCTGCATGCTCGGATAAGGGTCTGGTATGGATGTTGGGGGTGGGGGGCGCAGAGCAAAGCACCCACCCCCAATGTTGAGGGCATGTTGTCTGGTATGGTTCAGGAGGGGGGGTGCAAAGCAAAGCACCCACCCCTATGTTGAGGGCATGCGGTCTGCTGTGGTTCAGGAGGGGGGGGGGGGGGCGTTCGCTCGTCCCCTCTCTTTCCTGACCTGCTGGGCTGCATACTCGGATAAGGGTCTGGTATGGATGTTGCAGGGGGACTTTTTTTTATTTTAAATTTTTTTTTTTTTTTTTTTTCATTTTGGCGTGGGGATGTCCTCTCCAAATCCATACCAGACTGAAGGGCCTGGTGTGGACTGGGGGGGGGGGGTTTGGACCCCACGTAGTTTTTTTGTGAATTTTTTTAGCTGGCAATTAAGGACGCGGCGGCCGACTTTCTAACCCACTCCTTAGCAACCAGCTATATACAGTGAATGTAAAAATTTTTAAAAAGATGCAAATCGCAGCAAAAACGCAGTACTTGCGTTTTGGATGCAGTCCATTAAAGTCTATTACATGCAAAACTCTGCATTTTGCGGGGAAAAAATCCCTGACCCTTTCCAAAAACGCAGAGGCACAAAAATGCATTGATGTGAACGTGTTTCATAGGAACCCATGTTAATTCCCTGCATTTCTGCAAAAAGCATCAAAAAGAACGCATTTTGTGTGAATCAAGCCTAAGGTGCAGTTCATGTTTCTTGAGATGTTGTATGAAGTATAAAGGTAGAAGGGTGTTTGTAATTGTAGTTGCCATGCAGTAATGTTTACAATCCAGCCCATCTTCTGAAAAAAGGGACAGAACTGATCTAGAAAACTGATAAATACATGTGATGTTAACAAATATAGTTTCTGTGTTGCTAAAGCCAGTGATACCAACAAAGCCTGTGTTGGATAGATTGTAATTATAACGTGTGCAGGATTTCCTGGAGTAGTGAAGCGTACAAATCAAAGACCTGTCAGTCAAAACCCTTTTCATTGGGAGTCTTTCTAGCAGTTTGCCTGTTAGGGGCTTGTTGGATATACAGCTTGTTTTTGCAAGACAGTCCTCAGACAACAGGGTAGTCCAGTCACTGCTTAGAGCCCTTGCACACTGGGGCGGGGGGCGGCGTCGGCGGTAAAACGCCGCTATTATTAGCGGCGTTTTACCGTCGGTATGCGGCCGAGAAAGGGTTAAATACCACCGCAAAGCGCCTCTGCAGAGGCGCTTTGCCGGCGGTATAGCCGCGCCGTCCCATTGATTTCAATGGGCAGGAGCGGTAAGGGAGCGGTATACACACCGCTCCTTCACCGCTCCGAAGATGCTGCTAGCAGGACTTTTTTTACCGTCCTGCCAGCGCATCGCTCCAGTGTGCAAGCCCTCGGGGCTTTCACACTGGAATGAAAGCAGCGGCACTTTCGGGGCGGTTTGCAGGCGCTATTATTAGTGCAATAGCACCTGCAAACTGCCCCAGTGTGCAAGGGCTCTTATATTTCTTGTACTTCTTGGAGTTTTACACAAGGTCCTTTCTAATGACCTATTGACGGTGCAATACATTCTTTTGCACGCCCAAGCCTAGCTGAGGTCATTCTTATTGTTTTGTGATCAGTGTTTAAAGTGGTTGTAAACCCTTACAACACACTTTTTGCTACAGGTAAAACTATAATAAGGCTTACCTGTAGCTACCCAGGATAAACCGTGCAGGTTTAGGAGATATCCCTGTATTTGCATGTGCCGACGTAATAGGCACATGCACACTGAAGCAATTGCATGTATGTGCCGTTGCTTCAGTTAGAATGTGCCGTTACCGGCGGCTCCCGCACACATATGCACGGGAGTCACGTCATCGCGGCTCCGGCCCCAATCACAGCGCCGGAGCCTGCGATACCCGGAAGTAACTCGATGTCGGCCACCGGAGCGGTGTACGAGGGCGGCTGCGGGGGCTTTGATCTCAGGTAGGTAATTCATAATGAGCTAGTATGCTATGCATACTAGCTCATTATGCCTTTGTCTTGCAGGCTTTTTTTTTGTTTTTTGTTTCTTGGGTTTACATCCACTTTAATCATTAAAGAATAAGTTTAGTTTTAAAACCATTAATTATTATTTAATAGTTATTTTAATTTACCCAGGGATATCAAAGACTTTGCAAATATTACCTTTTACTTCCAAGTTTTCTTTCCATGTACTCTGCAGGCCTCATGCACACTGGACATTTTTGCAGCAGCTCCTAGGTGCGTCAGGTGTTTTTTCCTGACTCTAAAGTCCCCTGCATGTTCTCCTATGAGGGTTATTTACTAAAACTGAAGAGTGCAAAATCTGGTGCAGCTCTGCATAGAAACCAGTCGGCTTCCAGGTTTATTATCAAAGCTTAATTGAACAAGTTAGAAGCTGATTGGCTACCATGCACAGCTGCACCAGATTCTGAGTGCACCAGGTTTAGTAAATCTCCCCGTATGTGTCCATGCGCACATAGGGGTTGATTTACTAAAGGCAAATAGACTGTGATCTTTGCCAGAGCAGTTGCTGCAGAGCTTGGTAAATGAGCAGAAGCTCTGCTGACTTCCATCATCCAACCATGTGCAAGCAAAAATGCAGTTTTTTTTTTTCCTTCCACATAATTGGGTATTCTTTGCAAAGCGAGCCGTTACCTCATTTACTAAGCTCTGGAATTGCTCTTGCAGAGTGAAACTGCGTAGTTTGAATTTAGTAACTCAACCCCATAGGCTTTTAGCAACGTTTAGTGGCAGAGGCTTTTAGAGGCAGGAAAAATAAAAACCACTGCCAGTGCGTCCAGGTGTAGCAGAGTTTGGGCAGAGAAAATGGTTTCACGCTTGTGAACACATCTAAACATGTGTTAACTTTTGACATGTCTAGCTCTTGAGCATGAATTAATTTCAATGGGCAGAATAAATTATTCTGGCCAAGGAAATTAATTTACGCCCAAGCGATTGATGCCTGTTAATGCGCCTAAACACCTGTAAAGTCAGGCATTTTTTCTGCCAAAAGGTTTATAGGAGAGTTTGCAAAACGTCCTGTTTGCATGAGGCTGAAGGCTGCCAACCTAGACTCAGCCCTGTAAACATTGCTTTGTTTACATTCAGTGTGTCTAAAGTCTTCCCTGATCATTGTAGAGAACAGCAACAACTATGGTTTCTTTTTCAATTATGATTTCTCTACTGCATTATACAGATGCATCAGTGCAGAAACAGATCACAAATTAAGCACAAATCACTTCTTGTCTAGACCTCTGTTCCATCTGATTCTAGACATCCAACTCTAGAAAGCAGAATGCTGATCTAAAGGCATTCCTGTTTCATAGTTGCCAAGATTGTAAAAAAAAAAAAAGCGGGACACTTTTGTGGCGGTAGGCGGAGCCATACAATAATTAGGGAGCGGGGCATTCAATTGTAGGCGTGGCTTAGGAAAAATATATAAGTGCAAAAAAAATGGGTGTGGTTAACGTGACATAGTGGGCTCGGCTCAAGAGGGTGTGGTTAGAGTCTGAGATGAATGAGGGATGTAGAGGGGGAAGGGGGAGAGGGAAATGACGGGACAGCAGCCCCAGATCCTACACAATAAAAATATGTGTATTCTAGTAAGTTTAACAATCAGCAGATAAAGATACTCCAAACACCTGATGTTAGCACTTCAATCATCCCGGCACCATGGTTGTTATGGTGTCAGGATGATTGAAGTGCATTATTTCTATTATTACATTGTTATATGAAATCATTCAACTCACCATAATGCAGAATAAGTGGGATCCCTGAGCGTGTCACTAGCCACGTCGCCTGCCACCAGCCGTCCGTCCTTGCGTCAGATGTCCCAGCAGAGTCCGTCCTTGCATCAAGGGTCCCAGCAGAGTCTGTCCTTGCATCAGGTGCCCCCAGCGGAGCCCCCCTTACAACAGATGTCCCCAGCGGAGCCCCCCCCTCACACCAGGAGTCCCCAGCGGAGCCCCCCCTCACACCAGGAGTCCCCGGCGGAGCCCCCCCTCACACCAGGAGTCCCCGGCGGAGCCCCCCCTCACACCAGGAGTCCCCGGCGGAGCCCCCCCTCACACCAGGAGTCCCCGGCGGAGCCCCCCCTCACACCAGGAGTCCCCGGCGGAGCCCCCCCTCACACCAGGAGTCCCCGGCGGAGCCCCCCCTCACACCAGGAGTCCCCGGCGGAGCCCCCCCTCACACCAGGAGTCCCCGGCGGAGCCCCCCCTCACACCAGGAGTCCCCGGCGGAGCCCCCCCCTCACACCAGGTGTCCCCGGCGGAGCCCCCCCCTCACACCAGGTGTCCCCGGCGGAGCCCCCCCCTCACACCAGGTGTCCCCGGCGGAGCCCCCCCCTCACACCAGGTGTCCCCGGCGGAGCCCCCCCCTCACACCAGGTGTCCCCGGCGGAGCCCCCCCCTCACACCAGGTGTCCCCGGCGGAGCCCCCCCCTCACACCAGGTGTCCCCGGCGGAGCCCCCCCCCTCACACCAGGTGTCCCCGGCGGAGCCCCCCTCGCATCAGGTGTCCCCAGCAGAGCCCCCCTCGCATCAGGTGTCCCCAGCGGAGCCCCCCTTGCATCAGGTGTCCCCAGTGGAGCCCCCCTTACATCAGATACCGACAGCGGTGCGCCCCCCCCACCTCAGAGGTGTCCTAGTGTAGTAGTGTCCGCCGGTGTCCTATCGAATTTTGTCCCCCATCGGATAGTGTCCGCCCTCTACTGCGCAAGCGCAGCTGGCCCATCAGATACTGTCCGCTCTCTACTGCGCAAGCGCAGCGGGACACTCCGTAAATATCCGAAAATGAACAGCTGAGCTGTGCGCATGCGCACTTGATAACATTTCATGTCACATGCCCCCGCACGCTCCTGAGGCTCTTACAACTTTCTAAGGGGCGGTGTGATGGGCGGTGATAAGGGCAGATACTTTTCTACTTTACCCCCGCCCCTTTCCATAACAGACTGGCAGGGGGGCGGGGCGAGGCGGAGGGTGGGCGGCGACGCAGGAGCTCCGTCTAGCCCCCCCCCCAGCCGTGTTTCTGAACTTCTTTAAAATGGCGGCCGGCGGAGACAATGTCTCCGCCGGCCGCGGACCTCTAGCGGCAGCGGCGAAAATCGTGAAGAACCGGATTTCTCGGGACATTTACCGGGACACCACAAATTCGGGAATAGCGTCTAAGTCCCGGGAATGTCCCGGGAAATCCGGGACAGTTGGCAACTATGCTGTTTCTTTCTATAGAGTAATTCTTGTTTGAGACGCTGCTGTGCACACTGTGTAGTGCAGACTGCTGACAGCCTGAATGTAGGCAAAGTAATGTCTGTGTTTTCAAAATTAGAGTTATCCTTTGTCCCCTTTCTAAAAGTAACATGTCAGGCATTTTGCTACAGCAGCTTTTTCACATCATTATTAAAGAAGGGTGATCTCTGCTTATGGTTTCATAGTAGGTAAGGTTGAATAAAGACAACAGTCCATCCTGTTCAACCTGTGTAGGTTCACATGTATCAGTGTTTATAATTATTTACCATATGCCTGTATGTTGTGTTCTTTAGGATGCACATCCAAGAGTCTCTTAAAAATATCCACACTCCCTGCAGCCACCAGCAATTGTGGAAGAATTCTACATCCTCTTTGTCCTGACAGTGAAAACCCCCCTATGCAGCTTAACCTCCCTGGCGGTATGATTATTTCAGATTTTAGGTGCTGAAAGCGGTACCATTATTTTGCACAGAAATTTGGCGTTTTATATTGTAGGCCTGTAATTCTTAGGAATAGTTCACTTAAATCTGTCCAAACCAGAGTCTAGTAGACATCCCGGGTATGATAAAGTTTGAAAAACTAAATAAAAAATTATAATATAATAAACGCTGTCATTACTTTCAGTGTTTGGTGACGGATTTCCCCACAAATCACTATCGCTCAATTCTGCGAGTGATTCTAATTTATTATTGCTGTTTTCTAGCTGGTCTAAAGCCACTTTTGATGTAAAGAGACAGTTTTGGTTGCTATGGACAATCTCCAGTTTCCAGGCAGAAAGAACAGTTTTTATAATAAAAAACTGCATGCAGGACACTGGACAGACCACTAGGGACAAAGGGGATGTGTAATTATTTGATACAGTACTGTAATCTGTAAGATTACAGTATACTGTATCTGTACTGTGTGTTTCACTTTTTGAATTTGCCGCCGAACTCCGTCCCCGTGCGTCGCAACGCTCGCAGGGAACGGAGCTCGGCACTGTGAATCGAGCGAGACACAACGGCTCGCCGATCACAGCGAGGAGACATCGCAGGATCCAGGGGACAAGGTAAGTAAACTCTTCCTGGATCCTGCGATGCGATCCCGAGTCTGGCTCGCTGATACCACTTTTGGTATTAAAAATCCACCCCGAGCCAAACTCGGGAATACCGCCAGGGGGGTTAAGGTTAAACCGCTTCTCCAATCTCATGTATGTGGCTTTGTGTCCTCTTGCACCCCTTGCTTGTTTTTGATTCTCCCAAGCTCAAAATACTTTGATGTTCATTAGGTATGGCTTCTTATCACATTTGAATTTCGGGCATGTGCTTGTCATTGATCCAAGTTGTATATACCCTTAATAGGGCTAATGTCTAGTACACACGATAAGAATATCGGACAAATGATCATTGTCCGGTTTTTTGCATGCTAATCTCATGTCAAAAACCAATAGTTTACTAAAGTTACAAAAGTTCTTGTATGACAGAATACAAGATAAATAAATAAATCACGTGCTGCGCTATCCCCTTAATGATCTGCTGAACCTGCATCAAAAACCTAAAAAACAAAATTGTTATCTAAAGTGATGTGCCTATAAAATCAAATCCAAGAATATAATAATATATAAGCGACTAAAGTCGTCATTCAGCTTTCAACATCATATAGCATGAATATACACACATTTCATAAAATATAAATATTAATACAAAAGTGATCCATAAAGTGCTCAAGTGCGTCTAAGTCCGTGATACCCTGACCAACCAGGATCAGTTTTCAGTGTCCTTATTACAGCAATAATAAACGTGACTTGATAGGTGACTGTGAATATAGCGATCTGCAGCAGTGACTACACTCGGGTGCTCCCCACCCCAAGGTAATGACCTCAGAGCGTGTGACCTTGCAAGTAAGTTTGGTCAATACACGCTTCTGAATCATCAAAACGGATTCCAGGTCAGGTTGCGGGCGGGTGGTGAGAGATGATGTCCAAACACTGCTCAAAGATGTAGCCTCCTCACTCACTATCAAAAAGAAACTCCATAGTGTGATACCGTTTTAAAAGATTTTGTTTACTGCATACAAAACAAAGACCGGCTGCGTGGAGGAAGATTGTGCCAAGGCCGGGGGGGGGGGGGGGGTAGGGGGGCGATTTTTCACAGGCAATTTGTCGGGGCAATGGCTGGTGTTGGCGCTTCATTCATCCCGGCACCTTGGTTATGGTGTCACATGGTGGCACCTTGGTTAGGGTGATTGAAGCGCATTATTAATATTGTTACATGGTAATATACTATGAAATTGTTCAACTCACCATAAGGCAGAATCAGTGGGAGCCCTGGGCGTGTCGCCTGCCACCAGATGCAGCTTGTCACTTGCCATGTCGCCTGCTACCAGATGTGGATTGTCACTTGCCACGTCACCTGCCAGTGTCCACCACATGTGTATTGTCACTTGCCACGTCACCTGCCAGTGCCACCACATGTGTATTGCCACTGCATTAGTGGCAGCACTGATCCAATTAGTTTAGTACAGAGGCCAGTTCTGTGCAGTGGCCAGTTCTGGGTGAGGGAAGGAGAGTGAGATGCGGGCTGGTGGTGAGAGATGATGTCATGTCTGCTCTTTGCAGCACCTCCGACATTGAAGAGGCTGGGCTGTGAGGGCGGAAGAGCGGTGATGCGCGGCGGGCAGAGAGAGATGATGTCATCTCTCAACGCCCACTTGTCTGCCTGCCCATCTAACCACAATCTAAAGCCTATGGACAGCCTAAGGCCTCATATACACTGCTGCTCCTAAACTGACATTTTGTGGGCTTTTGGTATTTTTTGCCTAAGCCCCTGAACGCGCCTCAATAAAAGCCTATGACTTTGATTTACTAAAACTGGAGAGTCCGAAATCTGGTGCAGCTCTGCATAGAAACCAGTCAGCTTCCAGTTTTTTTTTGTCAAAGTTTAACTCACAATTGCGCGGTCGTGCAATGTTGTACCCAAACAAAATGTATGTCTCCCCCCCCCCCCCCCCACAAATAGAGCTTTCTTTTGGTGGTATTTGATCACCTCTGTGGTTTTTATTTTTTGCACTATAAACAAAAAATAGTGACAATTTTGAAAAAAACACTATTTTGTACTTTTTGCTATAATAAATATAAAAAAAAAAAAAATGAATTTCTTCATTAGTTTAGGCCGACATGTATTCTTCTACATATTTTTGGTAAAAAAAAATCGCAATAAGCATATATTGATTGGATTGCGCAAAAGTTATAGCATCTACAAAATAGGGGATAGGTTTATGGCATTTTTTTACTATTATATTATAATTATTGTTTATTTTTTTTACTAGTAATGGCGGTGATCTGTGATTTTTATCCGGACTGCAACATTGCGACTAACACATCGGACATTTTTGACACTTTTTTAGGATCAGTGACATTTATACAACGATCAGAGCTTAAAAATAGCCACTGATTACTGTATAAATGTCACTGGCAGGGAAGGGGTTAACACTAGGGGGCAATCGATTGGTTAACTGTATTCCCTATGTGTGTTTCTAACTGTGGGGGGAATGTGGCTGACTAGAGAAGGAGACTGATCGTTGTTCCTACTTAGTAGGAACACATGATCTGTCTCTTCTCCCCTGACAGAACTGGCATTTTTGTGTTTACACACACACAGATCCTGGTTCTCGCTCTGTCACGAGCGATCACGGGTGCCCGGCGGTCATGCTACGGTGTCTTAAAGAGCCAATGTACAGCTACGATGGCTCGCTGGTCGGAAAGTGGTTAAGGCTACTTTCACACTGGGGCGGGGGCGGCGTTAGTTTTTTGGCTAGCGGAGCTTTTCGGCTGCCAGCGGGGTGCTTTTAACCCCCCCCTAGCGACCAAATAAAGGGTTCAAAGTGCCGCTGCTGAAGCGCTTTGCAGGCGCTTCTGCAGCGGTGGCCATTGATTTCAATGGCAGGGGCGGTGGAGAAGCGATGTATACAGAAAGATGCTGCTTGCCGGACTTTTTCTAACATCCTGCAAGTGCAGCGCTGGGGCTGCAGGGGAGGTGTTTTTCAGGCGCTTTACAGGTGCTATTTTTAGCCCTTTAGCGCCTGAAAAACGCCTCAGTGTGAAACTAGCCTAAAGAAAACCCTCGTGGTTTTTCACCTTAATGCATTCTATGCATTAAGGTGAAAAACCTTCTGTGCTGCAGCTGCCCCCCAGAGCCCCCCTTTTTCTTACCTGAGCCTGATCAAGTCAGCGACAGGGATGAGCACAGCAGCTCCAGCCGCTGTCTCGGGTCCTCCATTGGATAGATTGATATGCGTCAATGGACACAGCAGCAAGACTTGGGAGCGTGCCTGCACAAGTGCCCCCATGGAATGCGGCTCTCCTTGGGGAAACACTCAATGTGGAGGAGGAGCCAGGAGCGCCACTGGGGGACCCCAGAAAAGGAGGATCGGGGCTGCTCTGTGCAGAACCCCTTGCACAGAGCAGGTAAGTATGACATGTTTTTTATTAAAAAAAAAAAAAAAAACCTTTACATTCACTTTAATTGAGCAAACTGTAGTTAGAAGCTGATTGGCTACCATGCACAGCTGCAACAGATTTTGCACTCTCCATTTTTAGTAAATCAACCCCTATGTGTCCATGCATGCATAGGGGCTAATAATGTTCTAAAACCGGAGAGTGTAAATTATGGTGCAGCTTTGCATAGAAACGAATCTGCTTCCAGGTTTTTTGGGGGTTTTTTTTGTCAAACATTAATTAAACAAGCTAAAGTTAGAAGCTGTTTGGCTACCATGCACAGCTGCACCAGGTTTTTCACTCTCCAGTTTTAGTAAATAAAGCCCAAAGGCTTTTAGAGGGGTTTAGGGAGCATCAGCGTTTAAGGGCAGTCTGAGCTCCTTCTGAAGAATTGCATTCAGGATTGGAGCTGTTGGACATTAAAAAAAACATGTCTAAAGTTTGAAGTTTATTCATGTCATTGGTCAGAATAAATTTAAAAATCTGGCAAGTTAAATAAATAAATGGCCAAATGTGCCTAAATGCATTTGAAAAAGAAAAATGTGGCTTAAATATTTTTTTAACATGGATTCTCACCTGTAAGGGGAAACAGCGTTTACAATAATCCGGTGTGCATGAGGCCTTTATCGTCACATGGTTGACACGGCTTTGTTTAATAACTTTATACACGTTCTGTTTAGCACAAGTTAAACATAATACTGTGAAGTATGTGCTTATTTTCAACAAAAAATAATTATTTCTACAGTGATCACAGCAAGCCTGCCCAAATGTAAATTCAATGCAAGCGCATTCTATTCATCAGTGCACAAAGCAGCAATTATTTCAAGCTCTGCACTATAAACTTGCAAGGTCATCTCTGCTGACCTTGCAAGTTTATCTCCATTCAGCCAGGAGGAGGGAAGAGGTGAGGTCTGCAGGCAGTTACTGTTGGTGCTGGGTATTTCAGGGAAGAATAGATAGCAATCAGGACAGGATGGTTTTCTAAGGCAGGTCATACATTATGCAGTTTTCTTTACTTCAACCATGAGTTGAAAGAATGAAAATTGTTAAGATTCCCCCATCGTCTGGCAAAGTCGCACGACTTTCAGGTTGCTATAGTGTGAACCGAGCCTAAATGTTCCTGTGTATTGTTTTTTCCACTTTTGAGTCTTTTGACTTTGTACTGAAGTTTGACATTATCTAAATGTGTTAAGTTGTTTTATTTATCTTACCACCACTTTGGTAAAAATGTCTTGAAAGAAAATTCTGGCTGCCAGCTGTGTTCTTTATCACTCTGTGTATATTTGCATTTCCTAGAGTCATAAAGTAAGTGATTAGTGATTAGTTTGGCTGTCAGTCATACAGGCTAAAACATAGTTATTTGTAGAACTAAAGGCAAAAACTTTTTTTTACCATTTTGGACAGCGTAAGGGAGGGTTATAAACCCGGTCCTTTCTTCCTTTTTTCTTTTTTTTTATTGCCATATGTGTCCCATTGGGATGATTTTTTTTCTTTACTTCCTGTCCTATAAACAAAGAATAGAGGAAATCCCTCCAAAGTGAGGGAATCCCTAGTAGTCACCAGAACTAGTGTCTCAATCGAAAGATTTCCCCTCTAACCCTGTTCTGGGGTCAACCTAAAATTTGGGATCATCTTTGACTTTCACTTTTGATGATAATGGTAAACAGGACAAATAGAGAGGGTGGTCGCTGGTTCGAATCCCAACTATGACACTACCTGCCTGGAGTTTGCATGTTCTCCCTGTGTCTGCGTGGGTTTCCTCCGGGTACTCCGGTTTCCCCCCACACTCCAAACACATGCTGGTAGGCTAATTGGATCCTGTCTAAATTGTCCCTAATATGTATGAATGCGTGTTAGGGACCTTAGATTGTAAGCTCCTTGAGGGTAGGGACTGATGTGAATGTACAATGTATATGTAAACCGCTGCGTAAATTGACGGCGCTATATAAGTACCTGAAATAAATAAATAATCTCCCTAATGAGGGGCACAGACAGCAATAAAAACCTGCTAAGTGTTCTTATATCGCTACACTGTATCCCAAATTAAAAAAAAAGTTTTGCCTTTTAGTTATAATTTATTACCATTCTTCAGTGTATACATCATGTTGTGGCTTTGCGTTTTCTATTGGCAAATGCTTTCTTTTCAAAGATAGTAACTAAGTAAGTGAACAGTGAAACTTCACACACAGATACACAGTTGAAAAAAATAAATGTTCCTCAACAGTCGCACTTTGGGAGGCCTATAAGGCAGTGCTGCGCCGTCATATCATACAACTTGCTTCCAAATGTATGTATTCAGAAGCCAAGGCAATTGGAGCACCAGCTTGACCAGGCTTCGGCCCTATTTAAGCGTTCACCCACTCTCTCCAACCGTAGGGCCTTGGAGCAGACTCGCACTAAGCTTGACCTCAGTCTTATGGATTGTGTGGAACAGACTCTCCGCTGCACCCGCCAGAAGTGGTGCGCTAAAGGGAACAAGCCCGACACAATGTTGGCTAATCGACTAAAAACATTTTCATCCAAACATTTCCCAGTTACTCTTCGCACTAGACATGCATTCCTAACTATGATTCCTTTTTGGATTCTTGAGGAATTTAAGCACCGCCTAGCCTCGTTGTATGCTGCATCTACACAAGTAGATACTGCAGCAATTAATGACTTTCTCTCAAGTCTTTCCTTAGCCACATTGACTCAGGCTCAACAGGACCTTATGGGCAGAGATATTGCTGTCTCTGAGGATTTGAGCTGTATCAAAGATCTTACGATATTTTTAATTTACCACATTGGGCCTCCTTGGATCTTTTTGAGGTTTATCCAGTACCGCTGGCCCCTCTACCATGGCTCCCTCCGACTTCTTTACCTAAGTCCTTGAACCCGATTCTGGCCTCTACTCTTAAACTTTGGGACTCTGTTAACCTCCCTGGCGGTATGATTATTTCAGATTTTTGAGTCTCAAAGCGGTACAATTATTTTGCATAGAAATTTGGCGTTTTATATTGTAGGTCTGTAATTCTTAGCAGTAACACACTTAGATCTGTTCACCAAGAGTCTAGTAGATATCCCGGGTATGATGAAGTTTGAAACACAAAATCATAAATTATAATATAATAAATAAATATAAATAATTAAAAAAAATAATAATCTAATAATAATAAAATAAATTTCCCCACAATTCACTATCGCTCAATTCTGCAAGTGTTCTAATTTACTATCGCTGTTTTCTAGCTGGTCTAAAGCCACTTTTGATGTAAAGGGCCACTTTTTGGTTGCTATGGACAATCTCAAGTTTCCAGGCAGAAAGAACAGTATATATAATATAAAACTGCATGCAGGGCATGGGCCAAAGCACTGGGGACAAAAGGCATGTGAAATGATTTCATACAGTACTGTAATCTGTAAGCTCTATTGCCAGCGAGGGGCCCGGTCTCTCTGGCAATAGAGCATGCTGGGACTGTGTCGTTTTAGGGGGCGTGGTCATCACCCGATGACCACGCCCCCTTATGCCGTCACAGTCCCAGCATGCCCAGAGACTGTGACGGCATAAGGGGGCGGGGTCACCGCCTATATAAGTCAGAGCAGAGCGCACAGAGAGCATTCCAGCCGGGGAGAGCGTCGTGTCAACATCGGAAGAAGAGGTGAAGAGAAGAAGCGGCGAGACAGCGGCGACAAGACAGCGGCAGCAGACCGGGCCCCTCGCTGGCAATAGAGCTGGAAGAAGATAGCGGCGGGGCCCGGGAGAAGAGGCGGAACACCGGGAGAAGTCGGAAGAAGATACCGGAGCTGCCCAATAAATTAATTTTGAAACCTGTGTACTGTGGTTTTTTTTATTGACACTTCCCTAGGTGAATGGGTAGGGGTACCATGTACCCCATACTCATTCACATAGGGGGGGGGGCCGGGATCTGGGGGCCCCCTTTATTAAAGGGGGCTCCTGGATTCCGATAAGCCCTCCGCCCGCAGACCCCGACAACCAATGGCCAAGGTTGTCGGGAAGAGGCCCTTGTCCTCATCAACATGGGGACAAGGTGCTTTGGGGTGGGGGGCCGCAGCGGGCCCCCTCCCCCAAGGCACCAACCCCCCATGTTGAGGGCATGCGGCCTGGTACGGTTCAGGAGGGGGGGGGGGGGGGCGCTCGCTCGTCCCCACCCCCATTCCTGTCCGGCCGGGCTGCGTGCTCGGATAAGGGTCTGGTATGGATTGGGGGGGACCCCCACGCCGTTTTTATCGGCGTAGGGGGTTCCCCTCAAGGTCCATACCAGACCCAAGGGCCTGGTATGCTCTTGGAGGGGGAACCCATGCCGGTTTTTTATTTAAAATTTGGCGCGGAGTTCCCCCTCAAGAACATCTGAGCACAAGTCGCGTGCCGAAGTCGGATCATGCAAGACGGTGATCCGACTTCAATGATAGTCAATAGGCTGAAGTAGGATCAAAGTCGGACCAAAGTAGTACAGGGAGCATTTCTAAAGTCGGAACGACTTGTGTCGGACCAGTTAGGACGGCTCCCATAGGGAAACATTAAATTTCACACGTCATGCGACATGAGCTCCCAATGTCGGAGCGTTTGTCGGACCAGTGTGAACCCAGCCTGAATGTGAGTTGGGGACCTTAGATTGTAAGCTCCTAGAGGGCAGGGGCCGATGTGAATGTACAATATATGTAAAGCCCTGCATAAATTGACAGTGCTATACAAGTGCCTGTAATAAATAATAATAAAACAGAAATAAATGCCACTATATATTTTTTTATTTTTATTAAATGATCCCTTGGAGCTTTATACCATAATGTGCTAGTATGCACATAATAGTACATTATAGCAGACTTGCTGGTACTTATCAAACAATGATCTAAAGTGCTTCTGTCAGCACTCTCCGCTGTCCTGGGGGCTTCCATCCTCTCCCAATCTTCCTCTTGGGTTCGGTCTATTAGGCCACTTGAATAGCCAAACACTATCATTTTATATATTACCGTTAATAAAAAATAACCTTCCCTTTTTATTCTGAAGTTATTATTTTCGTTAAAGAGGTTGTAAACCTTTGGAGAAAAAAAAAACCCCTGCAAGACAAAGGCATAATGAGCCAGTAAGGCCCCTATCACACTGGGGCGGTGGGGGCGTCGGCGGTACAACAGCGCTATTTTTAGCGCTGCTGTACCGTCGTTCTTGCAGCGGTATTCGGCCGCTATATGTCCCATTGCTTTCAATGGGCAGGAGCGGTGAAGGAGCGGTGAATACACCGCTCCTTCACCGCTCCAAAAAAGCGGTTTGCAGGACTTTTTTCACCGCCCTGCCTGCGCACCGCTTCAGTGTGAAAGCCCTCGGGCTTTCACACTGAACAAAACTGAACAAACAGCGGAGGCTGTTTAGGGGCGGTTTGCAGGCGGTATTTTTAGCGCAATACCGCCTGCAAACCGCCTCAGTGTGAAAGGGGTCTAAGCGTTGCATAGTAGCTCATTATGAAATACTTGCCTCAGAACGATGCCCTGAATTAGCGTCGGCACTCCAAGTACACGGCCAACATCTTCCACCAGTGTTATTTTCGGGCTTGTGGCTCTGATTGGCTGGAACCTCGATGACGTCACTCCCGCGCATGTGCGCGGAAGCCGCTGGTCACGGCACGGCTACTGAAGAAACGGCACCAGCGACCCGTTTCTCCAGTGTGCATGCGCCGATTACTTCGGTAGAGCATATACTGAATATCTCCTAAACTGTGCAAGCCTTGTTATAGGCTTACCTGTAGGTAAAAGTGGTGTAGCAGAGTTTATAGCCACTTTAAAATGTCATATTCTTCCAGTCCTAGCAATAGAATGCTTTGTAAATGTTTTCTCTGCTCTTTATTACAGTCCTTGGATGGGACTTCCCTTTGCAGTGAGACTTTTATATTTAGCAATTAACTAGAAACAAACCCACAGAGGATGCAGGGTTCCTTTTAAATCCACTTTAACTGTACTGTTGGGGTTATTTACGAAAGGCAAATCCACTTTGCACTACAAGTGCAAACTAAAAGTGCACTTGGAATTGCACTGAAAGTGCACTTGGAAGTAAAGTCGCTGTAGATCTGAGGGGGACATGCAAGGAAAATAAAAAACAGCATTTTAGCTTGCACATGATTGGATGATAAAATCAGCAGAGCTTCCCCTCATTTCAGATCTACCCCGCAGATTTACAGCGACTGCACTTTCAGTGCAATTTCAAGTGCACTTTACACTTGTAGTTTGCACTTGTAGCGCAAAGTGGAGTTGCCTTTAGTAAATAACCCCCTGTGTTTCTTCCTATTTATTGTGCTGAAGAATGCAAACAACTTTTTCCTGTGCTCTGGTCAAATTTTTCAACATGACTGCCAAATGCAAGGTTCTAAATGGAGGAACCAGGTGATCAATGAAAATGTAATGTATAATAAAAAAAAAAAAAAAAAAAAAAGCTTTACATTTCTGCAAAATGAAAAATAAAATGCACTGTAGTCCTGTAGTGCTTTTTGGTTCCGGGTTGCCTAATGCTTGGTAAATGACAAATTGAAAATGTAGCCAGCCTATTAGTCTTGCTATAACTCCTGTGACCAAAATATAGCATAAGTAAAGCACAAGTAAATCCTGTCTACTTTTCATTTATCTTCTTGCCAAGTTAATCTGCATGTCTGTTTTCCTCAGCCAAGCCAATAGAACACCTCATATCTGCTTTCCTCACTGATTACTCATTTGTCTAGCAGAGGCAGGAGTAATTGACATCTACAACAGGTTCTGCTGTTTACAGCCTTGTTATGAACATTGTTTGAAGTGTTTTCTGATAACAAATAACCACGTAGCACACAAGTCCGAATTACTTTAAGGCTCCATGCACACTGAAGCTCATAAACGGCCGTTTTTGGGAGTTTGGGCGCTTTTTTTAACAGCCCATAAACTCCCCTCTGTTATCCTATGTGTCCATGCACACATGGACGTTTTTGGATGTTTATCAGCGGTGGAGTTTATGGGCTGTTTTCTGAACGCCATTAAATCGCATTCAGGAGTAGTTTTTCTGACCACAAAAAAAAACGCCAAACGCTAATAAACGTCGCTGAACGTTCAAAAACGTGGCTCACCAGCGTTTTTTAACATTTTTGATCCAATGAAAAAATAAATAAATAGATTTGTAAAAAAAAAAAAATCACTAAAAAACACTAACAAACACTATTGCAAAAACGTTAAACATTGAAAGACTCACTGCAAAGCTACTGCTAAAGTTATTTTAACGTCCAGTGTGCATGGAGCCTTAGACCTCATATACAGTCAGGTCCATAAATTTTGGGACGTTGACACAGTTCTAATCTTTTTGGCTCTATACACCACCACAATGGATTTGAAATGAAACGAACAAGATGTGCTTTAACTGCAGACTTTCAGCTTTAATTTGAGGGTATTTACATCCAAATCAGGTGAACGGTGTAGGAATTACAACAGTTTGTATATGTGCCTCCCACTTTTTAAGGGACCAAAAGTAATGGGACAGATTAACAATCATCCATCAAACTTTCACTTTTTAATACTTGGTTGCAAATCCTTTGCAGTCAATTACAGCCTGAAGTCTGGAACGCATAGACATCACCAGACGCTGGGTTCCTGGTGATGCTCTGCCAGGCCTCTATTGCAACTGTCTTCAGTTCCTGCTTGTTCTTGGGGCATTTTCCCTTCAGTTTTGTCTTCAGCAAGTGAAATGCATGCTCAATCGGATTCAGGTCAGGTGATTTACTTGGCCATTGCATAACATTCCACTTCTTTCCCTTAAAAAACTCTTTGGTTGCTTTCGCAGTATGCTTCGGGTTATTGTCCATCTGCACTGTGAAGCGCCGTCCAATGAGTTCTGAAGCATTTTGCTGAATGATAATATTGCCTGAAACACTTCAGAATTCATCCTGCTGCTTTTGTCAGCAGTCACATCATCAATAAATACAAGAGAACCAGTTCCATTGGCAGCCATACATGCCCACGCCATGACACTACCACCACTATGCTTCACTGATGAGGTGGTATGCTTTGGATCATGAGCAGTTCCTTTCCTTCTCCATACTCTTCTCTTCCCATAACTCTGGTAAAAGTTGATCTTGGTCTCATCTGTCCATAGGATGTTGTTCCAGAACTGTGAAGGCTTTTTTAGATGATGTTTGGCAAACTCTAATCTGGCCTTCCTGTTTTTGAGGCTCAGCATGGGTTTACATCTTGTGGTGAACCCTCTGTATTCACTCTGGTGAAGTCTTCTCTTTATTGTTGACTTTGACACACATACACCTACCTCCTGGAGAGTGTTCTTGATCTGGCCAACTGTTGTGAGGGGTGTTTTCTTCACCAGGGAAAGAATTCTTCGGTCATCCACCACAGTTGTTTTCCGTGGTCTTCCGGGTCTTTTGGTGTTGCTGAGCTCACCGGTGCGTTCTTTCTTTTTAAGGATGTTCCAAACAGTTCATTTGGCCACACCTAATGTTTTTGCTATCTGATGGGTTTGTTTTATTTTTTCAGCCTAATGATGGCTTGCTTCACTGATACTGACAGCTCTTTGGATCTCATATTGAGAGTTGACAGCAACAGATTCCAAATGCAAATAGCACACTTGAAATGAACTCTGGCCCTTTAATCTGCTCTATTTTAAATGGGATAATGAGGGAATAACACACACCTGGCCATGGAACAGCTGAGCAGCCAATTGTCCCATTACTTTTGGTCCCTTAAAAAGTGGGAGGCACATATACAAACTGTTGTAATTCCTACACCGTTCACCTGATTTGGATGTAAATACCCTCAAATTAAAGCTGAAAGTCTGCAGTTAAAGGACATCTTGTTCATTTCATTTCAAATCCATTGTGGTGGTGTGTAGAGCCAAAAAGATTAGAATTGTGTTGATGTCCCAATATTTATGGACCTGACTGTATATCGTACGTTTTGCAAATTCTCCTAGACTCCTTTCCTCCTGGCAGCAGCATTTTGGAAGAACTGGTCTAACATGTTTAGGCGTGTCAAGCGCTTGGGCATTAGTTATATTGGCCAGCAGTAGTGGCTGGTGCTCAAAATTTTTGGGGGCCGCAAACAAACTGAAAAATACTGAAGCCCCCCCCCCCATTGGTTGCCTCACTGTGCCCATCAAATGCAGCCACTTGTGCCCATCATATGCAGCCACTTGTGCCCATCATATGCAGCCACTTGTGCCCATCATATGCGGCCACTTGTGCCCATCATATGCGGCCACTTGTGCCCATCATATGCAGCCACTTGTGCCCATCATATGCAGCCACTTGTGCCCATCAAATGCAGCCAATTGTGCCCACCAAATGTGCAGCCAGTCGCGTCCCCCGGCTCGGCTGTCACTTCACGAAACCCCCCCCCCACGGCCGGTCTGGTGGCACTTACCGAGTGACGGGGCTTCCTCCTCCTCTTCTGTAGTGGCGGGAAGTGGTGGCTGCGGCTCCTGTGTCCGCTCAGCTCAGGCTTCCTCTGCCATGTCTCCTCTTCCACCAAAGTGTTAGGCTTTGGCCAGTCGGGAGACAGATCTCACTGACCTGACTGCTGATTGGGAGGGAGGAACGTTAGTGTGAAAATAGCGAAAATTCATTCGCTATGCCACACAACAGGGTGGGATCGGGACGCAGTGCTCTGCCCCCCGAGCCCACCCTATTTTGAAGTCTATTAGAGCCTCTGGCTCTAATCACGTGCTTCAAAATACACACGCCCCGCCTATACCCGCCATAGTATTTCATATATCCGGCATCCTGAAAGGGCGTGGCCCTTGCATGGGCCACCACTGTTGGCCAAAAAAAGAAATGTTCTTTTGGGGCAATAGGGAAGAAAATTTTATATAAGCTTTATCATTTCCTTCTTTGGTGGCCAAGTAGGGGGCTCTAACTTCATTTTCATCAACTGCTTTTTTTAAGAAAATCTGGAAATGATCAAAGCTTAAGACTAATTGAAAATATGCCACCAAAATAGGGGCCCATTGACACTATATCCCGAACACATCGACAAGGTAAGTTTCCTTAGTTCAGTTCACACCACTGTGCTGTGGTGGTATACCTGGGGAAAAAGTAGAACATGTTATACTTTTTTTTTTTTTTTTTTACAGCATGTTGCAACACACTACATCGCAATGCACTGCAATGGATACAGATGACAGAAATGTCATTTTGTGACATTTCAATAAAGTTATAACAAAAAAAAAAGTTGTGTGATGCTTCATTATGATGCATCTCACCACTCCTTCACAGTGCACACCAGTGGCTACATGCCAATTCATGCCACTGGTGTGAATGGGTCCTACTCCTTGCAGGGGTTGACTGCACTGGGGTTTATTTACTAAAGCTGGAGAGTAGGGCTGCAACTAACGATTATTTTCATAATCGATTAGTTGGCCGATTTATTGTTTCGATTGATCGGATAAAATCATATAAAATTAAAAGTATAAAAAATTTAAATTATAAAAATAACCTGAAATACTATTCTGTAGATTTTCAGACAGGCCTGTAATATTATAATGCATGACAGAGTCCCTTGTCATGTACAGGTATCTTGTCGTGTCTATTCCTCCCAGGAACACCACTGATGGTCTACTATTCCTCCTGGGAACACCAATGATGGGGCACTATTCCTCCTGGGAACACCAATGATGGGGCACTATTCCTCCTGGGAACACCAATGATGGGGCACTATTCCTCCTAGGAACACCAATGATGGGGCACTATTCCTCCCAGGAACACCAATGATGGGAGACTATTCCTCCCAGTAACACCAATGATGGGATACTATTCCTCCTGGGAACACCAATGATGGGGTACTATTCCTCCCAGGTACACCAATGATGGGGGGAACTACTATTCCTCCCAGGAATACCAATGATGGGGCACTATTCCTCCCGGGAACACCAATGATGGGGCACTATTCCTCCTGGAAACACCAATGATTGGGCACTATCCCCCCCCAGCAACACCAATGGGGCACTATTCCCCCCCCCCCTCCCAGGAAAACCAATGATGGGGCACTATTCCACCCACCTACCCCCCGGAACACCAATGATGGGGCACTATCCCCCCCCCCCCAGAAATACTTATAATCAAGGGGCACTTGTCAACTTGTCATCACAATGTACTACTACTGAGTATTGTGTAAAGCCGCTACCTTATATCTCAGCGCTCATGGCTGCTTCTAACCTCTCTCTCTATCCGGGAGCTGACGTCAGCGAGGAGGAGAGAGACGGACGTGCCTGGTCATATAAGCACCGCTGTATTCTCATGAGAATACCGCGGCACCGCCACCTTGTACACAGGATTCACTGGGATGGAGGAGGGACTAGCATTATAGATTATTATCGATTTTATTGATTCATCGTTGCAGCCCTACTGGAGAGTGCTCACTTCTGCATAGAACCCAATCAGCTTCCAGGTTTTATTGCCAAAGCTTAATTGAACTATCTGAGGTTAGAAGCTGATTGGTTTCTATGTAGAAGTGAGTCTAATTTAGCACTCTCCAGCTTTAGTAAATAAACCCCACAGATCACCCCCATATAGTGTGATAGTTGAATTATTTGGCAGTTCTAGGAACTCATAGCTCACTGCAGATTGAACTGGATAGATAACTTTAGTATGTACAGCCCAATTTTTCATTAGTAGGAAATGGATAATAGAACATCTGTCTAGTGTTGTCTTTGGCCCCGCTAGATAGATTAACCTCTCTGTTTGTCTTGAGCACTGTTGTCAGTGGGGCTGAAAGTGACCGAAATTGTACCATTTTTGAAAACAGTGAAACAGTAATTGAGAAAATCTTCATTGGTTATACTTGTTCTGTTTACGTCTGTGTGGGAGGATTGAAGAAAAATAAAATTAGTTGGGTCTCAGTTGTGGTCTTGGAGCAAATGAATTGCCCTAATGCAGTATTCATTAACCCATAAAACCAGCGGGGTCTGGTCAAACTCTCGTGATTGGTGGACACAGGGTTTGAAAAGGGATGGTTAAATGAGTTGGCCTATTTTCCAACAGATTAAATTCTACAACTTGCTTTATATTAGAAACAAAGCGGATAAGCTTATACGGCTTTATCCATGAACTACATTGCTTATCAACAAGGGTTGTCTTAACTTAAAATGTGTCTAAACTTTATCATTCACATTGGATGTGGGCGGCACACTGGTGTAGTGGATAGCACTTTTGCCTAGCAGTAAAAAGGGTCACTGGTTCGAATCCCAGCCATGACACTACCTGCCTGGAGTTTGCATGTTCTCCCTGTGCCTGTGTGGGTTTCCTCCGGGTACTCCGGTTTCCTCCCACCCTCCAAAGACATGCTGGGAGGTTAATTGGATCCTGTCCAAATTGTCCCCAGTATGTGTATATGTGAATGTGAGTCAGGGACTTTAGAGTGTAAGCTCCTTGAGGGTAGGGACTGATGTGAATGTACAATGTATATGTAAAGCGCTGCGGAAATTGATGGCGATATACAAGTACCTGTAATAAATGTTATCATTTAATCTGTTATTTATGTTACATGAGCAAGTAATCAGAATAAAATCTGAGCTTTTTCTAGTAAAGGAAAAACAAGTTTGCTAATATAGTTTGTTTTATACAACGATTATTTGTCACATGGGTTACTCGTATGTTGGTAAAGTAGTGTAAGGTTGATGGAATGAGTGATAATGGTATTGGGGGCTATGAATATCTGAAGCATCAGTTGAAGATTTAGCAGCAACCATCTCAGAAACCATTTACATGTTCTTCCTCTCCCCCTTATAAGAGAGAATTATCCTTTTACAGAATTTTGCATGTGCCGACAATAAAAGAAGAATCGCACATGGAGCGAATGCTCCAATATGCTTGGGAGTCATTAAAGTGGACCTGTAGTCTAGAAGTAAACACTCACAACCCAAAATGTAGCCTCACAAGTTAGCCAAGAATGCATCAGGCTGTGCAAAAAGAATGTGAAAATAAATTCAGATCCCCGCAGACCCTGTTCTCAGACAGTATTGCCAACATTTTAGATACACCTTGGAAGATTGTCCCTGGGCTTCTTGCCACTAAGATGTCCTTCATTGTCTTTGGTTCCTTGCCCCTTTTCCATCCAGCCTTCCTGCTCCACAGAAAAGTCGTTCATAAAACTTTGCATAACCTGGTTCTGTCCTACTTAAGCCCAAACCAAACCCCCCCATGGGCAAATAAAACATTTTGCCTTGTCGGAAGAGGCACCATAAGGATTCATTGCTCGTTTTTTGCCTAGGGGGTTGAAAATGATTTACTTATCTGATCCTCCGTTCCTTACCGCAACTAGGCCGCTTCACCCCCATGCTCCATAAGTCATGGGTCCTGACGTCGTCAAGACCAGAGCAGGTTTCATTGCCCTGCTCTGGACATGAGGCCACTGAGCGGCAGTTCACCATCACCACATTGTGGGGGAGTGCTGTCCTCCGGGGGACGGAGGATTGGGTAAGCAAAACTGTTTTTCTCTTCTACCCTAGACAAAATGAGCAATAAACCCTTGCAGTGCGGATACAGCCCAACTGCAAGGGATATTTATTCAGTTGGCCTTAAAACTTTACCTAAGCCTTAGGCTTAAAAAGGTATGATTGTGGAGGGAGCTGGAGACTTGATCTGTAGCTACTGAATGGCTACTGATCCAGTGATTTCTATGATTAATGCTTTCATTGCCGTAGCCATACTGTAACAGCTTTTGCTTTGATTTAAAAGCCAAAGCAAAGTACTAGAAAGAATACAAACGACTGGAATTTTTTTTAGGATGGGCATTTTCTGGCATGTTATTCAGCCTTCTCATTGACTTGCATCAGTGCAAACACAACCAGGGGCCTAAAAAAAGTTAAATTTCATTTTGACATAAAGCTGGTGCTCTCGCTAGCGCTTGCACACAAGGGCTCTTTCACACTGAACGCAGTGGGATGCAGTTGGCTGCATTTTGAACTGCACTCCAACTGCATAGACAGCCCAAAATCAAGGTAATCCTATACAGTAGACATAGTTCACATCATTGCAGGGCAGTTCAGCGCAGTTAAAAAAAAAAAAAAAAAAAAAAAAAGTATTAACCCCCCCCCCAGAGTATTTGACCAACCAAAACTCTCTAGAGACGCACCAACGAAAACATTTAAATGATCACAATATCATTGTAGTCAGGACTTACGTCTCTTTCATGACCCAGGTTAGTCCTGATGATATTGGTCTCACGGGTTCAGCACCCATTTACCTGGCCCAGCACGGGTGCCTCTCTACTAATTTATCATTATGTTGGTTATGCATTGGTTGGCAAGATATGATTAAATTTGTATAACACTGTTCTATTCACCATGACCCATGCGACACTGACTCACCCGCGTTTCTCTTCTGTACAAAAGGGTCATGGTTGCACTTTTTGTATTTGATGTATACCTGTCTTGCATGTTCTCAATTTTTGAAATTTTCAATAAAATCTTTTATGAAAAAAAAAAAAAAGTAGTAAAGCATACTGCATTTTTCCGCACAGCAAATGCAGGGGATGCCAAGCCCAAAAAAAGTATAGAAAGATGCACTGCAAACTGTGCTAAACGCAGCGCAAAATGCATTCAAGTGCACGTCAAGCATGCTTCAAACGCACTTAAAATGCATGTAAACATGTAGTCAAAAACACGCAGTTATGTTCAGTTTCTGGTATGAATAAGCTTTAAGGCCTCATGCACACTGCAGCCAAAGAGCCATTTTACAGGTGTGTGACTTTTTTTTCTGCCCTTAAATAAACAACACTCTGGGGGTTATTTACTAAAGGAAAATCCACTTTGCACTGCAAGTGCACTTGGAAGTAAAGTCGCTGTCGATCCGAGGGGGACATGCAAGGGAGATAAAAAACAGAATTTTAGCTTGCACATGATTGTATGATAAAATCAGCAGAGCTTCCCCTCATTTCAGATCTACCCCTCAGATGTAGAGCGACTGCAATTTCAAGTGGAATTGCAGTGCAAAGTGGATTTTCCTTTAGTAAATAACCCCCAGAGTGTTGTTTATTTAAGGGCAGAAAAAAAAAGTCACACACCTGTAAAATGGCTCTTTGGCTGCAGTGTGCATAAGGCCTTAAAGCTTATTCATACCAGAAACTGAACATAACTGCGTGTTTTTGACTACATGTTTACATGCGTTTGAAGCCTTTCGTAAAAAAAAACCCCACTGTGTTACCCCTGAGGTTGATTTACTAAAGGCAAATATACTGTGCGCTTCAAGTTCATTTGTTCTAGATCTGAGGGGAAGTTCTGAAATGAGGGGGAGCTCTGCTTGTTTCTATCAATCCGTTGCCATTTTATTTTTATTTTTTTTCCTTGTGATTAACCACTTACCTACAGGGCGTTTTCACCCCCTTCCTGCCCAAGCCATTTTTCAGCTTTCAATGCTGTCACACTTTGACAATTGTGCAGTCATGCTACACTGTAACTGTGAAATTGTTATCATTTTTTTCACACAAATAGAGCTTCCTTTTGGTGGTATTTAATCACTGCTGGGATTTTTATTTTTTACTTAAAAAAAACGAAAATTTTTGGAAAAAAAAAAGTTTTTCTTAGTTTCTGTCAGTACATTTTGTAGCAGCACTTATGGGCACTGATTGGGTGGCACTGATGAGGAGGCACTAATATTCTGCAATTATGGGCACTGCTATGTGGCACTGAGCACCGGTGGGCATTGATGGGTGGCATTGATGGGATTTACTGATGGGCAGCACTAAATGGAGCTTTATTTTGGTGGTATTTGATCACTTCTGTGGTTTTTTTTGTTTTTTTTTTTGCGCTTGTAAACAAAAAAAACAACAATTTTGAAAAAAACAATATTTTTTACTTTGTGCTATAACACATATCCAAAAATATGTATAAAAAAACAAATGTATTCATCAGTTTAGGCCAATATGTATTCTGCTACATATTTTTGTTAAAAAAAATCCCAATAAGCGCATATTGATTGGTTTGCGCAAAAGTTATAGTGTCTACAAAATAGGGGATAGATTTATGGCATTTTTGTCATTATTACTTTTTTTACTAGTAATGTCCGTTTTTAGTGGGACTGCAACATTGCGGCGGACAGATTGGGCACTTTTGACACTTTTTTGGGACCAGTGACATTATTACAGTGATCAGAGCTAAAAATAGCCACTGATTACTGTATAAATGACACTGGCAGGGAAGGGGTTAACACTAGGGTGGCGATCAAGAGTTTACTGTTTTCTAGGGAGGTGTTTCTAACTGTGGGGGGAGTGTACTGACAGGGAGTACAGAGAGATCGCAGTTCCTGATTATTAGGAACAGAAGATCACACTGTACTCCCCTGACAGAACAGGGATCTACTTTGTTTACACTGGCAGAACCCCGTTCTGCCTCTCTGTGGAGCGATCGCGGGTGGCTGGCGGACATTGCGGCCACCGGCCACACGCATCGGCTCCGGCGACGTGGCCCTGGCACGCCTGCTATTGCACGAAGTGTCGTACCGGTACAGCGATTCGCGCAATAGAGCCGCCCTGCCACAATATATCTGCGGCGGCTGGTCGGCTAGTAGTTAAGCCAAAGGATCAGAAATAACATTTTGTAATGTGTAAGGGGATATGGAAAAGTACATCTGCATTTTATAAACTATCCTTGTGGACAAATTAAAGTGGTTGTAAACCTCCGAATTGAATTATGAACAAAGCATATCTCTCTATAGTGTGTACTTGTCTCAATCCAGAGCACTAAGTGTCATATTTGTCTGCTGCTTCGTTCCTCTGCTATCAGCATTAATCATTTCTGACAATGTTAGCTGACACCAAGAAAAAAAAATAGGTGACAGGGGAGGGATTTCCAGCTGATTGACAGCTTCAGCTCTGTTCCTGTGTGCTGTGTTGAGGGGGTGTGTCCCTTCCTTTCAATCAGCTCTCAGAGCTCTGCTCACTGAGCTTTGCAGAGTGTAACTTCAGCTCTCCGCCCCCTTTTTTCTGAACTTTCAGACAAGCTTAATTCAGCACTTTAAATGGATGTAGAGAAGACTGCAGATAGACATTTGTAGGATTTGTTTGATCTCTGTGTATCACCTGAGGCAGGTCACTTCACTGGGTATATGAGAGGGCTTACAACCACTTTAAGTTTACAAAATCTAGCTCACTAGTATACCCATGCAATACAGCTTCCTCTGTACAAATATTATCCTTACTCTTGTTTTGTATAGTTTCTCTATACAAATAAGAAAACTGTTCCGATCAGTCAGTGTTGTTATGGATCTTACAGTCTCGTGGTAGAGGTATTCTAAATTAATGTGATTTATAACTATGATGGCATTTCTGCCTAGGCTAATATTCTTTACAAGTGTCATGTGGTTGGTATGGCCTACTTCTGAGGTGACAAGTGATATCACACAATCATGTATTTGTAATGGCCGGTGTCACATCCACATTCATTGTGGAGCACTGTCAGCATACTGTGTCACCTTCACATAGTCTGTGGGAATTTATAGACTAGATGCTTAAAAAAAAAAAAAAAAAAGTATAAATCTTTCTTATGGCACGAGGAAGCATGACAGCAGTCTGTCTTTTATAAAATCACTAGAAATATTGGGTTTGTATGAATTACACGTTTAAATATAAATAAATTCAGACCTGTATTACCAGTGTACATGTCTGAGCTTTGATCGTGGAAGAGAGTATTTTGATACAAAAAGCTGACTTTCTTTCCAGTAATCACACTGAAGGATTTGACAGCCAATGAAAAAGGTTGATACACTGGAGCAAAAAACATGACACTTGCCCACAGCATCAAGTCAGGTTTAATATTTTAAATGTATCAGGGAATCTGGTTGCTTTGGGCTACAGCTCCATGTTGGCACTAGTTTCCTTTTTGTTCTAGTTTATATGCAGTAAATCCTATACAGCAGGATGTAATTAGTTACACAGAAAATGTTATTAGAATGGATTTTATGCTAACTTCTGTAAAGGTTTGGTAAATTCATTGTTGCTTGCTTTTGAAATTAAAACTATCCTTTATTTTCACGCAGTAGTCCTTTTATGATGATATTGTAAAGTTTGCTGATTTTTTTTTTATTATTAATTGGTTTATCGTATTAACTTGCAGTGTTTATATTTTCTTGATCATTTTTCACATACTGATTCAGCGGTTCTCCCCAAGTGAATTGAATGTGCAGGAGACAGTGCAGTCAGCATGCTGGCTGAATGTTTACTGTGACATAGTGTAAGTCCCATAGTGGGTATATTGTATTAAATTAAATTCTACACATTAAACTAGATTTATAAAAAAACAACACCATAAATTCCACCCAGTTAAAGTTAAAAAATAAGTAGAAAGCAACTTTAGCATCTGATTGTGAACAGTTAGTAGTTCATTTTAATCATGCTGTTTTTTTTTTTTTTTGTTTTTTTACCTTTCTTTTAAGGCGCTATGGCTTGTGGTCCCGGTTACGAATGTTTCTTATTGCACTAGTTGGCTTCTATATAGCCATTCCATTCCTTGTAAAGATATGTCCTGCAATACAAACTCAGCTGGTCTTTTTAAATTTAGGTAAGTTATTGTGATGTTTTTGTGATTAATTGCTGGAATTGGTTATTATAGTAGCTTCAGTATACTAAAATATGCACATTAAGGACCTATTGAACACTAAAAACCACGTTATACATTCCACAGTCTGCTAAGAGCTAAAATGTAAGTTCCTTAAGCAGGCCTTAGATGTTACGATTTTCTTTCCTTTCACCATGGGTGGAAGGATGGAAAATTATTCTATTCCCCCTTCAGCACAGTCAGTGTTTATGGGGGAATGCCTCCCGCTGCGCTGTTCTGCCAGTGGGGAGCCTTCCTGGCTAGCAGAATACAATGGTTACTGCTAGTGGCTATAACTGCTGGCAGTAACTTATGTCAAAAAATCTGATGGATCAACTTGGGTACGATCAGCCTGCCCATACATGGATCAAAATTCAGACTGTCCCTGCTAAACCGGCCAAATTTTGATCCATGTATGGCTGGCTTTACTTTGATTAGTGGTGAAATGGCTCCCCAGCAGCATTCCAAAATCCAAGCAGAAGGCTGCAGAGAAGGACTGTGGCTTTTTTACAGACTGCAGTATATGATGTTGCTTTCCTTAATTTTCAGTTGGGCTTTAAATGAAATTGTGTATACATATTCATACAGTCAAACTGTAGTAGGAGGGGGTGTGGCCTGCAGCTGTATGTGAGAGGACGCTATTCAGAGCTACCGCAGTCCATCCTTGTTCGATCCTTCCCTCTCCATCTCACCCACTCTGTACCGACCCCCACTGCTGGCTGCCGACTCCCAGGCACACCCGGACCTATCACCGCCTTGCCCAGAGCTGATGATGACCTGCAGGGGGAAAAAGAAGCCGCGATTGCGGCGGCCCTGGAGATCCAAGATGGCACAGCGCGCCCCACGAGGCGCGGACAAAAAGAAGGATACTGGGGGTAAATGCAATAAAACCACCAAGCACCAGGGGAGGGAGCAGCCCAGGGACATGTTGTTCTACACACAGAAGCTGTCAGGTGCAGCCTGTACCCCTGTGTGATCCTGAACTTGCTGACCAGGAGGAGCCTGGTGCTCTGCATGACACTGTGCCCTTGGACACTTTTCTAGGATGGAAAAGGACCTGGGGGTCCTAGTAGAAGATAGGCTCAGCAATGGCATGTAATGCCAAGCTGCTGCTAACAAAGCAAACAGAATATTAGCATGCATTAAAAAGGGGATAAATTCCAGAGATAAAACGATAATTCTCCCGCTCTACAAGACTCTAGTCCAGCCGCACCTAGAGTATGCTGTCCAGTTCTGGGCACCAGTCCTCAGTAAAGATATACTGGAAATGGGGCGAGTACAAAGAAGGGCAACAAAGCTAATAAAGGGTCTGGAGGATATTAGTTATGAGGAAAGGTTGCGAGCACTGAACTTATTCTCTCTGGAGAAGAGACACTTGAGAAGGGATATGATTTCAATATACAAATACCGTACTGGTGACCCCACAATAGGGATAAAACTTTTTCGCAGAAGGAAGTTTAACAAGACTCGTGGCCACTCATTAAAATTAGAAGAAAAGAGGTTTAACCTTAAACTAAGTAGAGGGTTCTTTACTGTAAGAGCGGCAAGGATGTGGAATTCCCTCTCTAAAAGATTAGAGAGAGAACTACAGCAGTGGAAGGCCAGGTCAGTGAACTGGAGGATCAGTTACGCCCCCCCCCCCCCCCCCCCAGCCAGAGATGCCAGAATGGCCACCCAACAAGTTATACAGGTTAACAACAGAGCTGACGACATTGAGAATCGCCCCGTTCGGATCAAGAAGGTTGAGGGTCATGACCCCACTGAATTTGTGGAGCAATGGCTACAAAACATATTTAGCAAGAAGGCCTTCACTCCCCTCTTTGCAGTGGAACGAGCGCATGTGCACACCTCCTCATCCCCTCCCTCCTGGATAGCCCTCCATGCTTGCCCGCTTGTTAAATTACAAGGATCGTGAAATTATCCTGCGCCTAGCCTGTGAGAAGGGTACGGTCCAATACAATGGAACCAGGGTCTCCTTCTTCCCTAACTTCTCTGCAGAGGTCCAACGCAGAAGATCTAAATTCGCTGTTGTGAAAAAGAGGCTGCAGTGCCTTCAACTAAAATATGCTGTGCTCCACCCAGCTAGGCTAAGGGTCACAGCGGGAGGCCAAGCTTACTTCTTCGAAACCGCTCCGGACATGGCCTCTTGGCTCAATCGGGATGCACAGGATCCCCGACACAGGCGACCCGATGATGACCGAGATTGACCTTGTGGTGACACCTCCTCAGGTTGGTACAGTACTTTTATGCCAGATCCAAGGCATCGTCTTTCTCAGTGAGGGACAGTACCTCCCTTCTATACCCAGTGAAAAGGAATCTACTTGTTAGAGCCCATTCACACAGGGGCAACACGACTTCCAGCACGACTTTGGGAGGCAACTTGGACACGACTTGAGTATGAATCACAGCACGACTTGGGGCAACTTACAACACAACTTGAAGTCGCCTCCAGGACAGGGAACTTTACAAGTGGCCAATCAGAGCTTATCAGCTGTGTGTGAGAAGGAGGGGGCTGGCTGTTTAGTGGAGGAAATTACTTTCTGTTTCCTTTCTGCTTCCTGTAAAGTTGCCTCAGTATGAACAGTGATCAGACTTGGAGGCAACTTCCATTGAAATCAATGGGTACAAGTTGCCTTCAAGTCGGATTGAAGTAGTACAGGAACCTTTTCTGAAGTCGGAGCGACTGCAGTAGTGTGCATTAAGACAGATCCATTCACTTACATTGATTTATTCATGTAGCGCGACTTGAGGCGACTAGGGGCGACTTGGGGCGACTTGAAGTCGGATCCAAAGTTGCCCCTGTGTGAATGGGCTCTACTCTTATTTTGTGAGTGGTCTGAGATCAGCTGTGTGTGTGTGTGCACTCTCTCAGACAGCGCTTTGTGAACTATCTACACTACAGCCACAGTTAAGATGGCCTTTGTTTCTGTGCTCAGTTGGCACATGACTATTCTCCTACCTGCAGTTCTCCTTGCTCACTCTTCTGGCTATAATAACTATGGCTCTGTTACTACCTTTGTGCCCTGTTTATATGGATATGTTTTGTGCGCCATTGCGCAATCATGATACAAGTTGGTTACTACCAGGTACACTAATTAAACTCCTCATTTGACTCATTTTTTTCTGCAGTGTTGCTCTACGCCACCTTCCATTTGCCACCTATCCCTGATGGGGCTGGTCCACCATGGCCCGGCTCGCACGGTGGGCCACCTCTCTACTGACCTCTTAAAATGGCAAATGTAGCAGCCACCCATTTGGTCTCAGAATGCTAATTTGTAGTCCTGTGAGCCTCCAGGTAATTGACCAAATCTGGTCTCCAAAATAGTATATCTTTGCAAATGATCAGCTGCTAACGTTACGCATGTCTCATAACCATGCAAAATAGTTCAACCAAATTGTACACACGCTGCGCTTATCAAAATAAAAAAATTTCCACTAAAATATTAATAAAGTGATATTGTGCCTAACATATACAAAATCTATTAATAACTATTAATACTATACTATACATTAATGTGCAATAAATTTCAATGAATAAATAAATAGGTAAAAGTGCTCCAATAAGCCTGTGTATTGCAAATATTCCACAAAGCTTGTGCAATTTTCAAACATTAATAGATAATTCAACACAAACATCCATGCAATTTAGTGTTGCATCCAAGCATATCAGTACTGCATCTATGCAATATAGTGTTAGTGCAAGGTTCGAACAATAAAAAGTTAAAAAAATACAAAAAAAACGCATCCATGCGATTTGGTGCTACATCCATGTGATTCTATTCAATTCAGTGCTGTGTTGCTGTGCAATGATTAAATTACCAGTCCGATTTAGTGTTGCATCCATGCATTTCAGTGCTGCATCTATGCAATATGGTGTTAGTGCAATGTTCAAACAATAAAAAGTTAAAAATACAAAAAAAACGCATCCATGCGATTTGGTGTTGCATCCATGTGATTCTATGCAATTCAGTGCTGTGTTGCTGTGCAATGATCAAATTAACAGTCCACAGATCTTCCACAATCCATTCATGTGTTATGGTGAACACAAACTAAAGTGCTGTGCGCTCATACAAGTGCTCCCCCCCAGGTGATAGTCCCTCACCTTAGGGCGTGCGACCTTGAAATTAAGCTTGGTCAGAATGCGCCTTAGAACCTCTCTGGGTTCGATGTTATATGCAGGGTCCTGGATAGATTTGCACTGGTACGTCTGTTCCTCACAGCAGTCCCGTTTCTACAGTAACAAGGCGCTTCAGGACGCCACACTAAAACAGCAGAGATGAACGGGCAACAGCAGCCGGTATGGGGTGGCGTGCTAATCTGTCCCAACAGGTTGTATGTATAACGTTCTGTCCTGTCCCCTTCCCCTACGCGTGTTCGATACAAGGGGTATTTCGAATCACCCCCTGATGAAGATACGAAATACCCCTTGTATCGAACACGCGTAGGGGAAGGGGACAGGACGGAACGTTATACATACAACCTGTTGGGACAGATTAGCACGCCACCCCATACCGGCTGCTGTTGCCCGTTCATCTCTGCTGTTTTAGTGTGGCGCCCTGAAGCGCCTTGTTACTGTACAAACGGGACTGCTGTGAGGAACAGACGTACCAGTGCAAATCTGTCCAGGACCCTGCATATAACATCGAACCCAGAGAGGTTCTAAGGCGCATTCTGACCAAGCTTAATTGCAAGGTCGCACGCCCTAAGGTGAGGGACTATCACCTGGGGGGGAGCACTGGTATGAGCGCACAGCACTTTAGTTTGTGTTCACCATAACACATGAATGGATTGTGGAAGATCTGTGGACTGTTAATTTGATCATTGCACAGCAACACAGCACTGAATTGCATAGAATCACATGGATGCAACACCAAATCGCATGGATGTGTTTTTTTTGTATTTTTAACTTTTTATTGTTTGAACATTGCACTAACACCATATTGCATAGATGCAGCACTGAAATGCATGGATGCAACACTAAATCGGACTGTTAATGTAATCATTGCACAGCAACACAGCACTGAATTGAATAGAATCACATGGATGTAGCACCAAATCGCATGGATGCGTTTTTTTGTATTTTTTTAACTTTTTATTGTTCGAACCTTGCACTAACACTATATTGCATAGATGCAGTACTGATATGCTTGGATGCAACACTAAATTGCATGGATGTTTGTGTTGAATTATCTATTAATGTTTGAAAATTGCACAAGCTTTGTGGAATATTTGCAATACACAGGCTTATTGGAGCACTTTTACCTATTTATTTATTCATTGAAATTTATTGCACTTTAACGTATAGTATAGTATTAATAGTTATTAATAGATTTTGTATATGTTAGGCACAATATCACTTTATTAATATTTTAGTGGAAATTTTTTTATTTTTTATTTTGATAAGCGCAGCGTGTGTACAATTTGGTTCACCCATTTGGTCTCCTGGAACGTTAGTGCATTTCAACGGGTCATTGACTCCCCTATGACTCCCCTCTTCCTACATCCAAAAGTTTCACCCAGCTATTATAGGCCTCCAGGAGTTTGCATTACCCCTAGGTTGGTAAGGCGTACCACTCCACTTATTCTGTTTACTCTCGTGGGGTGAGTATATTGGTGCACAAAGTCCTGGTATACCAGGAGCTGGACTCAATGGTGGACTCCTTAGGTCGCTTTGTTTTTCTACACTGTAAATTGTATACCTTAACGCTAGTTCTGACTTATGTTTATATCCCTCCTCCATTCTCCAGGGAAATCTTGTAAATACTACTGTTGTATTTGTCCGACAAACCTAACTTACCTGTTTTGATTATGGGGGATTTTAATTGTTATCTAGATCCCCAATTAGATAGGCAACCTCCAATTTCCACTGCTTCTCAGGTGAGGAGCACTACCCTCAGTTGCCTTTTGGTGGAGGTGGGCTGGCTAGACATCTGGCGTCTTCGAAACCCTAATACCAAACAGTTCTCCTGTTTGACGCACGGATCGCTCTCACGCATAGACCTCTGCCTGGGCATGACGCACATTACCAATCACGCTTCTAACGTGGAGTGCTTAAACCAGGAGGTATCGGACCACTCCCCCCTAACAATATGGCTGAACACCAGGCCCCCCTCCACTATGTGCAGGGCTCCATGGAGGCTGAATGCCTTCTGGCTTCAACTGTTTTGCTCCCACGATCGCGTAAACCAGCAAATTGACCGATTTTTTTTTTTTTTTTTTCTTTTTCACGGTGTGACGATGTTCTTCTGAGATGGGAAACTTTTAAGGCATGCCTTAGAGGCACTTTTATAGCCGAGATTACTGGGGTCAAACATAACTCCTCAATCCTTCTTAAACAGGTGGAAGGCCAGGTTCAACAATTGGAGTTGGCATATGTGTTGGATCCATCTGATTGCGTGAGGGAGGCGTGGATGTCGGCCCAAGATTCTTTAGAGCGCCTGAGAACCTCTACCACGGAACGGAAATGTTTTTTCACAAAAATGGCGTTTTATGAAGAGGGGAGAAGATAAGATGCCTGTTGGCAAAAACATCCCTTGTGACAGCAAAAAAAGTGATCAAAAAAACATTTTTTTTTAAACCTAATTTATTAATATAAAAATAAAATAAATAAGAAAAAAACATTTTTAAAGCGCCCCCGTCGTCGCGAGCTCGCGCAGCAAAGAAAACGCATACGGAAGTTGCACCCGCATATGTAAACGGTGTTCAAATTACACATGTGAGGGATCGCCGCGATTGTCAGAGCGAGAGCAATAATTCTAGTACTAGACCTCCTCTGTAACTCTAACCTGGTAACCGAAAAAAAAATTTAAAGCATCGCCTATGGAGATTTTTAGGTACCGTAGTTTGTCGCTATTCCAAGAGTGTGTACAGTTCTAAAGCGTGACATGTTTGGTATCCATTTACTCGGCGTAACATCATCTTTCACATTATACAAAAAAATTGGGCTAACTTTACTGTTTGTTTTTTTAAAATTCATGAAAGTGTCCCTTTTCCCAAAAAAGTTGCGTTTAAAACACCGCTGCATAAATAAGGCGTGACATAAAATATTGCAACAATTGCCATTTTATTCTCTAGATTCTCTGCTAAAAAAAAATATATATATATAATGTTTGGGGGCTCTAAGTAACTTTCTAGCAAAAAATACGGATTTTAACTTTTAACTAAACACCAAATGTCAAAAATAGGCTTAGTCATGAAAGGGTTAATTAAAATGATTCTTATGCCCCAACTTTTATATACCCTTCATAACTCTCCTGTGGTGGTCCCCTTGAAATTGTTTTGTGTAATTAATTCCCTTTTCAGACTGCTACATTGGGGAGCCCGCGCACCCCCCCAGAATTAGGCTGGAGCAGTTGCAACGTCCTAAGGATGGAGGAGGCCTTGCCCTCCCAAATCCTTGGATTTATTATATTGCCGCTCAACTCCAACATCTCATAGGCTTCATGCCCTCTACCCCCTGTGAGTTCTTCTGGCTGTGTCTAGTTGGGACTGGTGCACCTGGAGGGATTGGAGGCCCAGGCATTCCAGCAATCCAATAAACAAAAGCCTACCTATACATTACTTCAGAAAGTCTGGAATAAATTGAAGCAACTGCAGAGTGCGACAGATCTACACAGCATACAGTCCGCTCTTTGGAAATCATACCTATGCTGAACTAGCCTAGATGGCGTGCCTGGGGGATAACTCTGCTCTCCCAGGTATTCCATCGTGGGAGGCTGCTACCTTTAAGGACCTTCAGCGTAGGTTCGCTCTACCAGATTGCATGTTTTACTATTATTTACAACTATCACATGCAGTTAAGACACAGGGAGATTTAACGGATTGGTCGCTCTCATTCACCCCCATATTCCATTGACTGCAGTCTGCGACCGAAATGAAAGGCTTTATAACCCAGTGTTATCACATGCTCTTAATGGAATATTTGAGTGCCTACCCCACCAGGGCAATATCGCAGTTGGAGGAGGATGTAGGAACCTTAACAGGGGATCAGTGGGAAGAAGCTTTTCAGTCAACCACTATATGCTCCCTCAATGTCTCACAGAAGGTGTTGCAACTGTATATCTATCTTACTCAGAGTGCATTATACCCCAGTGAAACTTCACAAAATGGGAAGACTTTTCGACCCATTGTGTAGTAGATGCAGGTGAACATCTGGGGACCTTATTCATCTCCTGTGGCGATGCCCTAAGCTACATTGCTATTGTAGTTAAGTCCTTTCTGCTATTGATAGAGTACTCCATTCCCCTTAAACCCTATTCTTTGTCTACTTGGAATCCTTGAAAAGGTGATACCCGAGAAAGTGACCAAAGTGGCTTTCTCTATGGCCCTATTTCAGGCCAGGAAGATTATTCTGCTGGGCTGGAAGTCCACAACTCCCCCTTTGGTAAAACAAATTTGAAAAACTTTGGTCTCCATAAATTAATGTCCCTGGGCTGGCACCTAGGGAGCTAGTCCTGATGAGGCTCCTGCAGTGTCCCAGGGGCTGAATGTAGTCAGAGAGTATCCTAGAAACATGGCAGTGGTGAAATAATAGGACATATAGTTTGTATACAGGGTATATACATCTAATACCCAATACCTGCCCTTCTGGATACGTGGCTGGGGAAGGTGTTTAAAAGGGGGTGCTATGTTTAACCATGTAAGCTGAAATTGCAACCCGCTAATGTACCTGATTTGCCTGAATTGTGAGTTGTTTACGGATATGTTCATTGATGTCATGATATGAAAAAGTTATCTTATCTTGTCTTTTAACATCTCTGTACCTGGTAACATCTAAATAAATACCTCTTTCATTAAAAAAAAAAACTGTAGTAAGAACACAAAATGAGACCAAATACATCTATAGCGTGTCCTGCTTGTGCGGCTGCTTGAATATCTTTATATACATCATAAAAAACTTGCTTTATCTATATTGTTCCCTTGTGGCTATACAGGGTGCCATCCAATGGGAATGAGGCATATCAGCAGCTGAGTTTTACCTTACAACATAAATAATACATATTTACAATAAATGCCTCTGGTTTTAAGCTGGAATACCTGTCCTCTTGCCCCCTCCTTTCTCCTCCTCTCTGCTTTGTAAAAAATACACTGCTGGCTTTCGACCTAAACCTTTGCCATAGAAAATTTAGAGCTGGAAGCTTAATGCATACATTCTGGGTCATGTTTGTAAGAGTGCTGATTCATACGATTCTTCTCCACGTGCAGCATTCTGCAGCAGCGACAATGCAGTAGGGAATAAAGGTGGGGCGTAGCATGAATTCCACTCAGCTTGGTAGGATATGTACTCCAATTATATGGTCTGTAAATTTTGACATATTTAGGTAGTCTTCTTCTGTGTTAAATACACGCATGCTGAAAATCTGTGTATTGAAAGCTGTGTTTGAAGAACAAGGTCATACATACATAAGGCTTGTTTATTTTCTGTGTCCTGCTTTGCTCTCCTGGAGGGAAGGGAGCTTTAGAAGAGATTATCCTTCGGGTTCCCTACTGCTTAACAAGCTTCCATGGTGGTCAGGCAACCTTTTCAAAGAGATGCGGCCATTTCAGTGGCAGACACAATGTCAATGAGCACAATTTTTATTAATTAGAGATAATTATACAGCACTGTCAATGTCAACAGCGCTTTAAGTACCATATTTATCAGCGTATAACACGCACCCCAATTTAAGAGGGAAGTTTCAGGGAAAAAAACATTTTTTTTACATAATCCACTTTGAAGCAAAATAATAGTCAGTGAGCATCAATGCATCCTGATTTAGTGCCCATCTGTTGCCCCAATGCAGCCTGATCTGTGCCCATCTGCAGCTTCATTGCAGCCTAATCTGTGCCCATCTGCAGCTTCAGTGCAGCCTGATCTGTGCCCATCTGCAGCCTGATCTGTGCCCATCTCCCTCATCAATGCAGCTCACCATCTCTCATAGGAAATCACTGAGCTGTCATCTCCTGTTTACTCGTCTCTCAGTCGGCAGTCACATACACAGTCGCGCCTCCACCATCGGCATTGGGCTAGCTCCTGTGATAGACAGAACACTGGTCCAATGCCAGTGGTGGAGGCGAGATTGTGTGTGTGATGTGAGAGCCGAGTGGAGAAGAGATGATGGCTCGGTGAATTCCGGTGGCACTCGTCCCCCACCGAGGTACGCTGATGGCGTATAACACGCACCTGCGATTTTCCCCCTATTTTCAGGGGAAAAAAGTGTGTTTTATATGCTGATAAATACGGTATATTGCACGTTCAAATCAGTTCCTACCCTTAAGGAGCTTACAATCTAAGATCCCTAACTCACATTCATACATACACATGCTAGGGCCAATGTGTGTGTCTGTGTGGGAGGAAACCCATTCTTTTCTTTGGGTTACAACTTTGCCTAGGATACTATGGAACCTGACAAACTCTGATTTCTACAGTAAGATTAGGGACATATCAGTAAATTTGCCATTTTGCTATAATTACCATGCATCATCTTTATTTGATTTTGCCATGTCTGTATGTGGAAACCTGCCAGGACAGACTTATGGCCAGTGATATTTACACAAATATCTATATATTCTATTCTAGTGATGCCACCATAGTAAATGTCCCTACGGGTTTCTCAATTTCCTGGTGGTTGCACATACTTCTGTACCTTTACATTATGTACATTTCTTGATTGTAGCAATTTACTTGTAATACTTCTCTTCCCTGCGTAACAAGTGAGGTGCCCCCATTGCTTTGGGTCAACTGTCAGTGTGGTCACAACTGATATCAGGCCCAAGTGGAAAAGAGAGGAATAAAGTGATACTAAAGTCTCTTAAAAAAAAAAAAAATAAATAAACATGTTCTACTTATCTGCTTTGTGCAGTGGTTTTGCACAGAGCAGCCCAGATCCTCCTTTTCTCTGTTCCCTCGCCGGCGCTCATGGCCCCTTCCTCCTGCCACGTCCCCCCACAGCAAACATCTTGCTATGGGAGCAACCGAGCCACTGCTCTGTGTGTCCATTCAGACACTGAGCCTTGGCTCTGCCCACCCCTCTCTCCTTATTAGCTCACTGACTTTGATTGACAGCGGAAGCCATTCAGGAGGGAGAGTCCTGCACAGCCGAGACTCTCATGCAACATCACTGGATCGAGATAGGGCTCAGGTAAGTATTAGCGGGTCTGCAGCACACAGAAGGTTTTTATCTTAAAGCGGAGCTCCACCAAAAATAGGAACCTCCGCTTGTTCGCACCCTCACCCCTCCACTGCCACATTTGGCACTTTTTGGGGGCAGAGTAGGGAGCAGGTACCTGGTTTTGACAGGTACCTGCTCCCACCTTCTGGTAAGATCGCTGCATGTCGATGCATGTCCGCCCCCCCCCCACACACACACACACACACACACACACACACACACTACCTTCTGGGACCTGTGTGTGTCCCAGAAGACGACGGGATCATTCAGAAAGCGCAGCATGACTCACGCATGCGCAGTAGTTAACCTCCCGTGAAGCCTGAAGGCTTCACTGCTGGTTTCCCTTACTTGCAATGCCGGCGCCTGCACTCAAACCCAATGGACAAATTGGCTTGGGGTGCCAACAACGTGGGATCCCTGGACAGGTAAGTATCCTTATATTAAAAGTTAGTAGCTACAGTATCTGTAGCTGCTGATATTATTATTTTTTTATTTTTTTTTACAGGCACTTTGTTTTACTGCAGATAAAGATTAAAAAACCTTCTGACTTTAGAACAACTTTAACTGTGGAGTTTTTGTTGCAACACATGTTGAAGAACATGAAGTAATATTTTTAGTCCCTCAGTATCTTGCTTTTTCCTTTTTTTTTTTTTTTGTCAGCCTGCATGTTCCTTAAGCTGGCCATAAACTAGTAACATTTCATTTGAAATGTTTCATTTCCCGCTTTTTCTCCTGCATCCTGCGTTGCACTGACCACGTCTGATGAGCAGTTCACTGTGTATCACAGGATCAGAACTTTTATCTTATGCATTTCTCTCACTATTGTTAATCTTTTGGATATGGCTGTTATGATGTTCTAGCACACAGCAGAACAAAAGGGTGTGGTGACCGTAGTAAAACAGACCTTAAACCACACCTAGGAAAGTCCTGGAATTGTATAATTTTTTTTATTGACCTCGAAAACTAATTTAGTCAAATTACAATTTATGCTAGTTAATATGCCTCTGTTTTATTTCCACCTTCTATTAAAGCATATATAAAGCATATATATGGTCAAAAATTATATATTCATTTCCACATTGTATTTCAATTCATTCTAGTTTACTCCTATTAGGCCGGGTTCACACTGGTCCGACACGACAGTCGTACCACTTTGGATCCAACTTTGCCCTGCGACTTGAAGTTCAACATGCGTCCGACTTCACTGAACAGGGATCCGACTTTGGTCTCCGACAATACCAGGCACTGTGTCTGGTATAAATCTTTAGGGGGAACTCCACGCAAAATGTTAAAACTATCATGGGTTCTCCCTCCAAGAGCATACCAGGCCCTTCGGTCTGGTATGGATTTTAAGGGGAACCCCCGCACCAAAAAAAACGGTGTGGGGGTCCCCACCAGAATCCATACCAGACCCTTATCCGAGCACACAGCCCGGCAGGTCAGGAAAGGGGGTGGGGACAAGTGAGCGCCCCTCCTGAACCGTACCAGGCCGCATGCCCTCTACATGAGGGGGTGGGTGCTTTGGGGTGGAGGGGGCCTGCGCCCCCTACCAAAAAGCACCTTGACAACCCTGGATGTTGGTTGTTGGGGTCTGCGGGAGGGGAGCTTATCGGAATCTGGATGCTCCCTTTCACAAGGGAGCCCCAAGTCTTGGCTTCCCACCCTATGTGAATGAGTATGTATACATTGTACCCCTACCCATTCACCTGGAAAAAAAAGTGTCATAAATAAAACACATTACACATATTTTTAAAGTAATATATTAAGGCAGCTCCGTCGTCTCGTCCGGCTCTTCTGGCGACGTCTTCTGCCTCCTCCGCTGATGTCTTCTGCCTCTGCTGGTTCTTCTTCCCTCTCTGGTTCTTTTCTCTCTGTCCACTGTCTACTGTCTCTGCTGGGTCTTCTCCGATATCTTCTCGCTCTTTTGCTGGGTCTTCTCCACTATATTTTCCCTCTGTTCTTCTTCCGATGTTGACTCAACGCTCTCTCCCGCTTTAACGCTGGGTGCGCGGTGTGCCATTACTTATATTGGAGAAGAGCTGGAGAGGGCTAGAAGACATTGGAGGAGAGCGGAGAAGACCCGGAGAGGGGAGAAGACCCGGAGAGGGGAGAAAAACCAGCAGAGGCAGAAGATATCAGCAGAGAGGGGAGAAGAACCAGCAGAGACAGAAGACATCGCCAGAAGAGCCGGAGAAGAAATCGGAAGAGACAACGAAGCTGCCTTAATAAATTACTTTATAAATATGTGTAATGTGTTTTATTTTTGACACTTTTTTCAGGTGAATGGGTAGGGGTACAATGTACTCATTCACATAGGGTGGGGGGCCGTGATGTGGGGATCCCCTTATTAAAGGGGGATTCCAGATTCCGATAAGCCCCCCGCCAACAGACCCCAACGGCCAGGGTTGTCGGGAAGAGGCCCTTGTCCTCATCAACATGGGGACAAGGTGCTTTGGGGTGGGGGGCGCAGGGCCCACCCTGCCCCGAAGCACCCACCCCCCCATGTTGAGGGCATGCGACCTGGTACGGTTCAGTGGGGGGGGCCTCGCTCGCCCCCCACCCCCTTTCCTGACCTGCCGGGCTGTGTGCTCGGATAAGGGTCTGGTATAGACCAAAGGACCTGGTATGGCCTTGTGCTCTTCGAGGGGGAACCCATGCTGTTTGTTTTTTTTTTTAATTTGGCATGGAGTTCCCCTTCAAGATCCGTAGAGCAAAAGTCGCATGCCAAAATTGGATCAGTTAAGACGGCGATCCGACTTCAGTGATATTCAATGGGCTGAAGTGGGATTAAAGTCTGACCAAAGTAGTGCAGGGAGCATTTTCAAAGTCGGACCGACTTGTGTCGGACCGTTAAGACGGGTCCCATAGGGAAACATTGATTTTCACAAGTCATGTGCTCCCAATGTCGGAACGTTTGTCGTACCGGTGTGAACCCGGCCTTAGTCTGAATGATCCTGACGTTTGTAAACGTAGTTTGTGAAGATTCCCATATATTTACTTCTTAGAATTCTATGACATGCATTCACTATACCCTGTGAGTAGGCACTGCTGTGTCACAGAATTCATGGAGCCTGCCTTTTGAGCTACAGGGGTGCTGAGGACAGGAGTTTTAGGAGGCAAAGTCAGTACAAGAATCAGTTTGCAGGCAGCCAGGTACCATGGGATATGCAGTGCTTAGAAATGGAAAGTAAACCGCAGAGGAGAAGCTGCAAAGCATGCAGGGAATCTAGGAAGTTGTGGAAAGAAATGGCCAGCAGACAGGTAGCACTCACAACGTAAAAGGAGATTTTTCAAGTAATCTTATATTAGATTGTCAAAAATAACTATTGTCTGTATTGCTATTACAGTGCTGATGGTAAAAAATAAAAGTGTATGCTGTGACCATAGATCTCTTTAATGTTTTATGATAGCTCCCAACTGTCCCTGATTTCGAGGGACTGTCCCTGATTTGGAACAAAGTCCCTCTGTCCCTCTTTCCTGCTCATTTCTCCCTCATTTTGGTCTGATCTATATAGCTCTTTATATAATGCACTACTTATCTTCTAAAAAGCATTTCCCTGTGCTAAACCTTTCATCCAATTTCTAAATGGCTGCATCTGTAAACCCCAAAAGCCAATATTATATATATATATATATATATATATATATATATATATATATACACATTTATACACTGTGTGTGTGTGTGTGTGTGTGTGTGTGTGTGTGTGTGTGTGTGTGTGTGTGTGTGTGTGTATATATATATATAGTAAAAAAGTGCTTGTGGGTTTAACCAATTATTATAATTTTTTTTGTTGTACAATTCTCCTTTAACCACCCTGGTGGTATGATTATGTCAGATTTTTGTGTCTTAAAGCGGTACATTGTTTTGCATAGAAATTTGGCGTTTTATATTGTAGGCCTGTAATAACACACTTAAGTCTGTCCAAACAAGAGTCTAGTAGTCATCCCGGGTATGAAAAAAGTTTGAAACACAAAATCATAAATTATAATATAATAAATAACTATAAATAATTATAAAAAATTATATAATAATAAAATGAATTTCCCCACGATTCACTATCGCTCAATTTTGCAACTGTTCTAATTTACTATCACTGTTTTCTAGCTGGTCTAAAACCACTTTTGATGTAAAGGGACACTTTTTGGTTGCCATGGACAATCTCTCTTCCAGGCAGAAAGAACAGTATATATATTATAAAACTGCAAGCAGGACACGGGACAAAAGGGATGTGAAATGATTTGATACAGTAATGTAATCTGTAAGATTACAGTATACTGTATGTGTTATGTTTTGTGTACCTTTTGAATTTGCCGCCGGGCTCCACCCCCCCCATGCGTTGCAACGCTTGCAGGGAACAGAGCCGAGGACACAGCCCACAGACACAGCGGTGGGGACATCACAGGATCCTGGTGACAAGGTAAGTAAGCTGTACCAGGATCCCAAGATGCAATCCCGAGTGTGGCTCGGGGTTACCACTATTGGTACTGAATATTAACCCTGAGCCACACTCGGGATTTTTGCCAGGGAGGTGAAGGGGGGCATGTCCTATGCCTACATACTTTTGCTAATAGGTGTCCCTCATGTCCATCCTAAAAAGTTGGGAGGTATGGTCTTATCTACCTCTTGTGTGCAGGCCCTACCTACACATCTCATGTTATGGTTAAAGTGGATCTCCAGCCCAAATGTACCATAGTTCTAGTTTTAGACTAAGTGTGAAAGGGTTAGAAACCTATTTCTCTTGGTGTTCCTACTTGAAAGATTTTTCCTCACTTCCTGTCCTGGGGACGAAACAAAAATGTAGAAGAAATCTCCCAGAAGTATTAGAATCCACTTTTCACAATAGTTTTATGTAAAGATTTATTTTATTGATGTTTCTTGAATAAATAACTGGTTTACGTTGACTTTAGTATGTTCCTGGGATTCCACATTAAAGTGGATGTAAACCCGAATTTTTTTTTTTTTTTTTTTGATGTCGAAATGTAGAGTATAAGATTTCCTATCATTTGAGCCCAGTCTTACCACAAAGAGTTAATCCAGCTGTGAGCAATCCACTTTTATTGTTCAGTGAGATAAAACTTGACAAACAGAGAAAAACTTTGTCAAATCCTCCCCCTTGCTGTGAGTGACAGGTGATTTACATATCTCGTGCACTAGCCTAAGCCATGCATTATTTTTTAATTCCCTCCCCCACTCCTTTCTTTAGCAGCTCTGCAAGGATTGGCTGTTCCACACCTCAGCATGATTTGGCATGCTGAAGTCATGTGGTTACTTTCCTGTCTTTTCACTGGGTGTTAGAGATCATAGTAGAAGTTCAGTATAAGAAATACTAATGACATCACTAATCCACCCACTGAGCTCCAGACAACAGACCCACCCACAGAATCTGCAGTATTTCTTATCTCATAACAGACAGAGGGGAGACATTTGACAGGTAAAGACACATGCAGGAGGCATGTATATCCTTATAGATAACCCCTATGGCAGTAGTTTAGAAAGGATGACACTGGGTTTACATCCACTTTAAAGTGATTGTAAAACAACCCATTCAGTTTAAAATAGTAATGAAAGGCAAAACATTTGTGTATACATAAAAAAAAAGGTATTTATGTTTTTTTTATTTCCCTTTTTTATAAGTGATCACATGCGCTCTGTTCTTAGCCACATAAGAGCTGGGGGGAGGAGAAGCAACAGTACACTGATCTTCCCAGGGAATGGCTAGGGGTGTGCCAGCACAGCTAGAGAACTGACCACAGTGTGTTCTCATGCTTAGTGTGGTCAGTTTTTAATAGGAAAGCAGAGGGACTGGCAGGATCACCAGGGATTTCACACAAAGGAAGCACTACAAAGAGAACAGGATACTTTTTCACACAAGTAGATGGTACAGCAGGCACATATCAGGAACAAGTTTTGGGGTAACAAACACTTTACCCACTTAAGGACCGGAAGGATTTTCCCCCTTAATGACCAGGCCATTTTTGCAATACGGCACTGCGTCGCTTTAACTGTCAATTGCGTGGTCGTGCGACACTGTACTCAAACAAAATTGACGTCCTTTTTTTCCCACAAATTGAGCTTTCTTTTGGTGGTATTTGATAACCTCTGCGTTTTTTTTATTTTTTGCACAAATCCCCCAAAAAATATAAAAAAACTAATTTATTTATCAGTTTAGGCCGATATATATTCTTCTACATATTTTTGGTAAAAAAAAATCTCAATAGGTGTATATTGATTGGTTTGCGCAAAAAGTTATCATGTCTACAAATGATGGGATAGATTTAGGGACTTTTATTTTTTTAATTTGTTTCTACTGGTTATGGCAGCGATCTGCGATTTTTAGCGGGACTGCGGCATTGCGGAGGACAAATCTGACCCCAAATGACACTTTTTGAAGACCAGTGACATTATTACTTTGATCAGTGCTATAAAAATGCACTAATTAATGTAAAATGACAGTGGCAGGGAAGGGGTTAACACTAGGCGGCGCTCAAGGGGTTAACTGTGTTCCCTATGTGTGTTCCTCTAACTGTAGGGGGGTGGGCTGCCTGGGACATGACAGAGATCACTGGGAACAGTGGATCTGTCATGTCTCCTGTCAAAATGGTGATCCGCCTTGTTTACAAATGCAGATCCCCGTTCTGTCTCTGCATAACGATCGTGGCCAGCCAGTGGACATCGAGTCCGTCAGACCCGCGGGCACGCTTCTGTGGCTCACAGCGGCTGCAATCTCACATGCACGGACCGATGTACAGGTACGTTGGTTCGCGCAGGAGAGCCGACCTGCCGCAGTAACTGTACGTGAGCTGGCTGGCAAGTGGTTAATTAATGACCTAATTTAGGTAGATCTTCTTGATTTCTAAATGTGCAAGAGCTTACCTTTGATCCTTTTTTATATAGTGTTCTAGAGTTTCAGAAGACATTATTTGTGATCAAAACTTTAACTGGTGTTTAACCCGCAGTGTTTTTTTCAACATCTTCAGTTGAAAAATCGAGGGAACCAGACAGAAAATTGTCAGTCGAACAGCAAGCTGCATCCATTCAGATGAATTGTCTGTTGAGGTATTTTGAAGGTCAGCAGAGCTGGCTGTCAAAATACAATAGACGCAGTGGGAGATTTTTCCATCCATGCTGTATAGCTTCAGGTTAAAAAAAAAAATTCTATGGCCTACTTTGGTGAGTGGAAACTTGCACTACAAAGTGTAAAGTGTTTATGTTGCCCATGGCAACCAATCTTGCTTTACCCTTAGACATTTTTTCAGCGTATGATGTCTATTAGCTGTCTGTTGCACAAAAATTGGTTGTGTAGAATGACTTTCCTGTACGGTTACAGTCATGTCATCCTTGTCTTTCAGTGAGGTTTCCATATTTTATTGACCTGAAAAGGCCTCATGATCAAGGGTTAAACCACACCTGCAATTTTTACTTGGAACCAGAAGAAGATGAAGCTATTGGTGTCTGGTAAGTTGTGTCTTTATTATCTCTTTGATCTGTATGCTGTCCAGTGTAGGACATGGCTTCCACACATGGGAAGAGGTGAAGCCACAGAAGAAATGGCAGCCCCTGCAGTGGTAGAACATACATAGTGATATACATTACAGGAGCTTTATGTTCATTGTTTAGTACATCTAGCTGCACTTGCAGATACATTTTTTCTTGTGTTGTATTCCAGAAGATAAATCTTAGCTGTACTTGGCATTCTTATTATTTGAGGAATGCAAAATTCAAAAACATTTTCCGACGGCTAAAAGAGGCACACAATTTTCCATTCAAAATGAGGGTTCCTTAAAATATATCTAAAGGCAAAACTTTTTAGTTTTTATTGCTGTCTGTGTCCCCATTAGGGAGATTTACCCACTGTATTTGTCATGATTACCGTTATCAGAAAAGTAAAAGAAAATCCCAAATTTTGGGTTGTTACCGGATGCAGTGTTAATTTTGGCAGCAAATTTAGTTTTAGTCTAAAGCCTCGTACACACGATCAGATCTTGCGCAGACAAAACCTCGGACGTTTGTCTGAAGGCGTGTGCCTGGATGAATACAAACGGCAAGGAATTGTCGGGCAACAAACACAAACATAGTGACATACTACGTGGTTTTTCAGCTCTTTAGCACCACCCTTTGAGCTCCTTCTGCTAATGTCGTGTTAGTAGAAGTTTAGTGAGTGTTGATTTGCACTTTTCATTTTGCGCTTTTCGGTTAGTTTCTGAGCGGCCGTTCGTCAACCAGACATGCAGAATCGGAGTAGATAGCGTGTTATTTATTATTGGCCTTGGAGTTATTGCTTTGACCCAAGTGCAGTCCAGGAACAGGAGGAGGTGGATTTCTTGGACCAAAAATTGGTTGCTTTATTAATTGTCATATGCCTTTGCTGCAGGAGCTCCAGGAGAATAATTCAGATGATTTTCGGAATTATCTCCGGATGACGGACCCCTGCTTTCACCAACTCTTGGCATTGTTGACCCCCTATATTAAGAAGCAGGACACATGCATGAAGCTTTTATTTTATTTTTTGGTTGAATAATGATTTGATTTGTTATATATTCTATATTTTTGGATACATAGTATGCACTTTTTGGTTAAGTTCTATTGGCAGATAGCATGTCTAATTTTCTTTTTGTTCTTTTTTTTAATGCACAATAAAAAAATTGTGGAGAATAATACTTGTCTATGTGTTTTACTCCAAATGACATTTTGGGAGTAGGCAGTTACATTTAAAAAAATACAATATAAAATTGACAAGGGACACCAACATAGTTGTATCTTTGATCCTAAAAACTACGGGATAATGGTGTTGTGGTAATGTGCCCAAAAAAAAAAAGCATAATAATATTATTCTTGATATCACTAGAAAATAAAAGCCTTTAAAAATACGTTTGGCACCAGAACTCCATCAGAATCACCAGCAAAGCAGCTTCATTATTATCCCATTAAAGAAGAAGAGAATGCACGCTGCATTTCGAGATTTCATAATTTGCCGTGTCACGAATGTCAGTTCTTCATTACGAACGCTAATTTACAAGACCGATCACTTCTGGCTCATCCTTGTTTCCAAGCATTCGTGTTTGTACTTTGGACTTTTGTCCGGCAGACTTGTGTACACACGCTCAGACAATCCGACTACAGACATTTGTCCGCGGAAAATTTTAAAGCCTGATATCCAACATTTGTCCACGGAAAATCCAACATCAATTGTCGATGGAGCGTACAAACGGTTGAATTTTCCGCCAACAGCCTGTCATCACACATTTCCCGTCGGAAAATCCGATCATGTTTACGCAGCTTTATGCCGCGTACACACGGTCGGACTTTTCGTCTACAAAAGTCCGACAGCCTGTCCGACAGACTTCCGACGTACCTTCGGCGGACTTGCGGCAGACTTTCTTACGAACGGACTTGCCTACACACGACCACACAAAAGTCCGACGGATTCGTACGTGATGACGTACACCGGACTAAAATAAGGAAGTTCATAGCCAGTAGCCAATAGCTGCCCTAGCATGGGTTTTTGTCCGTCGGACTAGCACACAGACAAGCGGATTTCGGGGTCCGTCGTACTTACGACGTAAAGATTTGAAGCATGTTTCAAATCTAAAGTCCGTCGGATTTGAGGCTAAAAAAGTCCGTTGAAAGTCCGGAGAAGCCCACACACGATCGGATTACCAGCCAGCTTTAGTCCGTCAGCGTCCGTTGGACTTTTGTAGACGAAAAGTCCGACCGTGTGTACGCGGCATTAGTCTTAGGACTAAAATGGCATTTTAGATTTAGTCCCATTCTAGTCTTCTGCAATTATTTTAGTTTTAGTCGTATTTAGTCGACTAAATCTCCAGTAGATTTTAGTCGATTAAAATGTCCTACGTTTTAGTTGACTAAAGTCTCCAGTGCATTTAGTTGACTAAAACTCATTTTAGTCATCTAAAATCCAGTGGGTATAATTAAATTGTAATGCATTAGTTAACATTTCTCTACAATTTTCAAATTCATTATATACTGCTGGAGTGAAAAATCTAATATGTTATTATTTATGGTATTGAGGTATGAACATGCACTACAGACCAGTGTTAATTTTGACTAAAATGCCATTTTAGTTTTAGTCGTATTTTAGTCATCTCAGTTGTTTTCGTTTTAGTCGACTAAATTAACACTGGCCAGATGAGGGGAATTCTCCCAATGGGCACACTAGTTCTGGTGACTCTGGTGACACACATGGATTCCTTTAGTTTGGAGGGTTTTTCTCTCACCTCCTGTTTTGGCAATGGGACACGAAGTGAAGGGAAATCTCCCCTTTTTAACAGTGTACCAAAGGAAATCCGGATATGTCCTCAGAAATGTTTTTTTCAATTATTTAGGTAGGCAAATTAGTTATAAAGTTATAGTCAAGCTAATGGAAGCTGATAACTTTGGCCTGGGCATCTAGGCTTTAAAGTGTATCTAGAATCAAAACCAAAAATGTAATATATTGCAGCATATTAGTTCTAGTGAGGTGGCTGCATTTGTTTCCTTTTTCCAAGCTTCTTATGCTTTTTTTCACCTGGTAATCCTGCAAATACGACTTTAGTTCTAGGGTGGCTGCTTCAAACGCTCACTGTATCTATGGAGGCAGTCATGGTCTTCACCCTTTCACAAACAGTCAATATCTCTTCATCTCTGATACATGGAGGGCAAGGCAATTGGTAGATTACAGAAGATAGATAGAAATGAAGATATTCTTTTGTGCATCTCAAAGAAGGTGAAAGGGACACAGCATTTCTGGCTAGATATACAGGTATTTTCTGTACTTGATGAAAACTTTTCTGAAAACAAATGCAGCCATCACATTGAAGGACTGTAAGCTGCAATATATTACATTTATGTTCTTGGGTTTAAAAGTATGTTTTGTTTTTTTTAAATGTGTATGCTTGCCTAGGTGGATGCAGCATTGGTCAAATGCTGTATATGTCCCCTGCATCTTCTAAGACTGAGAACTGAGCGATCAAACACTGCTGATCACTCAGTTCTTGGTCTTCAGTGAGCAGAAAGCTGGTGACTTTCAGTCATTGGCACCCTGCTCTGCCCCTCCAATGCTCACTGGAGCACTGAGCTAAGAGGCTGGGCCAGCTGCTGGTCCAGGCACCTGGGTGACTTTACATTCGGGATCAATCTAGAGCCTGGATCAGTTGAGTGACCTCCGCCAGCAGCAGGCTTTTGCCCGCTGTCGGCTGAAAGTGGTTCACAGGAGTGCAGAATGAACTGCACTCCTGTGATCCCCAGGAGAAGTATAGCCATAATCACTTTGGCTATACTTCTCCTTTTAATAGGATTAAGTCCCTCAAGGTAATTCTATAAAACACATACACCTTAGCGTAGGGATCGATCAATTATCGGAAAGACCGATTATTGAGGGCTGATGTAAGCATTTTTCGAAAACATCGGTATCAGTTATAAACTAGACCGATATTACCGATATTGGTCTCTGCAGGCTGCGGCCATCTTTTGGGGGCCCAGAAGCTTGCAGATCCAGTGCGCAAGGTGCACGCACACATTGTCATTACGCGCACTGGGCCTAGCGTTCTGAGTCTGACAGGCCTCCCTCGCCTCGACACTCGGACAGACATGCCAGCAGCCAGCCACCTACCCACAGTGAAGTGCCAGGCCACTGAGGCTGGCAAGCCAGCCATCAGCCACCCACCCACAGCAATATGCCAGGCCAGCCAGCAGACACCCACCCACAGCAAGGTGCCAGCCAGCAGCCACCCACAGCAGGGTGCCAGCCAGCTGCCACCAACCCACAGCAAGGTGCCAGCCAGCAGCCACCCACAGCAAGATGCCAGCCAGCAAGCCACCCACAGCAGGGTGCCAGCCAGCAAGCTTATCCACAGCAGGGTATCAGGCCAGCCAGCAAGCCCACCCAGAGCAGGGTGCCAGCCACAAAGCCCACCCAGAGCAGGGTGCCAGCCACAAAGCCCACCTAGAGCAGGGTGCCAGCAGCAAGCCACCCACAGCAGGGTGCTAGCCACAGCAGGGTGCCCTGAAGCCCACCCAGAGCAGGGTATCAGGCCAGCCAGCAAGCCCACCCACAGCAGGGTGCCAGCCATGAAGCCCACCCAGAGCAGGATGCCAGCCACAAAGCCCACCCAGAGCAGGGTGCCAGCAGCAAGCCACCCACAGCAGGGTGCCAGGCCAGCCAGCAAGCTAGCCAAAGCAGGGTGCCAGCCAGCAAGCCAGCCACAGCAGGGTGCCTGTCATTTTTAACCTTATACTTTCAAATTGCAATGCTGATGGATGCAGAGAGAAAAAGTAAAGTATGGTCTGGGACTGTTTCTCATTTCAACCATCTCCAGGAAAAGCAGCAGTGTGCAACACATGCACAAAAAATGTGAGCATGGGATCAACAACTGCAAAAAACAAAAATATGTCAAATCTTTGGGCCCATCTAAGAGTTCATCATGGTAAATTATATAATGAAGCACAGCGAAAACAATCTGAATCACAAAGCGAAATACCACAATTCCACCAAACAACAATAAAAAATATGTTTCAGAAAATATCTAAGTGGCTAAATTTGGATGGAAGATGCCAACAGCTGGACAAAGCAATCACAGAGATGATGGTTACGGATAACCAGCCATTTACAATGGTGTTTGACTCTGGATTTCAGCGGTTGATGTCCATAGCTGACCCAAGGTACCCACTGAAGAATGAAAAGTATTATTGAACCGAAATGCTGGGAAAGATTCACCAAAAGGTAGTTGAGAAATAAAGGCTATGCTGCAACCAGAGAATGCTGGCAACTCGCTCTCATTTACGACTGACTGCTGGTCAGGGCCAACAGAGTAACCTATGAGTCTTACATGCCACTTCATTGACAGCAGATGGACAAAAAGGCAATTGGTGTTGAATACAAAGGTGATACAAGGATCCCACACTGGGGAGTACATTTAGAGAAATGTTTCTAGGCATACTTCAAGACTGGGGAATAAACAAAGACCGAGTGATGCTTGTGCTTCGTGACAGCGGCGCAAACATTGTGAAAGGAATGAGGCTTGCTGAAGTGTCCGACCTCACAGTATTCGACATTAGGAGATAACACGCTGATAAAATGAGGTTATGTCATTGTAATGCACTGGGATTTTGAAGAGATTGTGACCTTCATTCTACTTGTTAGTATAACCCCTGGAAATATCATGGTTACTGCATAGCTTGTTGGTTTTGTCCTCAAAAATTGGTAGTATGCATGTTTAGCAGTTGTTACAGAAGGCTTTCATTTTTGACTTATAGCTTTTTATAAGCGTTTTTGCATGTACGTGCTTGTGACATGTTGGTAAATTATTTTTTTGAGCACCAATTTTTCCATTTCCTTTGGAGAAAAGGATGAGTTCAAAGCATCCACCTCTGGACTATGTTGAGGAGCAGATTTCAAGTCCTGGCTCCCTTCCAGTACTGACTGGAGACTGGCTGGTATTTATAGCTGTAGCTGTCGGTGACAAAACTGCCTACCACCTAACATGCCTTAATTAGCGCAATTTTTTTTTTTTTTCATTTCATTTATTAACAAGCAAAATAGATGATATATATCGGTCTCCAATTCATTGTCTAGAATAGTTAGACTGGCTAAGCTAATAGATTTCTTTTGTTGGAATTTTGGAAAAAATATGTTTCACAAAATGGTCACTTGTTTTACTGATGATTCCTTTAAATAGACTGCCTAATGCACTAAAATGCACCAAAATGCACCAAAAAAGGGAGCATGGACTATTTTTGGCAAGGTGCATTGAGATGCCATTTAGAATAAAAGGCATTGCATGTAACATGTAGTGTTATTGGGCCCTCAACTAAACACATGAACTGATTTTTAAAATCAACTAGAGGTTAAGTGTCTGATATCACATAAAGAGCTCTGGTTAACAATGGATGGAACAAAACAACATTCATCTTCATTCATTATTTATTGTAATCATTACGAGCAATTTGTCCCGATATACAGACTGCTTTCCTTCTCATGGAATTTATGAACATATGGCATCCTATTTTTGGAATGACTCTACTGATCTCTTGTTGTTACAGGCACACCGTTCCTGCAGTGCTGTGGAAAGATGCTCAGGGAAAGGACCTGGCGTGGTACGAGGAAGTGATGTCTACAAACTATCCTGTCATTCTTTACTTACATGGGAATGCAGGCACAAGGTGAGCACTTATTGTTTGAAAAATTTGAAATAAGGTAGACAGTAACCAGTTCTGACATATGGCAAGACGGGAACAATGGGGCAGATGAGATACATTTTCTCTAAGATCACACCATGATTGCTGTATGGCAATAGAAAACCTGTACCTGACCATCTCTCAGTTGGGATTTATGTAAAAAAATAATTCCATGTACAACAGTAGATTTATTAAATATTTTTTGCCAGATTTTTACAGTTGGCAACCCTACATTTGGAGATGCAAAGAGCTTCAAGGCCTTTGCTAAAAGACTGGCAGCCTGACTTGCAGTTATTGTGCCTTATATTCTTTTGATAACTTTACTTAAAAGAGAAGTATGGGCAAAGCTTTCTGTTCTAGGAAACAGGAGTGCACTTATTTCTTATTTCTGCTAAAGTCTGCTGTCGACTGATGTCACAGAGCTAGTCCAATAATGTCGGGATCCATCCAGATCCCTGACCGGCAGCTGGCTCAGCCTCTCAGTCCACTGCTGAGAGCCTGAGCCAGCCGCTCCCACCCTCTTTACAGCCCGGCGCTTCAGTAAGCACAAGACGGGCATAGCAGAGAGCCGGTGACTGACATTCACCGCTCTCTGCTTAGTGAAGAATGAGACCTGAGCAATCAGCGTTAATGTGATTGCTTAGTAGTTGGTCTTAGAGCTGGAGTGGGCAGCTGCAGCATTGGATTGATGCTGCAGCCATCTAGGTGAGTATGTACAGTATGTTTATTTTTTCAATCCACACTTCTCCTTTATTCTCCCTAAAAGTGACAAAGGCACTTGAGCCTGCTTTTGAAGGGTTTTCTGAAAGGGTTACTGGACTTATTGAACTTTGAGCCCTCAGAGGGCTGAACATTGACTTGGGGGGGGGGGGGGGGGTTGCACATCCGGAACCTTCTGGGAGATTAAAAACAGTTTGAGTTTGTGGACAGCATTGTAGTGAGGATTGTTCTGTTGCAATCAGTATAGGTAAGAAAGTCTTGTTAAGAATCACATTTGGCATTTGTGCCAGTGGATCATTTGCAAAAACTCTACTGTAACTTAATCTGAAAGACCTGGTTCAGGACTTGGACATAGAACACTAGGATTGCTTTGTTGTGGAAACATGAACTTTTTATACAAAAATAAGTGAAACTTTTTTTATTGAAATTTCCTTTTTTAGCTATCCATTAACAGATCCATGCAAATCCAGAAAATGAAAATGAAAGCCTAACTCCAGCCAAAAAATGTGTTCCTAATGAAAGGGGCAGAGTAAATCAAGGTAGAACTCCCAATGATGACAAAGCGATATAAAGCTGAAAAAGTAATATACATATTCCCACATTTTAACCAGAAAAGTTTAGTCTAGCTTTGGGCTTTAAGGAAATCTAAATTTTTAAGGGAACACTATTGTTCAGCAATGACACCTTAGCATGGCACTGTTAAGATTTGATGCAGAAGCTTCAGAAGTACAGGAAGGCAAGTAGACATTGTTGGGTTAAGGGGTGAAGATCAAAGTTTAAGGTCGGGTTTAGGGTATTAAATTATATAGGTTAAGTGTTAGGACACAGATTAAGAGTCAGAGTTGAAGGGGTTGTAAACGCTTGTGTTTTTCACCTTAATGCATCCTATGATTTAAGGTAAAAAAACACCTGGCAGTGACTGGGCCGCCCGCCCCAAACCCCCCCCCCCCCCCCCCCCGTTTTACTTACCTAAGCCCCGGAATTTCACTCTTCCTCTGCCTGGCGTTCTCGGCTCTTGATTGGTTAGATTGATAGCAGCTCAGCTCATTGGCTCCCGCTGCTTTCAATCAAATCCATTAACGTGGGGGGTGGAGCCGAGTCCGCTATTCGTCTCTATGGACGTGGAATGCTGGACTCGGGAGCGTGCCCGAAAGGTAACTCCCCGGGAGAGCGCTTCTCCTAGGGGGTTACCTGATGCGGGGAGGAGCTGCCGAGTGACCCGAGAAGACGCTGTTCGGGGCCACAATGTGCAAAACGAACTGCACAGTGGAGGTAAGTATGATATGTTTGTTATTTTAAAAAAATTAAAATTCGAACCTTTACAATCACTTTAAGGTATTAAGAGTCGGGGTGCATATTTGAGGTTAAAGTTTAGTGTTGGGGTATATGAATATTGGAAGGTTCATTTAACCACTTGAGGTCCGGGCCATAGCCGAATGACGGCTACAGCGCGGACCTCAATCTCCGGGAGGACGTCATATGACGTCCTCCCCTATGCACGCGCACCGCGCGCACCCTGCAGGGCGCACGGTGTGCGCGCTGTGATCACCGAGTCACGGAGACTCGGATGATCACAGATCCGAGTAAGGGGCCGGCCCCGGCCCCTTACCATGTGATCAGCTGTCAGCCAATGACAGCTGGTCACATGATGTAAACAAAAGCTCGGTGATCGGTTTCCTTTTCTCCTCACGCTGACAGCGTGAGGAGGAAAAAAAAGCCGATCACCGGCTTATGTCAAAGGGACATCGGTCCCGAAGAGGAAGGAGGCACAGATGCCTCATCTGTGCCTCCAAGTGCCATCTGCCAGTGCCCACAGTGCCACCTATTAAAGCCCACAAGTGCCACCTATCAATGCCCACAAGTGCCACCTATTAGTGCCACCTGGCAGTGCTGCCATCAATCAGAGCCCAATCAGTGCCCAACACTGCCACCCATCAGTGCCCATAACCGCCACCCATCAGTGCCCATCACTGCCACCTATCGGTGCCCATCAGTGCCGCCTCATCAGCGTACATCAACGAAGGAGAAAAATTAACTGTTTGCAAAAATTGATAACAAAATATAAAAAAAATATAATTTTTTTTTTTTTAAATTCTGTCTTTTTCAATTTTTTTAACAAAAAATAAAAACCGCAGAGGTGATCAAATACCATCAAAAGAAAGCTCTATTTGTGGGAAAAAAATGATAAAAATTTCATTTGGGTACAGTGTTGTATGACCGCGCAATTGTCATTCAAAGTGCAACAGCGCTGAAAGCTGAAAATTGGTCTGGACAGGAGGGGGGTTTAAGTGCCCAGTAAGCAAGTGGTTAAACTGAGCTGTAGGAATCTTTAAATGCCATCAATAAAAATATGTAATAATGCCCTTACCATGCAAATGAGCAGTTTTGCATTACTCCGCATCCTCCTAAAGTATCTGGCCACCTCTTCACTGCTTCACACTTATAGTGCAGTTTGTGTAGGTTCAGATGAGGAAAGGGATCCTAATTTTTTACAGGCGCAGACCTTTTTATTCTACTCTTCTATTTCCGTTCTAAAGAAGAGGAACATCCATCCAAGAGAGATTGAATTTCAGAGGTTTATTTGTGCACAGGGTTTGTTATTTGATCATAACTACAGAGGGTGGAGTGGAGTTCTTAAAGCAGGACTAAAGGCAAAATGTTCTTCCTAGAGTTTGGGCCCTAAATATTCTTTCTTTTTTTTTCTTTCATGGGTCTTCCTGTAGATTTTTTTATTTTATTTTTTTTTGAAATATCAAAACACAAGTATATTCCCTCCTTTACTATTAAGTTAACCTCTACTTTCTTCTCAAACAGAGGAGGTGATCACAGAGTACAACTATACAAGGTAAAATTTTATTTTTCTTTCATAGTATAATTTTTGTTAAAAAGACGTATTTCCAGCTGCTAGGTTTATGTCTATCTCTACCAATGGACAACTTTAAAGGATAACTGCTGTTTAAAAAAAACCTGTTATTCTTTTGACCCCTGACCTATAATACACTCTCTACTTTCTACCCCAAATGTATACTTACCTGAATCAAACACCCACGGGAATCTTTGTTGCCTGCTGGCATAATCTTCTTCTTTCCCCTGCTTGCACCTGCTTATTGTTTTGTAAATGTTTTTTACTCACATAAATAAGGTAGGTAGATTCAGTCACCAGATACTGAACATTTTCTTGTGCAACTGGATGCAGTAATGCTGAAAAACACCATTTCATACTTTTAAATCGGCAAATTATTTTTGGGTGTTTTTATTTGTTGTGTGCATTTTTTTTTTCATTTGTTACGTAGTGAGGGTAACTTACAGAACAGCAATTTTTTTTTTTTTTTTTTCCAAGCGCAGATTTGTTCAGGATATGCAAAACTGCATGATACATAGAGTAGTTTTTTTTGTGTGTTTATCATCAATCTCGATGAGTCTGCTTAAGTCCCCTTTCACACTTATACGACTTGTCCCACGATTTTGTACTGCAAAATTGTATGACAGTTCTCCATGATTTTCAATGACTACCATTCGTATTGGCACAACTTTAAGTCGTGCTGACTTCAAAGTAGTCCCTGCACTACTCTGGTCCAACTTCAATGCGAGTTGATGTCCATAGACCTCAATGTTAAACCCTCAAGTAGCATGCAAATCGTACCTGAATAATATAGATACGATTTCAGTACGACTTTGTAAGCACAAGTTGAGAATGGTTCATGCCAAAGTTGTGACAAGGTCGTACAAAGTAGTACTGCTCTCAAATCGCGGCAAAATTGCCCAAATTTGCAGCCATAAAATCGCGCAATTTTGAAGTCGCACAAGTGTGAAAGGGGCCTAAAGTGAAATTCCAGCTTAACCCTAACTACTCTTAAAAATGTTCCTTCCCCATCCAAACACTTATGCTTAATAACCTTTTTAAGAAAAGATGTGTATATGTTTGTGTGTGTGTGTATGTATATATATATATATATATATATATATATATATATATATTCTCTTTCTATATATAGATAGAGATATATATATATCAGTCCCCTCCGGTCAGGTCACATGATCTCCCCTGTATCACCCAGCATGGTTAGAGAGAAGAGGAGATTGGCGGGACCTGGTGAACGCCGCTCTCCCCCTCTATAAGCTGATGTACATGGGTCGTAACTGCCCCCAAAAAATTTCATAAAATATGGTCGGCCTGGGTCGAGGCCAGAGGCCTCACTGTGTAGAAATGGATACAAATACAAATCCACCACTCTCTCATTGGCCCAAGTGGGGGGTTTTTTCTTCCCCGGGTTTCCTGGTCCCCCACACTCAAGATGACATTGCGGTTGTTGTCCCCCCCCCTTCTTCCTTTCTTCCCCTTGGGATCTCCCTGATCTCCCCCCCGTCTTATTTTGTCCCCCCCGATCCCTGCTCCCTTCACCAAGTGTATTCTCTGCTCCTATGACCCGGGACTATTAGTTATAATGGCTAGACTATGTCTTTATATATACCTTGTCTATATGCTCATGTTATAAAGTACCAAATGATGGAATTCAATATTAAAGTGGAATATTCTCATAAATAATACTGAAATGGCATAATATATGAACGTACTATGACGTTTCCCTATACTCTATGATATGAATGTCTTGAATACTTATTCTGCCTAATGTACACTACTGTATATTGTAACGCTTGATATGCATACATGTAACTGAATATTTCAATAAAAATTCCTTCAAAAAAAAAAAGAGAGAGAAGAGGAGAGAGCACTCTGACCAGTAAAGTCTAGTCTGGTGAATTCACTGATAGGCTTAAATGGCCCATCTGTTGTTGCCGCTTCCTCCTCGCTGCAACCACCGCTGGCTGACACAGGGGAGGTGAAAACTATGAGCAGACTGGAGCAGCCTTAAAATAGTTAATTATATGCATCTTTCTTACACAAGATAGTAAGTGCAGGTGTCAGGAGGGAGGAGGGGACAATTTTAAGATTAGCTAGGGTTAAGCTGGCGATCCACTTTAATTTATGTAAACATACAAAAATGTGGCATGCCCTATATTTTAACAAATACTATGCTGCTGAATATACTGTATATAATTACTAGCCATATATGAATCTTTGGGTTTTCTACTTGATATACATTTTGTGCTGTAAATGCATGCATTTTACTGGAGGAAAAAGGACATGTGTGAATGGGTAATTATGTAAAGGGCTTAGAAAGGTAGACATGTATGATAAAACATTTGCAATATTTGCAGTGCCATTCTGTATGCACACATGCATGTGAGATGATTTCTCTAGTTTTAGAGCAGAAGCCAGTCTTTGTAATTGTAAGTATAATTACAATTGTAAATGTAACCTTATGTAAGCTGGAGAATGCAAGTGAAAGAAAATCTACATTATATCTTAACAAAAATTACAAGTGTGTCCTATGACCCTTCTAACCCTGTTTTTTCATTGTGTAATGTAAGCTACCATTTAGTAAAAATACTAAGAGTTTTCTATACTAACTGGCAAATGGCAGTAATCCACAGCAACCAGGCAATCTGCATTATGTAAAGTTGCAGAGGTTCTGTCTGTTGCAACAGTTTGAGAGTATTAAGCACAGGCAACAGAGCTGCAGTTCTGTCTGAAAATTAACACAACAGAGTGTCAAATTATGATCACTGACAAGTAAAGTGAATAACATGGATTATCTCATTACAATGGCATCTGAAAGTGGGTGGAATATATTAGGCAGCAAGTGAACATGTTGTCCCTAAAGATGTGTTGAAAGCAGAAAAAATGGGCAAGAGTAAGGATTTGAGCAACTTTGACAAGGGCCAAATTGTAACGACTAGATGACTGTCAGAGCATCTCCAAAACTGCAGCTCTCTTGTGGGACGTTCCCAGTCTACACTGGTCAGGACCTACCTAGAGTGGTCCAAACAAGGAAAATTGGTGAACTGGCAACAGGGTCATGGGCAGCCAAAGTTTGATACACATGGGGAGCAAAGGCTGGTCCGTGTAGTCCAATCCAATAGAAGAGCTACTATAGCTCATAATTCTGAAAAATGTAATGCTGGTTTAAAACACAGCATCACAGACCAATCAGGGTGTCCATGCTGACCAGTGTTCACAGCCAAAAGTGCCTACAATGGTCTCATGAGCATTCAGAACTGGAACACAGGAGCATTAGAAGAATGTGGCCTGGTCTGTTGAATTCAAGAATGGTTTTAGTAACACAACAACATGTTCGAGGTGTTGACTTGGCCTCCAAATCTCAATGCAACTTAGCATCTGTGCGATCCCTGAAGGGCTCACCTTACAACTATGATTACATAAAGAGTCTGCTACTGATGTCTTGGTTGCAGATACCACAGCATACCTGCAGAGGTTTGGCAGAGTCCATGCTTTGACAGATTATGGTGGGTGGTCATAATGGTAAGGCTGATGAGTGTACATCAGCAAAGTGTTTTTGCAGCAAGGACAAAAATCTCTGAAAGCTGCTGCATAGTAAACCGTCTACTTCTACCATCTACCGTCTCAGCTGTCATTGTTTACTATGAAAGGGCTCTTGGTATCCATCTTGAAAGAATTTTAGTACTTGCAGCAAAAACCTCTGACATGGAGGTGGAAGCACCGTGGGCAGCCTAGAAGTCTCCAGAGGCAGTTTTCTGGCAGAATTCTGACACTGATATCTTTGCTAAGGAGTTTAAAATTGCTGTAGCAGACAGTACTTCTGTAAGTACATGTACGGGTAATTCAAACTGCCAGCCTGTGTTTAGTTGTCAGGGAAGAAGGTCGTGACTGAGTCTCTGCGTAAAAAACACAGGGGGTTTAGCTATGTGAAAAAAATGAAAACTACACTAGCATGCATTATCTCTTTAAACGTAAATTATCTGCTGCATATATTTAGGTCAAATTTGTATTTATTTTGATGGGGAATTGTACTTAATCTTGTGTCCTCCTACTAGGTCCTCAGCTCAATGGGTTTTCATGTCATTTCATTCGACTACAGAGGTAAGTGACTATTCTGGAATATCTGTCTAGATGACTTTCCATTATTGGTACTGGCCAGTACCATCTAGTGCCCGCGCCAAGGGGCTGAGCAAGAGATTTAAAGTTGTAATTAAAATAGCAATGTCTTGTGATCTGAAACTGCAGAGTTGAAATCATGTGTTTCCTCTTTATTTGTCAAGTAGCTTATTTTCCACTTGCTGCGTTTAATGAAGACAATAAAACACTTTCTCCTGTTTACACATTCATTTTAAAGCGGTTATTTGAGGCCATGTGCTGCTAATGTTAGTGAAGTAGGTGCTTGGAAATAATTGCAATGATCTAATAATGAACCTCTAGCTGAGATATCCACCCACCAGTTTTTTTATGCTCTTGCCATAGCCAAATAAAGTATTGTATTTGAATGTAACAATAATAAATTCATTTTTTAAGGCCAATCTTTATGGTGCCTGTGACATTGTGACATTGAAACCCTCTCCAAGATAGCAGAGCAGGTTAATCAATTGAAGTATCCGTACAAGGGAGGACAGCTGGCACCTCGCTCTGGGTTGCTCTGTATTGGTTCCTGTCCCTGGTAGTGAGTGTTGGCAGTCTTGTCAGTTATTTGACCTTGATCAGGTTAGAACTGATAAAAAGAAAGATGATGCTGAATGTACTGGAGTAATTTGTAACTATCCAATTCAGTGTTATCAACACTTTTTATATCCCTGACAATGCAAGTTTTGGGCAGTTGTTTTTATCATCAGTGGCAATCTCTCACTTATGTATTCTATGAGGCTTGGAGTTGGCTGTATTTCAAGCTTGTCATGTTTTTTGGGTAAATTACTTTTGTTCAAGTTTTAAATAAAAGATATTTACAGTGCAAACAATATAGCTGAGAAAAACTAGATACCGTATTTATCAGTGTATAAGACGCACAGACGTATAACACGCACCCTAATTTTAGGAGGGAAGTTTAAGGAAAAAAGCTTACATTTTAAATACAGAACTTTGAAGCAAAATTAGGGTCACAGCTCATAAATGCACCCTGCTCAGTGCCCATCTGCAGCCTCTAAATTGACCATCAATGCACCCTGCTCAGTGTCCATCTGCAGTCATTAAATTGCCCAATAATGCAGCCTGTTCAGTGCCCATCTGCAGTCATTAAATTACCCAACAATGCAGCCTGTTCAGTGCCCATCTGCAGCCTATAAATTGACGACCAATGCAGCCTGTTCAGTGCCCATCTGCAGCCTATAAATTGATGACCAATGCAGCCTGTTCAGTGCCCATCTGCAGCCTATAAATTGCCCAACAATGCAGCCTGTTCAATCCCATCTGCAGCCTATAAATTGCTCAACAATGCACCCTGCTCAGTGCCCATCTGCAGCCATTAAATTGCCCAACAATGCACCCTGCTCAGTGCTCATCTGCAGCCATTAAATTACCCAACAATGCAGCCTGTTCAGTGCCCATCTGCAGCCATTAAATTACCCAACAACGCAGCCTGCTTAGTGCCCATCTGCAGCTATTAAATTGCCCAACAATGCACCCTGCTCAGTGCCCATCTGCAGCCATTAAATTGCCCAACAATGCAGCCTGTTCAGTTCCCATCTGCAGTCATTAAATTACCAAACAATGCAGCCTGTTCAGTGCCATCTGCAGCCATTAAATTGCCCTACAATGCAGCCTGTTCAGTGCCCATCTGCAGCCATTAAATTACCCAACAATGCAGCCTGTTCAGTGCCCATCTGCAGCCTATAAATTGACCAACAATGCAGCCTTTTCAGTGCCCATCTGCAGCCTCACCTTTCCCATCATTACAGCCTCACCAGTGTTGGATTATCCCTGCTGTCTCAGAGGGAAGAGGAGGAGGAGCGATCGCCACTAAATTACACAGAGCCGCGATCTCCTGTGTACCCGGCACTCCGTCACTCTCACAGCCACACCTCCTGGCCCTGCTAATATGATAGACAGAACAGTGGCCCAATGCGGGGCCAGGAGGCGTGGCTGTGAGTGACGAAGCACCGGGTACACAGGAGATCGCGGCTCTATGTAATTCAGCGGCGCACGCTTCTCTTCCCTCAGAGACAGCAGGGATCGGTGTATAACACGCACCCACGATTTTCCCCTGATTTTAAGGGGAAAAAAGTGTGTGTTATACACCAACAAATACGGTAATTTATTTCCCATATTGTGCCAACAGATTGTGCAGTGCTTCAGAGACAGTACATCAAATCGTTCATATCAGCTTATATCTGTACCATTCTAAAGCAGAGTATACATGCATAGTTTTTTTTCGTTCAACCAGCAGGTTTTGTCAAAAAAAAAAAAAAAAAGCAAAATTGGACTGATTCCCACATTCATACAAGTGATATAAAGTAGATGCAGGGATCTCCCCTGCTGCACTATTGTATTCTGGCAGTGGGAAGCCTATCAGAATCTGTCGAACAGGGAGGAGTACAGGGACCGAAAGTCAGCCAGTTCAGCAGGAAGAATACGTGTATACTTGGCTTAAAGCTACCAGGTTTTCAAAATGAAATCCAGGGACACCCTACTAACCATGACCCTTTTTTGACCACACTCCCGGAACCATGCCCCTATTTGTAGTCATACCCGTAAAATCACCAAGAATGGTTGTGAGGTACCTGAGGCACTTTTGGGCATTCTGAGGAAAGCAATCATGCGTAGCATGCTGTAGAGAATGCGGTGTGTGGGAGGAGCTTTAAATGGGTTAGGTTAAATAAAACCTGAACCTATGCTGCTCTGGATCAAGAGTGCATGCCAAAGCATGCAGGGGTAAGTAATACACAGAGGAAAAAGGAGTAAACAACGCAAAGAGTGCAGGGGTCAGGAGTAAGGAATGCACTGGGTGCAGGGGTCAGGAGTAAAGAATGCACTGGATGCATGGGGTCAGGAGCAAGGAATGCAAAGGGGTGCAGGGTTTAGGAGTAAGGTACGCATCGAGTGCAGAAGTCAGCATTAAGGAGCGTACTGAGTGCAGGGGTCAGAAGTAAGGAACGCACCAAGTACAATAGGATTATGGAAAACACGCCAAGTGCAGGGTTCGGAGTAAGCAACAAGTCAAGTGCAGGGTCGGGGGGGTAAGCAACACTCCAAGTGCAGGGGTTAGAGTAGGTAACGCACCGAGTGCAGGGTTTGGGAGTAAATTAAGTAAATGAAACGCACAGATTGCCTCCTAAGCAAAAATGACCCTCCTCCCAATTTTCCTCTTCCTGTCTGAACTGTACATAGCAATTCTGCAGGTGAGTGTCCTGGGTCCCTGGAAGCCACAAATACCTATGTGTTTTCATTGGTATGCAAATTCTGTAGCTGTTTCCACCTGCCACCCATCAGACCTGTAGCACAGAGCCGTGGGAAATGATAGAAAAAACATGGGTCCTTGTGTCAGGACCCAGACCACTTACTAAGAGCATAGCAGATGCAATGTAATACAGTGACTAGACCTGGAGCCATGGCCATCATTAGGCTGTGTGGGTCCGAATAATTTCTATCTGACACTGTGACAGCTGTCAGTGAGCGTCCAATGCAAATTTGCAGATTCAGTAGCAGCAGAAAATATATATGAGAGATACAGCAGCTTAGGAGAAGACAAGGCAACCTCTACGATTAAGCCCAGAAAAGGGCAGAACGCATCTGAGGAGTTCTCTACAGGTGGAGTACAGAAGCTGAAGCCATCTTCTACCCATTTCATTTACATACATGCAAAAGGTCATCGGTGTCTGTGTGCAGACGGCCACCATTTTTGTTGAAAAAAACAAGGCAGGACATAATGGAAACCGTTTCAGCATCCACAGCACAAGATGCAGAATATAATCACAGCCAGCACGGGGGAGCGGTGTGATGTATTTTACATCTGGTGAGTGGGCCCAAAGTTTCTCCTTCTCTTCTGGAGTTGTCTACTCCTGATCCAGAAAAGTTTGCCAGAGGCCACTAACTGGGAACATTCCTGGGGTTTTTGTTGGTAACAGACGCCTGAAAACGGTTACTGTCCCCAACAAATTGCAGCATTATACCACATTCATACACACAGTAGAGCCAACTACCCTCACATTATGTTTTTCCATTGTGGAGAAAACCCACACAGACAACATACAGACTCTATGTAGACCGTGGCCCAGGGATATTTGAATGCGGGGCCCAGAGCCTAAAGGCATACATTTTGGCCACTTAGTTGCCACCCTAGAAGACTAAGAAAATCAAGTCATGTGTGCGCTAACGGTAAATTTTCATGTACCATTACCTTAAATAAATCAAAACACTTGTGAATGTAATGTGAGACATAGTACACCTAAGCTGGCCATACACGTACAGAATTTTGTCCGAGACTGGTAGTTTTCGGAATGATTGTTCGACATTTGTGCCGTTGGTGAACTCCACTTTACAGTCGATTTCGACTGTTCAAGCAAAGCGAAAAATACTCCACCGCTCAGGTAGGTCTAGGCTGATAGACCGATGAAGAGATTCAGATCCTCCAAAGGAAAAGAGCCCCAGGTGCTGGCTAATGCTGAGACGAGTAGAAATGGACGACGTAATCTGGATGGCTGCACACCGGACAAGATAACAAGTGCCTTCATTGATAAAAACTGGATCATGGAATATACAAGACACTGTAACAGGAACGTACAGAAAGCAGCTGACGCGTTTCACACTTATGACAAGTGCTTACTCATAGCTATGAGTAAGCACTTGTCATAAATGTGAAACGCGTCAGCTGCTTTGTATATGTTGTTAATGTTCTTGACTATATCATGGAAACAATTTTATTCTATCAGTTAGCAGACAAGTCGCTATCGAGCAACGAATAGTCATTGGCACTGCAAACAGCTGAAATTCTATACGTGTATGGCCAGCTTTAGTTCTAGAACTTTTTTTTTTTTTTTTTGGAGGTATCAGTTAACATAATTCAGAAAAATCAGGTACCTAATGTAATTTATATAAGGGATGGGGGATGCAGGAGGATAAGCAAAGCATAGAAGAGGAAAAAGCAGAAAAAAATGATTGAGCAGTCTTGGGTTCTTATATCTGGCTATGTTAATGTGAAGGATAAGATATAGAAGGGGCTAAGAAAAGATGAAAGCAGTATTAAAACCAAAAGCAAAGAAAAGGAATAAGCTATTGTGCTCACTGGAACCCAATCGTCATTTAACGGGGCACCTAAGAAGAGCCAGAAGAGTGGTAGGGGACACCAGATAAAGTGGATGCAGTGCCTCCCAAATTAGGTCTTGAGATTGTAATACACATATAAAAAAAAAGAGGGCGCATCCATCTAGGTGTAGCGATTTATTTAAAAAAAAAAAAAGTATAAAAATGCATTAACTAGATCAAAGTGTCATAGCTTGTCACCCATATAGACCTCCATAGTATCACTGTGAGGCTGCTGAGCTCAGCAGGCATGTGGCTAGTTGAAGCAGAGGTGCACAGTTCTTGATAGAAGTGTGGCTGTCAGGATTCAGGCTGAAACATTAGCAACAACAGCTTTCAGAAGTGGCAAGATGGTTGAGAGGAAGTGGAGGGGATGTGGCTACATTTTTCAGGGCACTCATAAGTGCCCCTTTCAAACCATAGGAAAGAAAGTGCAGAGCTGGGTGACGTTGCCCGAAATCAGAAGTGACGTGGGTGCTGCGAGCCCCGCTGTGATCATTACAAGCTGTTTGTTTTTCACCTTGATGTAAGTGTAATCAATTTAATAAATGTCTGCTGCTTTTAACTTACTACACCAGTGGTCATCAACAGGCCAGGTTTGCAAGATAACTGAAATACATCACAGGTGATATCATTTGCTGCTCAGTGATTGCAGTATTCTAGTCTTCATCTCCCCAAGGTAATACATAAAACCTGGCCTGTTAGTGGGCCCTGAGGACAGGGTTGATGACCACTGCACTACATTATGAGGATACCTTGTGTTACATGAGTTTACCTGCAGTGTCGGGACTGCAGATTTAAAGAGCCTGTGACATCTAGGATCACTATGGAGTAGGGGGAGGAGTGCAGAGGAGCCTGGTTTTTCTTCTTTTTTTTTCTTTTTTTTACCGCAAGGTGGGGAAAGCGTGGTTTGACCTGAGACTGACAGGTCAAACGTGGAGCACAACTTTGAACAGTGGTAAGAGTCACTGATATCACTACTTGCCTACCAGGCCAATAATGACATTTCTCTCCTACATGTAAAAGCCATCATTTTTTTGCTAGAAAATTACATAGAACCCCCAAACATTATATATGTTTTTTTTTTAGCAAAGACCCTAGAGCAGTGTTTCTCAACTCCAGTCCTCAAGGCGCACCAACAGGTCATGTTTTCAGGATTTCCCTCAGATGAAACAGCTGTGGTAATTACTAAGGCAATGAAACTGATCAAATCACCTGTGCAAAATAGTGGAAATCCTGAAAACATGACCTGTTGGTGCGCCTTGAGGACTGGAGTTGAGAAACACTGCCCTAGAGAATACAATGGCGGTCATTGCAACTTTTTATCTCGCACGTTATTTGCGCAGTTATTTTTCGAATGCTTTTTTTGGAAAAAAAACAGTTTTGTGCTTAAAAAAAAACAAAACAGTAAAGTTAGCCCAATGTTTTTGCATAATGTGAAAGATAATATTACGCTGAGTAAATAGATAACTAACATGTCACGCTTCAAAATTGCACACGCTCGTGGAATGGGGCCAATCTTCGCTACTTAAAAATCCCCTTAGGCGACGCTTTAAAATTTTTTACTGGTGACATGATTTGAGTTATGGAGGAGGTCTAGGACCAAAATTATTGCTCTCGCTCTAACGTTCGCGGCGATACCTCACATGTGTGGTTGGAACACAGTTTTCATATGTGGGCGGGACTTACGTATGCGTTCGCTTCTGCGTGCAAGCTCATGGGGCACTTTAAAATTTTTTTTTTTTATTGTTTTACTTTATTTATTTTAGCTTGACAATTTTTTTTTTTTATCACTTTTATTTCTATTATAAGGAATGTAAACATCCCTTGTAATAGGAATAAGCATGACAGGTGCTCTTTACAGTGAGATATGGGGTCAATAAGACCCCACATCTCACCTCTAGGCTGGGAAGCCTGAAATAAAAAAAAAAAAAAAAAAAAAAGATCACGATTCCCAGCCGAAGCGGCGACGCTTTTTGAATACAGAGGCCAGGTGTAACCTCATAACATCGCGCCCGGCCTCCGAATGATCATAGAGACTCCGGCGACCATCCGGTCCGCCAGAAATCTCTATTCTGAACATCTGGGGCTGGCGGATCCTGTGACCGACTCACCGATCGTAGCGGTGAGTCGGTAGAAGCACCGGAGGGTGGCGGGAGGGGGGGGACATCCACTCTCGCCTCCCGTAAGAACGATCAAGCAGCGGAACAGCCACTATGATCATTCTTATGTGCACAGATTCGCCGGCTCTAAAAGACGATATCTGAATGATGCCTGTAGCTACAGGCATCACTCAGATATCCCCGCTCAAAGCCGAGGACGTCATTTGGCGTACGGCGGGCAGAAAGTGTTTAAGAATTGGCACAAAGTGTGGATAACACCAATATATGAACTATATCACTGATTATATGGAAAAAGAACATTTGAAGAGTGATTGTTTATGTTTGTATTGAAGTGATTACTATAATATTATTATATATATATATATATATATATATATATATATATATATATATATATATACATATACACACACACACACACACACACACACACACACACACACACACACACGTGATACTCAAAAAATTTGAATATTGTGCAAAAGTTCATTTATTTCACTAATGCAACTTAAAAGGTGAAACTAATATATGAGATAAACGCATTACATGCAAAGCAAGATAGTTCAAGCCGTGATTTGTCATAATTGTTATGATTATGGCATTACAGCAATGAAAACTCCAAATCCACAATCTCAGAAAATTAGAATATTATATGCAATCAATAAAACAAGGATTGTACATAGAACAATATCGGACCTCTGAAAAGTATAAGCATGCATATGTACTCAGTACTTGGTTTGGGCCCCTTTTGCAGCAATTACTGCCTCAATGCGGCGTGGCATGGAAGCTATCAGCCTGTGGCACTGCTGAGGTGTTATGGAAGACCAGACCTTCCTCAATACTCTGGGTCCTTGGTTTCCAAATGAGATGCAAAATTTGCTCTCATCAGAAAAGGACTTTGGCCCACTGAGCAACAGACCAGGTCTGTTTTTCTTTAGCCCAGGTAAGACGCTTCTGACGTAGTTTGTTGTTCAGGAGTGGCTTGACAAGAGGAATACGACATTTGAAGCCCATGTACAGGATCCATCTGTGTGTGGTGGCTCTTGATGCACTGACTCCAGCCTCAGTCCACTCCTTGTGAAAGTCTCCCAACACTTTTGAATGGCCTTTTCCTGACAATCCTCTCTAAGCTGCGGTCATCCCTGCTCATTGTGCACCTTTTTCTTCCACACGTTTCCCTTCCACATAACTTTCTATTAATGTGCTTTGATACAGCACTTTGGGAACATCCAACTTCTTTTGCAATTACCCTTTGAGGCTTTCCATCCTTTATAGAGGGTGTCAATGATGGTTTTCTGCACAACTGTCAGGTCAGCAGTCTTTCCCATGATTGTGATTCCTACTGAACCAGACTGAGAGACCATTTAAAGGCTCAGGAACCCTTTGCAGCTGTTATGGCTTAATTACAAAACCTGGGGAATGCCCAGGAAAAAACTCCAAGCCCACTTACCACCAGCTCGCAGACAACCAATTAACCTGTCTAACAGTACGCGTTAAAAACAGGGGTTTAGTCCGCACGCATTTACAAACGCATGCGTAAACCACAGAGCCACGGCACGGCACCCTGGGAGCCCACCCCCTTCTTAAAGGTCCTGTATCTGTATCAGTCCACCTGCCCTCACTTAACCATCAGAATGCATGTGCCTCCACTGTGGGGACACCCAAATTTTAAGTGTTAGGACCACAGATTACAGGGTGCCGTGACGTGGCTCTGTGGCTTATGCATGCGTTTGTAAATGCGTGCGGACTGAACCCCTGTTTTTAACGCGTACTGTTAGACAGGTTAATTGGTTGTCTGCGAGCTGGTGGTAAGTAGGCTTGGAGTTTTTTCCTGGGCATTCCCCAGGTTTTGTTGTTATCTGTTTGTGGCCTTCCAATGCCTCTTACTGTGATAGCCAGCTATAAGTGAGGGTGGTGGCAATGTTTTTGTAATCACGTTATGGCTTAATTAGCTGATTAGTGTAGGATACTTTGAGCCTAGAATATTGCACCTTTTCACAATATTCTAATTTTCTGAGATTGTGGATTTGGGGTTTTCATGAGCTGTAAGCCATAATCATCACAATTATGACAAATCACACTTGAACTATCTTGCTTTGCATGTAATGAATCTATCTCATATATTAGTTTCGCCTTTTAAGTTGCATTAGTGAAATAAATGAACATTTGCACGATATTCTAATTTTTCAAGTATCACCATTGGAAAGAGACACAAAGAAGGATTGAATGTTTACTTTAGGCACTTTATGTAAAAAGATGGGTATTTATCTATATCACTGGAGGATTTAAATAGATGTACATTAAGTCCTCATGCACACGGACGTTTTTACAGCTGCTTTTTTGAGCTTTTTTTGCAGCTTAAAAAGGCCTGTCTATGTTAGTCTATGGCTTCATGCCCACCTAGGCGTTTTTGAGCTGCAAGTGGCATAGGCGTTTTTAAGCTGTAAAAAAAACCCAGGACCAGTGGGTTCTGAGAGACGTTTTTCAGCTGTAAAAATGCTCTAACGCTGAAAAACGCTCAAAAACGTCATTCACCAACGTTTTTTAGCGTTTTTGATCCATTGAAAAAAAAATTTGAAAAAAAAAAAAACGCTCAAAAACGCTAACGCGGAAAAACGCTCAAAAACGCTAAAAAACGCTATTACAAAAACGCTGAAAAAAGCTGAAAAAAGCTGAAAAAAGTCACTGCTAAAATACTGGCGTTTTCATAACGTTTTTTTAACAGCCTGTGTGCATGAGGGCTTAAAGGGGGAGGCGCAGCAGAATTTATCTATTTGTTTTGACTGTAAGGATTGTGGGAACACAATTTTGTTGTTTGCAGCCACCCAATAGTTTTATGGTGGATATTTTACACATACCGGTAGTACAAAGTAGCGCGGGATAACACATACCCATTGATGACTTTTGGTTTTGGGTTTAATACTGCTTTAAAAGAATATTAAGACAACATATAATTTTTGATTTTCATTAGAAGGGAAAAGATAAACTAGAGGAAGGTGTCAATATATATTTTTAAATCAGGAAGAATCCAAACTCTGGTGAGTATAGAACAAAATGCAACGAAAAGCCCACATTATGCAGAACTGTCTACAACCGTTTCCCCAATTTCTAGAGTGCAGCTGAGATATCAGCACATTTTGCCTTAGCCTTTAAATCTGATTAAAAAAAAAAAAAAAAACGTATTGAAAGGAATCGGTAGGCTACCATGCCTCTGACACTTCCTTCTGAATGTTGATTTTATTGGCTTCAGTACTTTCTCAGTGGCTGGCGTGGGACAAGTATACAGATCACTAGTTCTGACTTAGCTCTGACTATACTCATTGCATGCAGATTTCAGGCCAGTAGCTTAGAAGGTCCTGAAGCTAGGGAAAGCCAGGTATTTTCAGAAAGAGGTCGGCAACAGCAGCCTCCATATCTCTTTCAGTACAGGTTCCCTTTAACCACTTGAGTCCTAGGTGCTGTTTTATTATTCTTATTATACAGGATTTATATAGCGCCAGCAGTTTGCGCAGCACTTTACAACATGAGGGCAGACAGTACACTTACCATACAAATCAATACAGGAGGGATCAGAGGGCCCTGCTCGTTAGAGCTTATAATCTAGAAATATTATGACACTGAGAATCAGCAGCTCAGGAGGGTGCAGGCACAGGTTCAGGCTGAAACTGCTAGCTGTAACCATCAGCTTGTGGGTTTCTGATCTTGCTACACAATGCTCCATGAGAAAGTTTATAGCAAATGATTGTAAACACTATGGAGACATTTATCAATCCTGTCGCAAAGCAGTGCTAAACAAATACATTGTTTGGCCCCCATGTGCTTGTATGCATGCCTGAAAACATTGGGGCATGCTCCTAATGAGACGACAGATGGTGTCCTGGGGTTTTTCCTCCCAGATTTGGACCAGGGCATCACTGAGCTCCTGAGCAGACTGAGGTGCAACCTGGTGGCGCCGGATGGACCAAAACATAATGTCTCAGAAGTGTCCTAGGTCAGGCGAGCGTGGGGGCCATTCATTGGTATCAAATTCTTCATCCTACAGGAACTGGCTGCATACTCTTGCCACATAAGGCTGGGCATTGTCGTGCACCAGGAGGAACCCAGGACCCACTGCACCAGCGTAGGGCCTGACAATGGGTGCAAAGATTTTATCAGGGATACCTAATGGCAGTCAGGGTGCCATTGTCTAGCCTGTAGAGGTCTGTGCATCCCTCCATGGATATGCCTCCCCAGACCATCACTGATCCACTACCAAACCGGTCATGCTGAACGATGTTACAGGCAGCATAATGTTCTCCATAGCTTCTCCAGACCCTTTTACATCTCACATGTGCTCAGGGTGAACCTGCTCTCATCTGTGAAAAGCACAGGGCACCACTGACTGACCTACCAATTCTGGTGTTCAATGGAAAATGCCAATCGAGCTCCACGGCAATGGGCAGTGAGCACAGGGCACACTAGAGGACCCAGGCCACCCTCATGAAGCCTGTTTCTGATTGTTTGGTCAGAGACATTCACACCAGTGGCCTGCTGGAGGTCATTTTGTTGGACTTTGGCAGTGCTCATCCTGTTCCTCCTTGCACAAAGGAGCAGATACTGGTCCTACTGATGGGTTAAGGACCTTCCACAGCCCTGTCCAGCTCTCCTAGGGTAACTCCTAGAGTAACTGCCTGTCTCCTGGAATCTCCTCCATGCTCTTGAGACTGTGCTGGGAGACACAGCAAACCTTATGGCAATGGCACGCATTGACTACCTGTGCAACCTCTACAGGGTCCAAGTATCGCCAGTAGTGACACTGACCCTAGCCAAATGCAAAACTAGTGAAAAACAGTCAGAAAAGATGGGTAGGGAAAAAAATGTCAGTGGCCTCCACCTGTAAAACTATTCCTGTTTTGGAGGTTGTTTCATTGTTGCCCACCTGTTGCTAATTTCATTAACACCAAAGCAGCTGAAATTGATTAACAACCCCTTCTGCTACTTAAAGCGGTAGTAAACCCGCACCTTTTTTTTTTTTTTAAAACTAAAAAACCTGCAAGGCAAAAGCATAATGAGCTAGTATGCAGCGCATACTAGCTCATTAAGAAATACCTTAGATCGAGGCGCCGGTACCTGACCCAATCCACGCCGAGGGAGCTGACATGCCTTGGCGTGTCTTCCAGGTATCGTGGCTCCGGCGCTGTGAGTGGCTGAAGCCACGATACGTCACTCCCGCGCATGCGTGCGGGAGTCTTTTTCCCGGCAAGGTCTGGCAGTTCTGCCGGACCTTCAGCCCCAGCTTAACAGCGCATGTGCCGCATGACATCAGCGGCTGCATGAAAAGTGAATATCTCCTAAACCGTACAGGTTTAGGAGATATTAATTTTACCTACAGGTAAACCTTATAGGCTTACCTGTAGGTAAAAGTTAAAAAAAAGACTATACAATCACTTTAACTTACCAGATCAATATCCCAGGAGTTTAATTGACTTGATGCTATACTCTGATTAAAAATTGTTCCTTTAATTTTTTTGAGCAGTTTATATTACAAGGTTACAGTCGGAGGTGCAAATTCCTCCTTTTGGCTGCTCTAAAATCTCCCTTGTGGCTGAATGAAACTTGACTCCAACCAATTCTTAATTATGCGTCTGTTTAGACGTTTAGTAATAAATTAAACTAAAATAAAGTCAATTAAACTCCTTTTTTTTTAACTTTGCAAACGGGTGTGCATGGCTGCCACGCAAAATATACGTAAAGGTCTGTAAACCTGTCACAGGGACTATGCTGAAGTAGACACAGCCTGATTTGGGACTAATCCTGGAAAGTATTCACAGCGCTTCATTTTTTCCACATTTTATGTTACAGCCTTATTCTAAAATTAATTAAATTCATTATGTTCCTCAAAATTCTACAAACAAATACCCCATAATGACAACGTGAAAGAAGTTTGTTTGAACTCTTTGCAAATTTATTAAAAATTAAAAAACGAAAAAAATCACATGTACATAAGTATTCACACACAGCCTTTGCCATGACACCCAAAATTGAGCTCAGGTGCATCCTGTTTTCACTGATAATCCTTGAGATGTTTCTACAACTTGATTGGAGTCCACCTGTGGTAAATTCAGTTAATTGGAGAAGATTTGGAAAGGCACACACCTGTCTCTATACAAGGTTGCACAGTCAACAGTGCATGTCAGAGCACAAACCAAGCCATGATGTCCAAGGAATTGCCTGTAGACCTCCAAGACAGGATTGTATCGAGGCACAGATCTGGGGAAGGGTACAGAAAATTTCTGCAACATTGAAGGTCCCAATGAGCACAGTGGCCTCCATCATCTGTAAATGGAGAGTTCGGAACCACCAGGACTCTCCTTAGAGCGGGCCCCAAGGCCAAATTGAGGGATTGGGGGAGAAGGGTCTTAGTCAGGGAGGTGACCAAGAACCTGATGGTCACTCTGACAGAGCTCCAGCGTTTCTCTGTGGAGAGAGGAGAACTTTCCAGAAGAACAACCATCTCTGCAGCACTCCAACAATTAGGCTTGTATGCTAGAGTGGCTGGACGGAAGCCACTCCTCAGTAAAAACACACATGACAGCTCACCTGAAGTTTGCTAAAAGGCACCTGGAGGACTCTCAGACCATGAAAAACAAAGTTTGAACTCCTTGGTCTATAACATAATAAAATGTGGAAAAAGTGAAGCGCTGTGAATACTTTCTGGATGCACTGTATGTTGCTAATTGTCTTGATAAACCTCCCCAGTGCTTTCACATTGTGTTTACACTGGAAATGATGTCACAAGGAACAGTGCATCCTTCCAGTATAAACGCTCGAGTAGAGCTGTTGTAGTTCTGTACAGCATCTCCCTGCAGTAGTAGATCACGATTAGAAGTTATCTGTTGCTGCAAAGCTGCATTGGGGGTGGGGGCGGGCAAAATCAGGCCTCAGCTAATGATATTCAGACCCCCCTCTAAGAAAAAAGTGTAAACATATAACAAAGGTAAAAAAATAGAGAAGAAAAGGCTCTGGAACTCAAGTAGTTAAACCGGCAAACGGAAATTGTCTGCAACTAGCAACAGCTTCTACATTAGTCCCTGTATATCTGCATCTAAGTGTTATTTATATTATAGATTGTGTTTCACTTCTGCTTCCTTATTTTGTCATTTATTTTACACTGATTTGTTGTTCTATGTTAGGCTCGATTCATCTATACATGTTGCTTTTGAACGTTTCTGCAGTGCTTTTTGCCGTGCTTTCTGTGTTTTTGTAACTGCGTTTTTACCGCGATTTTGCTGCAATTTGCGTTTGTGTCTTTTTTTCTTTTTTTTTTATACATTCACTGTATATAGCTGATTGCGTTGGGTCCCCCCCAACATCCATACCAGACCCTTATTCGAGCATGCAGCCCAGCAGGTCAGGAAAGGGAGGGGACAAGCGAGCGCCCCCCCCCCCTCTGAACCATACCAGACCGCATACCCTCAACATGGGGGGGTGGGTGCTCTGCGCCCCACACCCCAAAGCACCTTGCCCCCCATGTTGATGGGGACAAAGGCTTCTTCCCGACAACCCTGGCCGTTGGTTGGCGGGGTCTGTGGGCGGGGGGCTTATTGGAATCTGGAAGCCCCTTCAATAAGGCCCTAGATCCCCCCCCCCCCCATGTGAATGGGTATCTGGTACCCATTCAACAAAAAAGCAGTGAAATGTAAAAAAAAAAAAAAAAAAACATGAGCCGGTCCTTTATTTAAAAAAAACCTCTCTCTTCTCCCCAAGCCGTCTTCTCTGACGTCACGCGGGGCGGCTCTCCATGTGGCATCATCGAATGGCCACGCCCCATGGCTACGTAAGAGATGTCAGACAGCGGGGGACGTCACAACGGAGGAAGACAGCATCAGGACAAGAGCAGACTTTTTTGCTTTTAGTGGGTAACCGGCAGCGAGGAAGAAGACAGTGGCACGGGAGAAGAGAGCTCTTGTACTCAATGTACCCGATACCCATTCACATAGGGGGGGTAGGATCTGGGGGCCCCCTTGTTAAAGGGGGCTTCCAGATTCCGATAAGCCCCCCGCCCGCAGACTCCGACAACCACAGGCCAGGGTTGTCTGGAAGAGGCCCCCCCAAAATCCATGCAAGACCCTTATCTGAGCGTGCAGCCCAGCAGGTCAGGTAAAAATCACAGGAAAAATGCAGTAGTTGCGTTTTGGATGCGGGTCTATTGAAGTCTTTTACATGCAAAATGCTGCATTTTGCAGGAAAAAAAAAGTCCCCAACCCTTTCCAAAAACGCAGAGGCACAAAAATGCATTGATGTGAACGTGTTCCATAGGAACCCATGTTAAAAAATCCCCTGCTTTTCTGCAAAAAGCATCAAAAACGTGTGAATGGAGCCTAAATGTTTTTTTGACATTTTATTTTTAGAAGGATGTGCTAAGTTGTATTTCCAAATTGTGATTCTGTTCAGTGCTTTGTAGTCTGGAGATAACAGTAGCAACAGTGGTCAGCAGCTAGAACCACAATGAAGGGAGCACAAGAGGAGCAGGAGGTTAAATTATTAAAATATATTTTTTATGAGAATGTGGTGACCCCTTCTACTTTTCGTAAGCAGCCTTTGGAACAGAAAACAAAAAAGCAAGCTGATAAGCAGATTCTGCAGGTATAACTGTTGCATATGTAAGGAGAAATTTGAGATCAGATAGACGTGCCCACAACTGACAGAGTGCTGTGCAGGAGAATGATTAAAGCACAAATACAAATCACAATTGAGGTGATCCTAATGCCGCGTACACACGATCGGACTTTCTGGCATACTTGGTCTGGCACACTTTCCGACGGACTTTGTCCGCCAGGTGCGCCGGACTTTAAAACGGAGGGACTTGCCCACACACAACCGGACTTTCCGGCGGGCTAGGTCCGCCCGTCTTTCCGACGGACTTTCGCCGGAGTTACGGCGGACTTTCAGAATGAACGGACTTGCCCACACATGGACAAGTCCGTTCATTTTGAACGTGACTCAGGTACGATGGGACTAGAAAAGGAAGTCAATCTTGCCCCTTTTATCAGCGAGATTGACACCTTGCGAGCCCCATCACGGGTCATACCAGGCCCTTAGGTCTGGTATGGTTTATAAAGGGAAGCCCCTACGCCGAAAAAACGGCGTGGGGTCCCCCTTAAGATCCATACCAGATCCGAGCATGCAGCCCGGCCGGTCAGGAAAGGGGGTGGGGACGAGCGAGCGCCCCCCCCCCCTCCTGAACCGTACCAGGCCGCATGCCCTCAACATGGGGGGTGGGTGCTTTGGGGGGGGGCGCCCTGCGGGGCCCCCCCCACCCCAAAGCACCTTGTCCCCATGTTGATGAGGACAAGGGCCTCTTCCCGACAACCCTGGCCGTTGGTTGGCTTATCGGAATCCGGGAGCCCCCTATAATAAGAGGGCCCCCAGATCCCGGCCCCCCACCCTATGTGAATGAGTATGGGGTACATGGTACCCCTACCCATTCACCTAGGGAAAAAGTGTCAATAATAAAACACACTACACAGGTTTTTAAAATAATTTATTAAACAGCTCCAGGGGGGGGGTCTTCTTTCGGCTTCGGGGGTCCCTCCGGATCCTCTTTTCCCGGCGTCCGGTTGGTTCTTCTCCGCTCTCTCCGGCCTCTTCTCCCGGTGTTCCAGTTGTTCGGCCGGCTCCTCCGCTGTCTTCAGGCCGCTCTTTTGCCAGCGGAGGTCCGGACTTCTGGGCTTCTTGTCTTCTTCCCTCTTCTCTTCTCCAGATGTTGACACGACGCTCTCTCCGGCTGGACTGCTCTCTGAGCGCTCCGTTGTGACTAATATAGGCGGAGACCCCGCCCCCTTATGAGGTCACAGTCCCTGGGCATGCTGGGACTGTGACGTCTTAGGGGGCGTGGTCAACATCACCCGGAAGAACCAACCGGATGCCGGGAGAAGAGGACCCGGAGGGACCCCCGAAGCCGGAAGAATACCCCCGAAGCCGGAGGAAGACCCCCATACCAGATCCGAGCATGCATACATTCACATAGGGTGGGGGGGCCGGGATCTGGGGGCCCTCTTATTATAGGGGGCTCCCAGATTCCGATAAGCCCCCCGCCCGCAGACCCCGACAACCAACGGCCAGGGTTGTCGGGAAGAGGCCCTTGTCCTCATCAACATGGGGACAAGGTGCTTTGGGGTGGGGGGGCCCCGCAGGGCGCCCCCTCCCCCAAAGCACCCACCCCCCATGTTGAGGGCATGCGGCCTGGTACGGTTCAGGGGGGGAGGGGGCTCGCTCGTCCCCACCCCCTTTCCTGACCGGCCGGGCTGCGTGCTCGGATCGGGGTCTGGTATGGATTTTAGGGGGGACCCCACGCCGTAGGGGGTTCCCTTTAAAATCCATACCAGACCTAAGGGCCTGGTATGCCCCGCGCTCGCCACAATAGGAGAATTTGTTTTTCCTATTGCAGCGAGCGCGAAATGCAATACCCTGCCCTTGCGTCGTATCTGCTCCGTTGGACCAGCATACAGATGAGCGGGCTTTCCGTCGGACCAGCACACAGACGAGCGGACTTTCCGTCAGAAACTGAGTCCGACGGAAAGATTTAAAACATGTTTCAAATCTAGATCCGGCGGACTTTTGGGAAAAAAGAGCATACACACGGTCGGATTGTCCGGCGGACTCTGGTCCGCCGGACCAAGTATGCCAGAAAGTCCGCTCGTGTGTACGCGGCATTACACATCTGACTGCCCTCTATGAACAGCTTTTAGTCCTTCATACATTCTTCAAAGTAGAAGTATTAGAAGAACTTTTTTTCAATTTGGATAGAGAAAGGGAGGGTTATAACCCCTATCAGATTTAGTTTCACTATCTGTGTCCCATTGCAGAGATTTTCCTTCACTTCCTGTCTCATTTTTCTTTTACTTTTATTTTCAATGATAATGGTAAGACGGACAGCAATAAAAACTGACAGGGGGTCTTATCTTTCTCCACTCCATCCAAAACTAAAAAAAAGTTTTGCTATTAGTTACACTTTAAGCTGTGCTGTATTTTTTTCTGTAATTTCTCTTTTTTAGTAAAGAAATGTTACTGTATTACATATGAAACTTTTTAGGAACACCCCATGAACATTTGGCTAAAGCAACTGCCATTCTCCATGTAGCCTCTTCACAAAATAATGGAAAATTGTATCAAATAATTACCATAATTTTCCTTTCTTGATGCCAATACATGGCAGCATACATATAATATAGCTCCACCCCTATATCCACCCACAGGACCTGTTTAGCTCTATAAAAGTCTGACTGAGAGCTACTTCCTCCATTCTCTATATAAAGCACAAAGATCAGAGGGAGGGTTCATATGCTGCCATGTATTGGCGTCAAGAAAGGAAAATTGCAGTAATTATTTGATACAATTTTCTAATTTCCTGACGCCAACATGGCAGCATACATGATAATAGTAATAGCAGTGATCTGCAATTTTTTTTTTTTTTCGTGACTGCAACATTATGGCAGACACATCGGACACTTTTGACACATTTTTGGGACCATTCACATTTATACAACGATCAATGCTATAAAATTGCATTGATTACTGTATAAATGTGACAGGCAAGGAAGGGGTTAACCACTAGGGGGACACGAGGGGTTAAATGTGTTTCCTAGGGGAGTGATTCTAACTGTAGGGAGTGGGGACTCACAAGGGGAGGAGACCGATCGGTGTTCCTCTGTACTGGGAACACAGATCGGTCTCCTCTCACCTGACAGGACTTGGATCTGTGTGTTTACACACACAGATCCACGGTCCTGTTCGGTTAACGGGCAATAGCGGGTGCCCGGCAGCAATCGCACCCGCTGGGTACACGCACCAGGCCCCGAGCAATGCCGCGGGCGCGCGCGCCCCCTAGACGGCCGGGAAGCCCAGGACGTCATATGACGGCCACACAGGATGGGAGATCCCATCTCAGGCCGTCATTTGACTATAGGCGGGTAGTGAAGGAGTTAAATAGAGCACCTGAGAGAGAGACTCAGTCCTCCCCAGCATCTGTTCTAATCAAAAAAGGGCTAGTGCAATTAGGAGGGAAGCAAATGCCCATCCACACAAGAGGACACTTTTAAGCTGGCTACACATCATGCAATCCTCTGCAGATTTTCTCCCTCAGATTTACCAAAACCACATAATACAAGGTCAAACCTTAAGAGCCTTAATTTGTATGCAGTCAGGCAGGCCCTGCACTACATGGTCCCAGCAAATCCAAAAGGAAATCAGATAACAAAAGCTGCACAGTGTGTATGGGGTCTTTAGAGACATGAGAGCAAGAAAAAGAAAAAAAGTTTTATAGAGATTGACAGACCTGGAAAGAGTTCCATAGGAGAGAAGACATCATGCAGTCCCAGCTGCTGGATCGGGGCTCCAAAGCAGGCATGCCACAAGAGGATTGTCGTCTCTGATTAGAGAACACCTCGACCCCAAAAGACCACCAGAAGGGGTTTGGTGCGTTTAGCAGCCTAATATGTGGGACTGCGTGCTGGGAGAGGCTTGAACCCAGACAGACCTTGACTTAGTCGCCAGGTAAGAGCTTATCCTAAGTGTAACGGTCTGTAGGTGTTGATCTTTGAGGACAAAAAGGAGAATGGGGGAGGTAGCTCTGTCAGACTAATGCATCGTTTCCACTGAACAGATCGGTTCGGTACGGTGCGCTATTTTGGGTGTTTCCATTATGAAAGCGGCCCATACAAACGAACCGTACCGCTCCGTTCAGGGTCCTGCTTCAGATGTGGGGCCATAAAAAATGGAACGGTTCGGTTAGGGCGGAGTTACGATACATTCCACTGATTGGCTGACAGAAAACCCTCTGCTGTGCTATGCTGAGGCAAACCCTGTATGGCCCCTTGTGGTCCCACTTGCAGTGGAAACGCTCACCAGAATAGACCGAACCATTCTAGGCCATTCAAACTGTACCGACCCGAACCGATTATTGAGCTAAACAGGTCCTGTTGGTGGATATAGGGGCAGAGCTATATCTTATATATGCTGCCATATTGGTGTCAGGAAATTATGATAAAGTGTTGCTAAAACACAATGCAACTAACAATGTCCTATTCTGTATGTTTTTGGTCCTTAAGAAAAGGTTTAGAAAAGTGTAGAATCCTTGGAAATAGTCTAGCTACACTTTTGAAACAAATCTACCCCCTGAAAATACAAATGTATTGTCCTAAGGTTTTGATGTATATGGGTATATTGGGGTTTAGAACATAACCAACTACTTTCTTTTATAATCTAAAAGAATGCTAATGCTAGTGATGACTTATGACTGGAGGCTGTAAAGTGCATAGTCACCAGCTTAATAGTTTGATTACATATGTTTGTGTTGTCATTGCCAACCTTTCTGTAAAGTTCCCCATTGCAGTGCTGATGTAGTAAGAAATCAGTCTCAACAGAGAATGTGAACCCAGTGACTACAGAAGGAATGAAAACAAACTAGGTACAAATAATAGACCCTTTCTGACATCTGACTATAGGACTGTCAAGGCACACCTATAATACAAATGCTAGAGTAGAAATTCTAGTAAAATAGCAATACAACACTCCATTCTAAAAATAACTTTGGGGTGCTGTATCACTGTACAGTGCATTATATTTATTTGCTTTTATGTTGTGTTGTTAACTGGATAGGTTTAAAAGGAATGTATAGCCTTGTATATGACTTTTTTTTTTTAATCCTATATCTGCCTACACATCTTTTAAAACAAGAAAGTAAAATTGGGTTTTAGTTTCTCCATTAGTTTCTGCCTGATATAGAGGTTTGTTTGTTCAAAATAATATTATAGAAGGTTAAATAATTAGGAGGGAGGAGTGATAAATAATGGTGCTGTTTTTCAAACAAATTGCATCCCTTGGGATTAAAATAAGGAATAAGTTTGGATGTTGGACTTCTACATGATGGCTGCTGCATTGGAAGGGTTCTGTAGTAATGGCGGGAGGGTTTAAAACAACACCTTGGTGTTTGTCTTCCTATTCCTTTCTGCTCAGAAGTGTGAACTCCCTCTCCCCTCCGCCTTAGAGGCCACAGGACTGACTGCCTAATCATCTCAACTTTTTTCCAGTCTAGGCACCCTTTAAAGTGGTTGTAAACCCTTACACACCACTTTTACCTACAGGCAAGCCTATAATAAAGCTTACCTGTAGGTACTGGAAATATCTCCTAAACCTGCACAGTTTAGGAGATATTTACCATATACACTTGCGCCGACATCATCGGCTAATGCGCACTGAAGAAAGGGCACGATCGTGCTGTTTCTAAAGGGCCGGTGCCATGACCGTCGGCTCCCACGCGCATGCGCTGGAGTGACGTCACGCGACTCGGGCCAGTCACAGAGGCCCCGGAAGGAAGAGGGGTGAAGATGGACGCGGCCACCAGCAGGGACATTGTGGGCTTTGTTTGCAGGTAAGTGGCACATAATGGGCTAGTATGCAATGCATACTAGCCTATTATTCTTTTTCTTTGCAGGGAACAAAAGAGGAAGAGGTTTACTTCCTCTTTAATGTTATGCACAACCCCAGGGCACACCAGTCTAAGGCCTTGTTGACCTCAAGGGCACAGGGGAGGAGAAATCAAGTCTTCTGAACTGGGAGAAAGCCACAGGGAATTTACCCCAAACCGTATCTCCCCATCGGCAGATGTTGAGGCAGGTGAGGGGACGTTAAGGACACTGCACAGATTCCTGGTATGTTCCTTCGCAACTGATGACATTGGTTGGTAAGATGTGGATGGGCACTGGGGAGGAGCAGAGATCATGTCCCCTCTCTGCATGTAAACGCAAAAATGACATGGGGGGAAGCAGAGACAGAAGAAAAAGTAGCAGAGTTGCTGGGTGGCAGGGGTGGGGGTCTTCTGGCTGGCAGAAAGGAGCAGTCTCTTTGGCATTGGAGTGTAGTGTCATCGATGCTGGGAGGCAGGGGTGATCAAAGTTAGGGGTGTTGGGGGGGGGGGGGAGTAACAGCATTATGCAGTGCCAGGATGCAGGGTGCCAGAGGTTCCAGGTTCTTCATAGGCCTAAATGCAAAAGCTATCTACTTGTAAGCCTACAAGGAGGCTTCTCCAACTGAGCACCACCTGACATGGTGCAAACTCCTGGGCTGCATCGCCTGCTTATCTAGAGTAAGTGCAAGTGGATTAGTTAGCATTAAGGCCTCATGCACAGTGGACATATTTACAGCTGCTGTTTTTGGCTTCAGGTGTTTTTTTCTGTGGCCAGTAAACTCCCTAGCATGTTATCCTAAGTGTCCATGCGCTTTTATCAGTTTTTTTTGGCTGGGAAAAAAACCCAGAGCTGTAAAAACGCTCTAACGCTGAAAAAAGCTCAAAGACGCAAGAAAAATGCAGCTATTCAGCGTTTATGGGCGTTTTTGAGTCATAAGCTTTAGTGGGAGCAGGGCCGTTTTTAAGGCAGGGCAAAAGGGGCAGCTGCCCTGGGCCCTGTCATTGTTTTGGGGCCCAAAGCAGCTGCCTCATACTTACCAGCTATTCTGGTTTAAATTCCCTCGTCCCTTGAGGTTTTAGTCCTGTGCTGTGTCCCAATATCTCAGTGTGAAGTGCTGCTACTAATGCTCCCCAGCTCTGCCCTATTGTTGTGTACATATGAATCACCGGCAGACCCTGTGTTTACATGTAAATTACCATCATTCATATGTAAATAGGGGCGGCCGGCGGCATTGATATGTTTATCATGCCCCCCCAGAGGTTATATCCACAGTAATCTCTAGCAACCAATCAACAAGCAGAAATCATGTGCTGTAACATCTAGCAACTAATCAGTGAGCCGTAATGTGTGCTGTAACCTCTATCAACCAGTCAGTGAGCGGTAATGATACACTGTAACCTCTGGCAACCAATCGCAATAGCTGCCTGATCTGATTCAGTAAACTGATTTTGAGTCTAGCTGCTAAATTTATTGTATGTCTCAGAGCAGGTGGAGAGCAAAACTGCATGGGGGGGCCCCCAAGAAAAGTTTTGCCCAGGGTCCAATCAATATTAAAGACGGCCCTGAGTGGGAGTATAGTTTTGCTAAAAAAAAAAAGCTAAAAACTGCAAAAGCTGAAAAATGCTACTGCAAAAAATGCTGCAAAACTCATTCTACAGCTTTCTACTGCTAATTTTTTTTATAACCTCCAGTGTGCATAAGACCTTAGTGACAGAGCTGCTGATCACTGTCACCCTAGGGGTAGTGTAGGGTTTTTAACATTGTATTTCTTCTATGCATGCACAAAGTGTCACCACGCCTATGAGTTGACTAATTTAAAAAAAATGTGCACTCCCTATGCAGCAAATATCTTATTACTGCAGTTTAAGAGATATGTGGAAAAAAATTAATCTCTACAGTTAAAGTGGTTGTAAAGTCAGAAGGTTTTTATCTTAATGCATTTTTTGTGCATTAAGATAAAAAAACCTTCAGTGTGCAGAAGCCCCCCTAATACTTACCTCAGTCCATCTCGATCCAACGATGTTGCACGAGAGACTCAGCTGCCCGGGACTCTCCCTCCTGATTGGCTGAGACAGCAGCGCAGGGCCATTGGCTCCTGAGAAAGATGTGAAGCAGTATAAGGACTCACTGGTACCACACTTGATAAATGCAGCTAAAAGACTTATCCCCAAGAAATGATAAGAAGAGAAAAGTCCATTAATATGGGAATGGATTGACTCTGTAGAGGAAACCTTTAATATGGAATGTCTGAGAGTAAACTTAGAAGACAATAATAAAGGGTTTAGAGCAAAGTGGGAGTGTTGGAAAGAGTTTAAAAGATCATGGAGCTATGCTGAGGCATTAAGAATATAGATCTATAATGGAGTTTGATGACCCAAAGTAAGGGCGAGCACGCAGAGGTGTGGGAGGGAGGGGGGCGGGAGGTTGTTGACTAGGTGCTAGAGCTTGTGTTAAGGGATTAGATACTTTTTTTTTTTTTTTTGAGTAAGAATTGTCATATGAACCTTTTTAAGTGCATTGGATAAAGCTACTATCATGTGACAAAGAGTTGGAACAATAATGAACTATAATGGTGACTTAAGTTTCCCAAAAGAGTTCGCTGAAGTGGCAAAAAAAAAATTAATCTCTACAGTTAAAGTGGTTGTAAAGTCAGAAGGTTTTTATCTTAATGCATTTTTTGTGCATTAAGATAAAAAAACCTTCAGTGTGCAGCAGCCCCCCTAATACTTACATGAGCCCATCTCGATCTAGCGATGTTGCACGAGAGACTCCGCTGCCCAGGACTCTCCCTCCTGATTGGCTGAGACAGCAGTGCGGAGCCATTGGCTCCTGCTGCTCTCAAAGTCAGTGGGCCAATAAGGAGAGAGGAGGGCAGGGCTGAGCCGCGGCTCGGTGTCTGAATGAACACACAGAGCAGCGGCTTGGCTCGGGTGCCCCCATAGCAAGCTACTTGCTGTGGGGGCATTCGGCAGGAGGGAGGGGTCAGGAGAGCTGGCAAGGAACCCGAGAAGAGGAGGATCTGGGCTGCTCTGTGCAAAACCACTACACAGAGCAGGTAAGTATGACATGTTTGTTATTTTTAAATTAAAAAACTGAGACTTTAGTATCGCTAAGGAGAGCACAGTGACTAATCTGCCCCGCATTTCTTTCTAATCTACAAATCTCTTTAACCACTTGCCAACCTGCCGCCACAGTTATACTGCGGCAGGGCGGCTCTATTGCGTGAATCGCCGTACCGGTTTGGCACTTCGTGCAATAGATACAGTGGCCGCTGGCCACCCGCAATTGCTCCACAGAAATGCAGAACAGGGATCTGCCAATGTAAACAAAGCAGATCCCTGTTCTGTCAGGGGAGTACAGTGTGATCTTCTGTTCCTAGTGATTAGGAACAGCGATCTCTCAGTACTCCCAGTCAGTCCACTCCCCACACAGTTAGAAACACCTCCCTAGGACACAGTTAACCCCTTGATCGCCCCCTAGTGTTAACCCCTTCCCTGCCAGTGTAATTTATATAGTAATCAGTGCATTTGTTTGTATAGCACTGATCACTTTATAAATGTCACTGGTCCCAAAAAAGCGTCCGATCAGTCCACCGCAATGTCGCAGTCCCACTAAAAATCGATTGCCGGCATTCATAGTAAAAAAAAAAATATATGTAATAAAAATGCCATAAATCTATCCCCTATTTTATAGACGCTATAACTTTTGCGCAAACCAATCAATATACGCTTATTGGGATTTTTTTTATTACCAAAAATATGTAGAAGAATACATATTGGCCTAAACTTATTACAGAAAAAAGTTTATAGCGCAAAAAATAAAAACCGCAGAGGTGATCAAATACCACCAAAAGAAAGCTCTATTTGTGGGAAAAAAAGACATCAATTTTGTTTGGGTACAACGTCGCATGTCCGTGCAGTTGTCAGATAAAATGACGCAGTGCCGTATCGCAAAAACTGGCCTGGTCATTATGGGGGTAAATCCTTCCAGGGCTGAAGTGGTTAAAGCAATAACAAAAATATATAAGAACAAGGATGTAAAAATTACTCTAAATACCGCAAAATCCCTAAAGTGGTTGTAAATTTCAGACATTAAATACGAACAAAACATATCCCTTTAAAGTGTGTACTTGTCTCAATTAAGAGCACTAAGTGTAATTTCTGTCTGCTACTTCATTCCTCTAATGTATAAAAAACCAAAGGTTAACGCTGCGCTAGAAACCTAGTAATTGATTGGTAGCTATAAAGGATTAACCCTTACAGACTAAAGCAAATTAATAAAAAAGTAGACAAAAAATCAGAGATTTTACCCTAAATTACCAAAAGCAGCCAGCATCAAAAAGTCAGACACAAACTTCAGATGTTAATAATAAAAAATAATGCAGCGCTAAGGGTAACCAAAAAATGAAAAAAATTTTTTGTTTGTGAACAAAAAATTATTATAAAAAATTTGTGAACTATAATGTCATAAATGATACCACAAAAAACATACCATAAGATTATTATGACCACTGAAGGATTGTGCAAAGGATTGTGCATTCAAGTGATATTATCAAAACAAACCAAAAAGTGATCATATAAAAAGTCCCATCACAAATGGTGCAATTTTAAATATATGTAAAGTTCATAAGCATAAAAAAAGATAATCCAAAGTCCGTGATGAAAAGATCCAATCTCCCAAGAGGTGAATACACCTAAGTGAATATGAGGCTCCTTACCGACTCAGAAGACCACAACGGTCTGACCAGGCATATGGGAGATTAAAGGTTTCCCTCAAATCAGCAGCACCTCCTCTTTGCTAAGAAGAGACCTCGCCTTCTTAGCAAAGAGGAGGTGCTGCTGATTTGTCGGGGTATCGTATCGTGACGAAACGCGTAGGGTGTGGCCTATGACACTGACGTCACTACGCTGTTCCTCTCTGCCGAGCTGGATGGGAAGTGTGTGCACAGTGGGAAGCTTGCGGAGACGCCGTTACATTGCGATTGCCTTTACACTTGCCTATTGGATTTGTTTGTAAGTGCATTTTTTATCCATTAAATTTTTATTGGTTGGAACGATTACACTATGGGAGCTTTTTTTGTCTTTATTCCCGGAGCCATACAGCTTTAGCCGCAGATCCAGTTGCTGGTATAGGTTGTTGGGAAACCTTTAATCTCCCATATGCCTGGTCAGACCGTTGTGGTCTTCTGAGTCGGTAAGGAGCCTCATATTCACTTAGGTGTATTCACCTCTTGGGAGATTGGATCTTTTCATCACGGACTTTGGATTATCTTTTTTTATGCTTATGAACTTTACATATATTTAAAATTGCACCATTTGTGATGGGACTTTTTATATGATCACTTTTTGGTTTGTTTTGATAATATCACTTGAATGCACAATCCTTTGCACAATCCTTCAGTGGTCATAATAATCTTATGGTATGTTTTTTGTGGTATCATTTATGACATTATAGTTCACAAATTTTTATAATAATTTTTTGTTCACAAACAAAAAATTTTTTTCATTTTTTGGTTACCCTTAGCGCTGCATTATTTTTTATTACTTCATTCCTCTGCTGTCTGCATGAGTCACTTCTGACAAGTTTTCCTGACACCAAAAGAAAAAGTTGACAGGGGAGGGGGAGCTCCAGCACACACAGCCTATGATTGACAACAACAGCACTGTTCCGGTGAGCTGTGTGGAGGGGATTGTGTCTCTTTCCTCCAACCAGCTCTCGGAGCTTTGCTCACTGAGCTCCGCAGAGTGTAATTTAGGCTCTCTGCACCCTTTTTCTGACAACTCACACAAGCTTTATAAATTCTGAACTTTGATCGGCTGTAAAGAAGAGAAGTCTGCAGATAAACAGGTACAACTTATGTAGGAGGATTTGTTTTATCTCTGTATCACCTGAGGCCAGTCACTTCATTGAGTATATGAGAAGGTTTACAACCACGTATGCACTCACTGAAACTACACTATACTGTTCCTTTATTATAGAGCAGTCTTGTTGATGGGTAATATAGTAAGAGATGCCAGTGACAACAGATTTTGGTAGGGGCTTATGTGGGAAAAATTGTGTATGCCCCATTCAACTGGCAGTGTGCCATCTGCTAAATGTCCTGTTTCTACATTTGGCTGACATTTTTATTATGTTCTAGCATCTTTCTCTGCAGCCTGCCTTTCTACCATGCCATATCATCGCACTCATTTGTTCCCAGCATCAGCTAGTTTTTACTGACATTAGTGGTGTAGGACAGTGTTTCTCAAATCCAGTCCCCAAGGCGCCCCAACAGGTCATGTTTTCAGGATTTACCTCAGATGAAACAGCAGTGGTAATTACTAAGGCAGTGAAACTGATCAAGTCACCTGTGAATAATAATGGAAAGCCTGAAAACATGACCTGTCGGGGTGCCTTGAGTACTGGAGTTGAGAAACATTGGTGTAGGATAAGGGAATTGTGTGTTTTTTCACTGGAGCCAACAAAGTGCTGTAGTGCTCCCTTGCAGCATCTGAAGTGATGAGCTGTGTAGGAGGGCCACTGACCCTCATCTTTTTTCAAGTGAAGAACACTTAAAGCTGTGCACGTTTAGGAGATATTTACACTACCTAGAAGTAAGCTTTATTATAGGCTTACCTATAGATAACAAAAACAAATATTGTAGCTCTCAAATGTAAGTAGATGTGAACATTAATTCCGTAGTGAAAAAATGAAATCAAATGTCAAGTATAACATATTAGACCATCTTAAATAGACCATATAAAATGGGTGATAAAAATTAAGTCCATAAGTGATGAATCAAAAATTGAAGTGATAATCTTGGTGAATACTTGATCGTGAAGTGCACACAGAAGAAAAGTAAGGTTGGCACGCTTACCGGACAAGGTGGTCCCACGTACTGTATAGCACGTGGATCAAGCAGGCTTTATTGAGGAAAATCCTTAAAGAAACTCATCCATACGAGGCAGTGGTTGGAGGATAGATTTCAGTAGGAAACAGATAATCCTTCCTCAAACGATAAACTCCATGGTGAAACAGCAGGTATATCTCAAGTGTAAAGTTATTCCATGACATCAAACATGTAAGATAAATAAAATCCGCTTAGTGTAACACTATATAGTATTTTTATTTAAAAAAAGAGGGGTTCACACTTACACGAGATCGAATAAAAACAAGCTTGTCTCTTAAAAAGTATAGAGCGATTGCCATGAACATCATCCATCGTGTTTCGTCCCACCGGATATCATCTGGGGTGTGAGGATCGTGGGCAATCACTGTAATATATATCGAAAAGCTCACCAATGAGGAATTTCCATCCAAACTAGTGATAAGGGACACCTGAAATTACTTCCTTGTCATCCCAAAATGGCGCCAGCGAGCATTCCACTCCTTCTGTGTGCACTTCACGATCAAGTATTTACCAAGATTATCGCTTCAATTTTTGATTCATTACTTATGGACTTCCTTTTTATCACCCATTTTATATGGTCTATTTAAGATTGACTAATATGTTATACTTGACATTTGATATTTGATTTATTTTTTTCACTATGGAATTAATGTTCACATCTACTTATCTTTGAGCCCTACACTATTTGTTTTGGTTTTGTATACACTTGTGTCTAGTGAGAGTATTGGCAGCCCGTTTAGTTCTCTGTGCGCAATTTTCTTTTATATATTACCTATAGATACAATTTAAAGATGGAAGTTTACTTAATATTCAATATTACACTCTATTATTACACTCTGTGTTACCTGATTACTGTATTGTTTACTTTACATTTACATCTCCCTTCTTGTGTATGCCTGTTTAGCTGAACATGTTCAAGTCTCTGGATGTATTGATTGATTGGAAAAAAAAAGCACTGTGCTATTCCAGATTCCAGCTATGCGTCTTCCCAAACCATTGAGAATATGTATTCCTTTGTTAGTGGAGATTTAAAGCTCTGTGTCTGGGCTGTTAGCATCCGCTTGCTCTTGTACAGCCTGTGAAATTTCATAGTGTGTGCTAAGGCTATAGAGTTAGAGAGAATTTTCTTTGAAATAAAGACCCTAGTGTGGGTGTGCTGCATTAGCATCATAATACTGGGAGTATCAAGAGAGCTATTATTCTGGCAGAGCTGTGCAGTACACATTCCCTCTTATTAGTTCTACAAGGTCTCTCTGATGTATAGCTTTCCTCACTGATGCTGCAGAGACTCTATTTATAAAGTGCTTCCTTGGGAAGGCCCATTGCTCAGCCGTTCTCTTAGTTCCTGTCTACCTCGCTGTCCTTCAGAGGAAGCTTTTTCTGCAGAGTAGCAGAATGTCTTTTTTTTTTTTTTGTCTTTGACACATGCAAGTTGGCATTAAAGGACAAGAGAGCACTCACCATTGACTTTTCAGTGCTTCCATACCTGCTGTATTCCAGCCATGACGTTCATCAGTTACCATAACCTCCCCCATTTTGCTGTGGCCATTACTAGGACCTGTGACTTATGTACACATGCTAAAGTCCAGGTTTCCTCACAGAATTGTCAGTTTTGTAGTGTATTCAGATGATGATGAGTGACACTAAACAATCTCCTTTTTTTTCCGAAGAATAATCCATACACATCCACTACACAATGACCCTGGAATCTATTTTTTATTCAATTGTTTCTTATTGTGTTTTCTTGCCTCTTTGTAAGCTCCTCCATGAGTTATTGAACCTCTTATATTCCCCTTCACGTCCTTTCATTTGGAATGAGCAGTGCACGTTAGTTGCGGTCATTTGCACCACTCTATGCGTATTACAAATCCTATAGTCTATCTCAGGAACAAGCAAGAGAGGATGGCTACGTTCCTATATACAGCGGGACCATGGAGAGAGAATGTAGCCACCCTCTAACAATAAGTCAGCTTACAACAGCAAGAAAAAAAGGGATTTAGAGCTGGCTAAGAACAATAGAAGATGTTTTTTGAATTAGAATAAATCTTGTACTTAAATATATTTTTTTTAAACCAGAGTTTAGTGTCCTCTTTAAAGAGGAAGTAAACCTTGCACAGTTCAGGAGATATTTACTGTATACTGTGCCGATTACGTAATCGGCTCATGTGCTCTGAAGGAACGGCGGCTGGTGCCGTCTCTTCAGAACCCTGTGCCGTGACCGGCGGCTCCCGCGTGCATGCACGGGAGTGATGTCACGTGGCTCCGACCAGCCACACAGTCGGAGACCGTGGACCTGGAAGGAAGACTGGTGAAGATGTTTACGGCCTGCAGTGGGAACAACGAGGGCTTCGTTTGCAGGTAAGTGTCACATAATGTGTTAGTATGCGATGCATACTAGTACATTATGCCTTTACTTTGCAAGTAAAAAAGAAACAGCAGAGTTTACTTCCTCTTTAAGGTTAACATGGCAAATTAGGCCATAAAAACCATATTCGGTCTACAAATCCTCTTAAGGCAATCCAGTTGTATATCTAGGGCTGTGTTACAATTAGTTAAGACTAGATTATTGCCCTCAGATGGTAACTGAGCTACCAATAAATATAAATTTAAGGATACCATATCATCCATCATAATCTGTCTGTACTTCCACTACCTCGGCCTCTAGGGTTTTGGTAAGCAAAATGGATGCTCCTTGGAAATATGTAAAGCAACGTTGTAGGTATGGACGAACTAGGATTTTGCCCAGACCTCTCGTACTGAAAGCACTTGGTCTCCTTTGCCTGCACACTGTCCTCTCCACAACATGCACATTAGAAGCTGCAGATGACCTCTCAAGCTCACTTCAAGTTTCAAGCGTCATCAAGCCCTCCTGATCTGTACTGTCCCTGACCCATCTCCTACAACCATTTTCCTATTCTGCCCTCAGTTTATCTGCCCCCAGTCACTGTACTGCTGTTCTAGTGTTATATAAAAGAACATCCCCAGCATCGTTGTCTCGGGGTATTAGCTATTTAAACAAAGTACATAGGAAGGCCTAATGGGATAAGGAACATAGAGATGCTTGTGAAGGATATGTAGGAGGGAAGAAAATGGAAGCCCACCACATAGAGAGGACTAGTATAGACACTTACAAAATTCCAGGAGCTATGGTTCAGGGCCAGAGCTTAAGCAGTTCTCAGTTGTCTCAGTGTCCTGCAGCACCACGATTTTAGGGAGGGGCCTTCTCTCCCAGGCAGGTAGAAGCCTCGGGGGTGGTCAGGGCAAAGGTTTTTTCACCTCAGGAGGCACTTTTTTAAATCCAGGAAAAAAGGCCTGTTGTCACTGGTTCTTAAAAGAGAAATATGAATCCTGGCATTCTTATAGTTTAGGCTTTCTTTCTTACCCACAACTCTTAGAATGGCAAATTTGTTGTGAGAGTCTGGGATCTTTGCTATTAAAAAATACAAAGGTTGGTGCTTGTGGGGTGGGGGCCTGGATGAGGTTCTGTGAGCTCTTGCAGTAGTAAATGACACATTAATCTCCATATCAGAAGATCTGTCAAGTTAGGTGTGAGCTCCCAATCTAAAGGGGGTCTCTGCCTTCCACAGTTCTGGTTGTACAACTTATTGCCTAGGACCAACCATATGATAATGGGACTCTAATTTGTGCCTCAAAATGGTAAATCACACACACACACACACACAAATTAGCCAAGCTTTATTCCACCATATTAAAAATGCCACCTATGTGATTATTTTAAAACCAGTATACAAAACTTATCATTACAGAGGTCATTACATTAGACAGTTATCATATGACAAGCATAGAAGCCAGTTGATCACAAGGTTGATGCGTTACGTGGGATTCCCAGCTTCCTCGGGACCAAAATTACCTCAATTGATTAAGACAGACGTCTGAAAGGTATACATACAAAAAAGACATTTCCCAAAAACAATCATGAGACATACAAAAATGCTCAAAATTAATAAAAATATATTCTATCCATCTTGGGGAAAGTGGCAAGGCAGGAAAACGGACAATAAAAAAAATAAATAACTCAGTATGTTGGATATAGATATAAGTGTATATTGCTGTTGTTATTACCTTCAATTTTTAAACAAGAATTTTTCCAAACTGCAAACCAGGGGACCCCCCCCGTACCTACACAGTGGGCTATAGCTCTGAATTGGAAATCTTATCCAATTTTCTGCACCGATAGAATGGACACCATAATGTTGGAGAGAATTTTTCAAACTCTTTCTGATATAATGCTCCTTTTCAGATAAATGAGACATATGGTCTTCTAATAGACATTTGTTTTAGACTGATTCTGTATATGACAATTATTAAGGCTTATCATCTTGAAAATGTTGAGATGCATTTCATTGTTTTCCTTTTTTGTTTTACTTGTCTTCTGGCTTTTGATGTTGGTATCATCACAAGCTACATGTACATGAGGTTTGTAAAATATATTTATGATGTAAATTCTTTGATACTGTTTTTTCTATATAGCTATACTATTTCTTTTGTGTGTTGCTACTGAAATAAACAGTTTGTAATTAATGAAGAAGTCCAGGTGTGGCGCCGTCAGACTTCTCCAGAAAGCCAATAAAGCACAGATTATTCCATCTAGATCCAGGTCCCAGTCTCTCCCAGTTTGACTCTATACAAAGAGAATTTAATTTTAGCAGTGAAGACGTTAGCAGAAAGTAGGACGATTGCATCCTCCACAAAGCTAATGCACTCCTCAGTTAGGGTTGCCTGCTCACTGAAGGCCCGTGTACACATTACGAAAATCAGATGGGAAAATTCGTAAGACGAGCTGTCTGCGGATTTTCGGATGGTTAGTACGGTGCTTTCGACAGCCGATTTCACTTTTTCAGCAGACAAAATGGGATGTGCAGACTATAAAATCTTTGTCGGATGTGAACTCAATGTCTGATTTTCGGATGGTAAGTACAGAAATCATCACACAAAAGTCGAAAGTACTAACACGCATGATCAGAATCAAGGAACGACCCAGAAGAGTCCGGTCTTGTAAACTACCGTTCGTAATCTAGAATTAACATTCGTGTCGCAGCAATTGATGAAATGACGAAATGCAGCGCACAATTCTCATCTTCTTTAATGGGATAATTAAGCTGCTTTGCTGGTGATACTGATGTAGTTATGCCAAATGTATTTTAAAAAGCATATGTTTTGTAGTGATATAAATAATAATATTATTATGTTGTTTGATTTTTGTGGAAGTTACCACAACACCATTATCCCCGAGTTTTTAAGATCAAAGATACAACTATGTTGGTGCCCCTTGTTAATTTTCCATTGTGTTGTTTTTAATGTAACTGCCTACTCCCAAACTGTCATTTGAAGAAAAACACATAGCCAAGTATTATTCCACACAATTTTTTTATTGTGCGGAAAAAAAAAAACAGAAATTAAATTAGAGATGCTATCTGCCATCCAAATAAAAATAACTTAATAAAAAAGTGTGAATCAACACTCACCAAACTTCTACTAACATGAAATTAGCAGAAGGGGCCCAAAGGTTGGCGCTTGAGAAATGAACTTCCTCTTTATAGTCTCATAGTATGTCACTACGTTCGTGTTTGTCAAAGGACAATTTGTGGATAGTTGGTATGCTAGACAAAATCCTGCACACGCGCTTTTGACAAAAATCAGACACTTGGTCAACAATCAAACCGTTTTTCCAAGTTTTTAGGGGCCGCACGTCCTCTTTCATTAACCACTTCCCGCCCTATAGCGGATTGACATCCGGGAAGTGGTTCTGTTGTCCTGACTGGACGTCATATGACGTCCAGCAGGATAACATGCCGCAGCGCGCCCCCGGGGGCACGCATCGCGGCGATCGGTGGAGCGGTGTGTCAGCCTGACACACCGCTCCACCGATCTTGGTAAAGAGCCTCCGGCGGAGGCTCTTTACCATGTGATCAGCCGTGTCCAATCACTGCTGATCACGCTGTCAATGGGAAGAGCTGTTGATCGGCTTTTCTTCACTCGCGTCTGACAGACGCGAGTAGAGGAGAGCCGATCGGCGGCTCTCCTGGCAGGGGGGGTCTGCACTGATTGTTATCAGCGCAGCCCCCTCTCAGATCACCACACTGGACCACCAGGGATCGCCACTAGGACCACCAGGGAAGGGGCAACATGGATGGTCAGGTATGTACCCCATGGCCATCCACATGTGCCCAATCTGTGCCAATCAGTGCCCACAAATGGGCACTGATTGGCACCATTATGTCACTGATCTGCCCAGCAATGCCCAGATCTGCCCAGCAATGTTTTATCAGTGCCACCTGTCATTGCCCATCGGTGCCACCTGTCATTGCCCATTGGTGCCACCTGTCAGTGCCCATCTGTGCCCATCAGTGCCTACCTATCAGTGCCCATCAGTGCCACCCATAAGTACCCATCAGTGCCACCCATATGTACCAATCAATGCCACCTACAAGTGCCTATCAGTGCCGCCTATGAGTGCCCATCTGTGCCACCTATGAGTGCCGGATACCAGTGCCACCTATCAGTTCCCATCAGTGCCGCCTATCAGTGCCCATCATCAGTGCCCGTTAGTGCCACCTCATCGGTGCCACCTCATCGGTGCCCATCAGTGCAGCCATATCAGTGCCCATAATTGAAGGAGAAAACGTACTTATTTACAAAAAATTTTAACAGAAACAAAGAAAAACTTCTTTTTTTATTTGTTGCGCAAAAAATAAAAACCGCAGAGGTGATCAAATACCACCAAAAGAAAGCTCTATTTGTGGGAACAAAATGATAAAAAATTTGTTTGGGTACAGTGTAGCATGACCGCGCAATTGTCATTCAAATTGCGACAGCACTGAAAGGTGAAAATTGGCCTGGGCGGGAAGGTGTCTAAGTGCCTGGTATTGAAGTGGTTAAAGAGAACTCAATATGCATTGCATTCCAGGTTATTTGCTACTCTGTTGGGCATTAGGCAGTCCCTGTAGACTCATCTCTTAAGGGAAGCTTATCCCACTTCCATCTAAAAACTGCACTTCTACTTCTTTTCATCAGCTCATCCCTCAAACTTATAACCATTTGTTTCCTTTGCCTCTCCCTGTTAGATTGTAAATTCTCACAAGCAGTGCCCTCCTAATCCTCTTGTATTGAATTATATTGTAGCTATACTGTCTCCTGTTATTTTGTAAAGCACTGCAAACTGTTGGCATTATATTAATCGTGGAGTATAATAACAGAGGTGACAAGTTGGGGTCCTGATATTTAGACAGCATGGTAGGTATTCTTATGGCCAAATACTGAGAGGTAGCTACTAATTTCATTTGACTAGCACACTTAGGTAGATCTTGGAGGATGGGGTCTACAGGGGGCCTGTGAATTTGTCTCAGTATATGGTAAATCCTGAGTGGGTATTCAGTTGCCAAGGAGGTAGTATCTCCTAAGAATAGTAGTGCATCATCTGCATATGAGGATATTTCCTCTGTATCATTCCTTAGGAAACCATCAATATTTGGGTCGGTGAGACTGATGGATCTATAGCAATGACAAAAAGCAGGGGTAACAGTGAGCACCATTGCCTTGTACCTCTTTTTAATGGTTGTGAAAGAAGTTTATTCATGCTGATGTAGTGGCTATTGGATTTGAGTACAGAATTTGAATCAATTTAATAAATTCATGTCCCAAACCAAAAATTTTCCAGAAATATTGCCACCCCACTCTATCAAATGCCTTAGCAGCATCTAATGAGAGAGTGTTGTCTGTAGGTTTAGGTATAGTTGTCAAATATTGATAGTTATTGGTCTGTTCTGGATAAGCCTGGTTGGTCGATTTGGATTATGTTATGAATTGTTTTAGAGAGTACTGTGGCAGTAATCTTAGAGTCTAAGGTTAATAGTGAAATCAGCCAATAGGATTCTGGTATCCAGGGGTCTTGGTTTTGGTAGAACTATTATTATAACCTAATTCATCAAGGTAGGTAATATATCACCAAACTTTTTGTCGCTTTCAGATGGCAAGCCATCATTCCCTGGCGCTTTATTACTCAAAAAATTTGTCACTGCCTCATGAAGCTCGTTTACGATGATTGGAGCATTTAACATGGCTTCTTCTAAGCCAAGAAGAGTGGCTCAATGTAATTGTATTGCATCTTGAGTATATGAGACTTTAGCGTCTTAGAGATTCAAACTATGTGTTAAATTCCCACAAGATGAAGTGAGATTTTGTTCTAAACCAAAATTTATGCCTTTAATGCAGGTAGATGCTGTGTGTGCTTTTGCTATCGTGGCCAACATATGCCCCATGTTTTCATACTCATAGTATTTTTGGGAGTGAGGAATCTTCTGTCTTCGTTTTGGAGACATTTTATATACCGGTTGAGAATTCGCCCACAGTCTATGAGTTTCTGGATTGTGAGGTTTTTTTTTTTACACATATACCTCTTAGAAATGCTTTCAATTCATCCCAGACAACATAACTGGTTGCCAAATATCTGTTAACATCAAGAAATACCAGTCCACAGAAACTGTTTTCCATGCCTGCCCCCAAATTTCCATGCCAAATTGTGGCATAAAAAGGGTTTTGAACCGCTATAACCTTATCCTCCTGTATTAAATTTGTCCAGTTTTCAGAAGGTGACAAAGATCATGTAGTCATCCTGGCTAACTACTCCTAAAAAGGGTGTCAGAGACCCGTATTACAGTAATACTTGCAGGGTCCTCTGCATTACAGCTCAAGCTCATTGTGGTCTAACCAGGCTGCAAGAACCAATAAAATGTATTTTGCTTCTTGCAACTACTCTCAGCCTTCCTGGGTACGGTATGGTTTAGGGAATTCAGTTTTTACAAGCATCTTTTAACATACAGGTATTTGGTGCAATGCTTCTGGATTTGAATCAATAAATCTAGAAAGAGGAAGACTTTGGATCCCTGTTCTCTAGTTGTTTATTATTTCTAGCCAATTTTAAGGCAATTTCCTTATCCCTGTAATTGGACAATTCACGTGTAGTTGTAATGTAAATACATTATTTAAATGGTTTAAGAGGGCCCCCTGGTGGTGGAGGACAGAATGGTGCTAAAAATGAGGGCATCCTTCCCCAAAAGTAGGCTTAATTTAGACTTTAACGTGCATTTTTTTTTACTGCCTCCCCCCAAGCTGCAAAGGCTGCCTTATGGGGTATACACGTGGGGGTGCACCCATGTGTAGCAAAAATGATCACTTCTTTTGCATTTGGTGGGCAGTACAGCCTACCAAACACCACTTATTCAGTGCTATAAATGCAGTTGTGGTATGACGGTGCAGGCTTTTTTCGGAACCTCACCACCTGTCAAATGCCCTCTGAAAAGCAGTCCAACGCAGATCACTTCTCAAAGTGCAATGCTAGTGTAAAAAGACAAATGGTGTTCTATGACATTTGTGTCAGATTTATCTTCTGCTTGTTTTGGCATTCCAATGATATGGAGATTATTTCTACATAAATCATTTTCCATATCCTCCACTCTAAATTTATGATTAGTAGGTTTAAATTAAGTAGATTGCAGACTGCATTTGGGTAGAGCCACCTCATCTTCCTATGTTCGCATGCTGCTCTCTAGGGTTGTGATAAAGTTCTGCATTTTTTGCATGTTATGCCTAATAGGTTTAAGTTGGTATGTAGGACCTGTTACTGGTCTGTAGGACCTGTTAGTAAAGTATTACATGTATTTACTGCCGTTAATATATCCCACAAGGGGGTTCTGGTTCCTCCTCATTATCTGCTGGTTAAACAGCAGTTATAGGCATTGAGTGAATACTGACAGTTCCATGGGAAGTCTTTGCAGTGGAGTGTACCCCATTAATTTCTGGCTAGGATCTGTCTACATTTCCACTGCAAGGTAGTGGTCTGAGTGCAGAAGGCATTTTAGTAGTTGCTCTTTTGCGTACAAATGTATCCAGTTTTGCTGCTAGTGCTTGTCTTCAGTGGGATGCTGAGGTTGTGGTCCTCTGTCCGCCCACATGGCCGCATCATCAGAGTTCTGTGTATGAATGAACTACAAGTTTGACGTCCTTTGCGGCTGTCGGTTTGTAATTTTCAATTAACTACCACGGCGCAGTTGAGCGTTGAGTCTTCCTGTCAGTGTGAAACTGCCTGCCTGTACGATGTACGGCCAGATACCTCACACTGGCAGTCTGCAGGAGACTTACTTGCATGGCATCAGTGATTTGCTGATCACTGGTGCAATGCTTTCCAGGCTCCTTAAAAAATATATATATAGTAAATGCACATTTTTTTACCTGAAAATAAATGTACCTTTGTTTTTTTTTGTTTTTTTGAAGTGAACTTATCCTTTGATTTATAGCGCAAGATGGTAACATTTACATAGTTTAATCGTTGTTTTCTGTCTGCTTTAGTTGAATAGCCCTGGTATCAGTGTATATGTAGTGTGTTATCATTTGACCATCACTGATTTTGTTGTCTCTTATTTTTCAGGATGGGGTGACTCAGCTGGTTCTCCATCAGAGACCGGTATGACCTATGATGCCCTTCATGTCTTTGACTGGATCAAGGCCAGAAGTGGGGACAATCCTGTCTACATCTGGGGACACTCTTTGGGAACAGGGTAAATATAATACCTGTGCTTAGTTTATCTGGAAAAACTCATCCATACATCGACAGTAGGCAGCACCACCAGTATTGCATCTAAGAAATAGTTTAACAGACACACTCTTGGTTTTTCTTCCTTTTTGTCAAACAAAGAAGTAATTTGTAAAAATAATTGTTGTCACACCATTATTTACTTATGACTTAGCTTAACCAAGGAATAAGGTCTAGCTTGTATGATTGCAGTTCACATTACATTAAACCCATATAGAATGTAATGTCCATCCTTGGCTTCCTGTCACATTGCAGGTTACATTGGGGGTTATTTACGAAAGGCACTTGGAAGTGCAGTCGCTCTAAATCTAAGGGGTAGATCTGAAATGAGTGGAAGCTTTGCTGATTTTATCATCCAATCATGTGCAAGCTAAAATGCTGTTTTTTATTTTCCTTGCATGTCCCCCTTGGATCTACAGCGATTTTACTTCCAAGTGCACTTGCAGTGCAAAGTGGAGTTTCCTTTAGTAAATAACCCCCAATGTGTTGTACTGCTAAACATTAAACTCTGCTTTTATGTGCATATCTGTAGAGAACAAAGGCAGGAAGAATGACCTTCATGTTGCCTTAGATTGAATGTCAAACCATGAGTCAAGTTAGACTCTTGGACTTCAATATATTATTGCAACTATGGCCTGATGAAATTTAGTTGTGTATTTTGTCTCCCTTCTGCTATATCTCCATTATGGTCCAAATATTGCAATGGTGTGAATTTTTCACTTACTCTGTTTTGTGGTTTGCAGTGTTGCCACAAACTTGGTGAGGAGGTTGTGTGAAAGAGGTAAGCATTCTATTTAATAACACGTTTTCCTCATTTCCCAGCCTTGCTATATGCACATTATTCAGTCTACTACTCTGCTAGGAAAACAGACTTAAAATGTTTAGGAACTTTTAATGTTTGTTCATATTTCTGTTGCAACTGCATGTACTGTAGATTATTTCCTCACATCAAGTGATTTCGATAAATCAGCAACTAGCAACTTTGGAAGTGTTTTTTTACACCAGTAAAAGCCAATTATGCTCACATTCTAATTTATTGGACTGGACACCTGAGTCAGTTTTACACAGTACCTCCTATCTCCGGGTTTTGTTTAATATTGCATGTTCGTGGTATATTCTGCTGTAAGGGACTACTTAATACAGTCATGGCGGAAATTGTTGGCACCCCAGAAATTTTTCCAGAAAAGCAAGTATTTCTCACAGAAAAGTATTGCAGTAACACATGTTTTGCTATGCACATGTTTATTCCCTTTGTGTGTATTGGAACAAAACAAAAAAAGGGAGGGTAAAAAAGCAAATTGGACATAATGTCACACAAAACTCCAAAAATGGGCTGGTCAAAATTCTTGGCACCCTTTCAAAATTGTGGATAAATAAGATTGTTTCAAGGATGTGATGCTTCTTTAAACTCACCTGGGGCAAGTAACAGGTGTGGGCAATATAAAAATCACACCTGAAAGCAGATAAAAAGGAGAGAAGTTCACTTATGGGGCGTACACACGGTCGGACTTTTCGTCTACAAAAGTCCGACAGCCTGTCCGACAGACTTCCGGCGGACTTTCGGCGGACTTGCAGCAGACTTTCTAACGAACGGACTTGCCTACACACGACCACACAAAAGTCCGACGGATTCGTACGTGATGACGTACACCGGACTAAAATAAGGAAGTTCATAGCCAGTAGCCAATAGCTGCCCTAGCGTGGGTTTTTGTCCGTCGGACTAGCACACAGACGAGCGGATTTCGGGGTCCGTCGTAGTTACGACGTAAAGATTTGAAGCATGTTTCAAATCTAAAGTCTGTCGGATTTGAGGCTGAAAAAGTCTGCTGAAAGTCCGGAGAAGCCCACACACTATCGGATTACCAGCCAGCTTTAGTCCGTCGGCGTCCGTTGGACTTTTGTAGACGAAAAGTCCGACCGTGTGTACGCCCCATTAGTCTTTGCATTGTGTGTCGGTGTGTGTCACACTAAGCGTGGACAACAGAAAGAGGAGAAGAGAACTGTCTGAGGACTTGAGAACCAAAATTGTGGAAAAATATCAACAATCTCAAGGTTACAAGTCCATCTCCAGAGATCTAGATTTGCCTTTGTCCACAGTGCGCAACATTATCAAGAAGTTTGCAACCCATGGCACTGTAGCTAATCTCTCTGGGCGTGGACGGAAGAGAAAAATTGATGAAAGGTTGCAAAGCAGGATAGTCCAGATGGTGGATAAGCAGTCCCAAACAAGTTCCAAAGAAATTCAAGCTGTCCTGCAGGCTCAGGGAGCATCAGTGTCAGCCTGAACTATCTGTCGACATTTACATGAAATGAAACGCTATGGCAGGAGACCCAGAAGGACCCCACTGCTGACACAGAGACATAAAAAAGCAAGACTACAGTTTGCCAAAATGTACTTGAGTAAGCCAAAATTCTTCTGGGAAAATGTCTTGTGGACAGATGAGACCAAGATAGAGCTTTTTGGTAAAGCACATCATTCTACTGTTTACCGAAAACGGAATGAGCCTACAGAGAGGACAACACAGTACCTACAGTGAAAGAAGTCAATGATGTTTTGGGGTTGTTTTGCTGCGTCTTGCACTGGGTGCCTTGAATGTGTGCAAGGCATCATGAAATCTGAGGATTACCAAAGGATTCTGGGTCGCACTGTAGAGCCCAGTGTCAGAAAGCTGAGTTTGCGTCCGAGATCTTGGGTCTTCCAGCAGGACAATGACCCCAAACATACGACAAAAAGCACCCAGAAATGAATGGCAACAAAGCGCTGGAGAGTTCTAAAGTGGCCAGCAATGAGTCCAGATCTAAATCCGATTGAACCCCTGTGGAGAGATCTTAAAATTGCTGTTGGGTAAATAAGAGAGACCTGGAGCAGTTTGCAAAGGTAGAGTGGTCCAAAATTCTGGGTGAGAGGTGTAAGAAGCTTATTGATGGTTATAGGAAGCGACTGATTTCAGTTATTTTTTCCAAAGGGTGTGCAACCAAATATTAAGTTAAGGGTGCCAAGAATTTTGACCAGCCCATTTTTGGAGTTTTGTGTGACATTATGTCCAATTTGCTTTTTTCCCTCCCTTTTTTTGTTTTGTTCCAATACACACAAAGGGAATAAACATGTGTATAGCAAAACATGTGTTACTACAATACTTTTCTGTGAGAAATACTTGATTTTCGTGAAAAATTTCTGGGGTGCCAACAATTTTGGCCATGACTGTATGATGGAAATGTATTAATAAAACACACTAATGATATTGAAAACTTCTTCTGATTGTAACTTTGCTTTGTAATAATTTGTAGAAACACCTCCTGATGCCCTGGTCCTGGAATCGCCTTTTACAAACATTCGAGAAGAGGCAAAAAGTCATCCTTTTTCTGTGGTAAGCAACAAACCTGGGCTTGATGCTAGTGAAAGTTAAAATTAGGCTGTCCTGAAATTTTAAAGGCTTCAAGGAATGACTGATCAATTTTCAAATATGTATACCATAGTTTGTGGACGCTATAGCTTTCCTACAGTCTAAATGTACATTGGGATTTTTTTTTTTTTACCAAAGACTTGTAGCAGAATACATTTTGGCCTAAATTTATGACAAAATTTAATTGTATTGGATATGCTTTTTTGACAGAAATTAGAAAATATCTTCAAAATTGTTTGCCTTTTTTCATTTATATCGCAAAAAATAAAAAACACAGTGGGGATCAAACGCCATCAAAAGAAAGCTCTATTTGTGTGAAAAAAAGGATAAAAATTTCATGTGCGTATATGCGTATTGCATGACTGCGCAATTGCCAATTAAACTAGCGCAGTGCTGAATAGCAAAAAATGCCTTGGTCATGAAGGGGGGTATAACCTTCCGCAGCTTGAAGTGATATTAAAGTTTTGTTTTTTGTTTAAAAATAACAAACTTGTTATACTTATCTGCTCTGTGCAGTGATTTTCCACAGAGCAGCCCAGATCCTACTCTTCTCGGGTCCTTCGCCAGCCCTCCTGGTCCCTCCCTCCTGCCGAGTGCCCCCACAGCAAGTAGCTGTCTATTCAGACACAGAGCCGTTGCTCGGCCCCGCCCTCTCCCCTCATTGGCTCACTGACTTTAATTGACAGCAGGGGGAGCCAATGGCACCAGCTGCTGTGTCTCAGCCAACCAGGAGGGAGAGTTCGGACAGCCGAGGCTCTCGTGCAACATCGCTGGATCGAGATGAAGCTCAGGTAAGTAGTAGAGGAGGCTGAGGGGGGCTTCTGCAGCCAGGTTTTTTATCTTATTGCATAGAATGCATTAAGTTAAAAAAAAACTTCTGCCTTTTAGAACCACTTTAAGTGGTTAATGGTTGTGTTCAAAGACATAATGAATTAGAATTGGTTGTGTGTTATCAGCTTAAAACAGGCCTTTACCCATATCAACTTGATAAAAAATAATGTTCTCTATCAAGGAACATATTGTCAGGTCCATAAATATTGGGACATCAACACGATTCTAATCTTTTTGGCTCTATACACCACCACAATGGATTTGAAATGAAACAAACAAGATGTGCTTTAACTGCAGACTTTAAGCTTTAATTTGAGGGTATTTACATCCAAATCAGATGAACGGTGTAGGAATTACAACAGTTTGTATATGTGCCTCCCACTTTTTAAGGGACCAAAAGTAATGGGACAGATTAACACTCATCCATCAAACTTTCACTTTTTAATACTTGGTTGCAAATCCTTTGCAGTCAATTACAGCCTGCAGTCTGGAACGTATAGACATCACCAGACGCTGGGTTTCATCCCTGGCGATGCTCTGCCAGGCCTCTACTGCAACTGTCTTCATATTCCACTTCTTTCCTTTAAAAATTCTTTGGTTGCTTTCGCAGTATGCTTCGGGTCATTGTCCATCTGCACTGTGAAGCGCTGTCCAATGAGTTCTGAAGCATTTTGCTGAATATGAGCAGATATTATTGCCTGAAACACTTCAGAATTCATCCTGCTGCTTTTGTCAGCAGTCACATCATCAATAAATGTAAGAGAACTAGTTCCATTGGCAGCGATACATGCCCACGCCATGACACTACCACCACCATGCTTCACTGATGAGGTGGTATGCTTTGGATCAGGAGCAGTTCCTTTCCTTCTCCATACTCTTCTCTTCCCATCACTCTGGTACAAGTTGATCTTGGTCTCATCTGTCCATAGGATGTTGTTCCAGAACTGTGAAGGCTTTTTTAGATGTTGTTTGGCAAGCTCTAATCTGGCCTTCCTGTTTTTGAGGCTCACCAATGGTTTACATCTTGTGGTGTACCCTCTGTATTCACTCTGGTGAAGTCTTCTCTTGATTGTTAACTTTGACACACATACACCTACCCCCTGGAGAGTGTTCTTGATCTGGCCAACTGTTGTGCAGGGTGTTTTCTTCACCAGGGAAAGAATTCTTCGGTCATCCACCACAGTTGTTTTCTGTGGTCTTCCGGGTCTTTTGGTGTTGCTGAGCTCACCGGTGCGTTCTTTCTTTCTAAGGATGTTCCAAACAGTTGATTTGGCCACCCCTAATGTTTTTGCTTACTCTCTGATGGGTTTGTTTTATTTTTTTTTTTGCTTCACTGATAGTGTCATCTCTTTGGATCTCATATTGAGAGTTGACAACAACAGATTCCAAAGGCAAATAGCACACTTGAAATGAACTCTGGACCTTTTATCTGCTCCTTGCAAATGGGATAATGAGGGAATAACACACACCTGGCCATGGAACAGCTGAGCAGCCAATTGTCCCATTACTTTTGGTCCCTTAAAAAGTGGGAGGCACATATACAAACTGTTGTAATTCCTACACCGTTCATCTGATTTGGATGTAAATACCCTCAAATTAAAGCTGAAAGTCTGCAGTTAAAGCACATCTTGTTCGTTTATTTCAAATCCATTGTGGTGGTGTATAGAGCCAAAAAGATTAGACTTGTGTTGATGTCCCAATATTTGTGGACCTGACTGTACATTCCATATTTAATAATTACGCTACCAAAATTAGTGTCTGCTGTAAATTGCCTTCAGCATTGTTATTTTTTTCTTCTTGCTGGAAGCTGCTATTTTGCTGAAGCCCAGAGCCCCTGAACAGCAGTAAATCATAAAGCGGAAATAAACCCATCAATTTAATGGTTTCAGAAAACAAGTAACATTCCTGGAATGTTGGGATTGCTAACCGTCACATTTGCTTGTGTCCTCAACCAAACTGTCAAACCATCAAATGGTTGGTGTCAAAACTGTTCGCATGTGCAGCACCATGGCAGTTGCATATCAAAGAAAAGCAGCTTCCTTGGCTGTAAAGGCTTGGAGGGTTCAATTCTTCTTTAAGGTTGTCAACAGATCAGCCTCTACAAACTCCACGGTACCTAAAAATAGAGCGCAACTGAGCATGTGCAAAGCAGGGTAAGACAGTGTATTACTGGATTTTAAACAGTATAAGCACTTATTTTTAATCTTTTACATGGCTGTACCCGCAAAAGGGGCCATCCTGAAGTGATCCAGCAGGGCTTAATTTTCTGACTAAAGTTGCACTTTAATGCACATTGGGGTTGATTTACGAAAGGCATATATACTGTGCACTGCAAGTGCACTTGCTCCAGAGCTTAGTAAGTGAAGTAAAGCTTCGCTTTGCAAAAAATACTCAATCACATGCAAGGAAAATTAAAAAAAAAAAAATGCATTTGTTTCCAGCAAATGATTGGATGATAGAAATCGGCAGAGCTTCCTCTCATTTCAGAGCTACCCCCCAGATCTAGAGCAACTGCACTTGCAGTACACAGTATATTTGCCTTTAGTAAATCAACCTTGTGTTTCACTATTGTTGTAACTTAGATGAGGATCAGATCACATTTTATGGCAAATTACTGTAGTAAACCAGTTAATCCCAAGGGATTCACATACTTTTTCTTTACATTGCAATTCCCATAATCTTGAAGGTCGCTTTTGTGATTGGGCCATTTAACTTGTGTGCAATGTCATTTTTGATTCCTCATAGATAAAGTATATACAAAAACACTATACCCTTTTTATTAATTAATTTTAAGTCAGGTAAATTAATTTAATGAGCTGGGAAGTGTCTCGTCCCCTCCTCTTTTCATCCCCCTGCTTGTTCAAATGGGACATATGGCGCAGTCAACTTAGCTTAAGGGCACACTGCTTGTGCTCTGCAGAAAACCCATAATGCTCTGTTTTGTCATGATTGCCTCCTGTATTTAAAGTTTGTATATTAAATATTTTATACACATAAAAAGAACAAACTAGCATTTGTTTTTATATACTAAACTATAAAACTGAAATAATAAAATGTTAATTATCAAAAAAAAAAAAAAAATGTTTAAAAATTTACAAATGTAAAAATTATGAAATGAAATTGACTCAAACAAGAAGAGAATCATTAGTACAGGAAAATAGAATGTTGATCTGTGACTATGAAATTCTACGTCAGTTCATATAGTCTGCTAAGATTCTTCATGATGCTGTTCTAGGTGTACAGATATTTCCCAGGTTTTGATTGGTTTTTCCTTGATCCCATCACAGCAAGTGGCATCAAGTTTGCCAACGATGAAAAGTAAGTATGTAATATCTGTCTATGTCCTTAACTTGGCCTTGATGGTACATTTTTTTATAAGCAGGTAT